>NC_092719.1:32128624-32448493 GCF_047496885.1 Scyliorhinus torazame
TTTGTCCATATATGAGTTTCTGCAACCTACTTCTTAATTCACCTGAGGAAGGAGCAGTGCTCCGAAAGCTAGTGATTCAAAACAAACCTGTTGGTCTTTAACCTGGTGTTGTAAGACGTCTTACTGTACAGAGATAGTGGATGCACAAATTGTGATCTTCCAAAATTCCCCATATTCTGGGTCAGTCCCAGTGGATTGCAAGATACTAAATGTAACACTGCTATTCAAGAAAGCATGGAGGGAGAAAACAAGGGGCACGATCTATCAGCTGTTCACGCCAGTTGGATATTCTGGTTCCATGCCGGCGCATGGGTTTCCGGGCGACAAGGGGGTGCAGTCACTGGGAAATCCCATTGACAACGGTAAATTTCCCTGGCGGGCCACCTCCACCGCTGAAAAACACACGGCGGGTTGTTCAGTAAATCCCTCACTTCCTGAGGCCCGAACCCCACCAGCTCCATTCCAGAGGCCGGAACCACACCAGCACCTTTCCCGAGGCCTGGACCACACCAGCTCCTTTCCCGAGGCCTGAACCACACCAGCTCCCTTCCTGAGGCCCAAGCCCACCAGCTCAATTCGAGGCCCGAACCCCACCAGCTCAATTCGAGGCCCGAGCCCCACCAGCTCCCTTCCCGAGGCCCGAACCACACCAGCTCCTTTCCCAAGGCCCAAACCACACCGGCTCCTTTCCCGAGGCCTGAACCACACCAGCTCCTTTCCCGAGGCCTGAACCCCAGGTTATCCTGACGTCAGTCATCAGGAAAATGTTGGAATCCATTATTAAGTAGGAGCAAAGCTTGCAGGAAATCTTAATATGATTAGGCAGAGTCAACTTGATTTTATGAAATAGAAATCATGTTTGACAGATCTAATCAAATATTTTGAGGATCGAACTAGCAAGGTAAATCAAGGAGAATTTGTGGATGTCGTATATTTGGATTTTTAAAAGGCATAGGATACGTTGCCACACAAAAGGATGTTGCACAAGATAAATGCTCATGGGTTGGTGTAATATGAATAGAAGGTTGGTTAAAGGACAGAAAACAGTAGAAATGTGTGTTTAACTTGAAACACACACATCCTCATGTCTGTCACATTTACACACACCCTCTCTCTGTCACATTCACACACACGCTCTCTCTCACAGTCACACACACCCTCTCTCTGTCACATTCACACACACATCCTCATGTCTCTCACATTCGCACACATACTCACGTTTCTCTCACATTAACACACACTCACGCTCACATTCACACACACGCCTCCCACTCACGCCTCTCTCACATTCACACACACACATCGACCCACATACACACATTCATCCTAACAGACACACACACACTCATCTCTCGCCGATGCCCGAACCGCCACCCAGCGCTCCTTTCCCGAGGCCCGAACCACACCAGCACCTTTCCCAAGGCCCAAACGACACCGGCTCCTTTCCCGAGGCCTGAACCACACCAGCTCCTTTCCCGAGGCCTGAACCCCACCAGCTCCTTTCCCGAGGCCCAAACCCCACCAGCTCCTTTCCCGAGGCCTGAACCACACCAGCTCCTTTCCCGAGGCCTGAACCACACCAGCTCCCTTCCTGAGGCCCAAACCCCACCAGCTCCTTTCCTGCGGCCTGAACCCCACCAGCTCCTTTCCTGAGGCCCAAACTCCACCAGCTCCATTCCAGAGGCCTGAACCACACCAACTCCATTCCAGTGGCCCGAACCACACCAGCTCCTTTCCCGAGGCCTGAACCCCACCAGCTCCTTTCCTGAGGCCCAAACCCCACCAGCTCCTTTCCCGAGGCCTGAACCACACCAGCTCCTTTCCTGAGGCCCAAACTCCACCAGCTCCATTCCAGAGGCCTGAACCACACCAACTCCATTCCAGTGGCCCGAACCACACCAGCTCCTTTCCCGAGGCTCGAACCCCACCAGCTCCTTACCGAAGGCCCAAACCCCACCAGCTCCTTTCCTGAGGCCTGAAGCCCACCAGCTCATTTCCCGAGGCCTGAACCACACCAGCTCCTTTCCCGAGGCCCAAACCACACTAGCTCCCTTCCTGAGGCCCGAACCCCACCAGCTCCATTCCAGAGGCCTGAAGCACACCAGCACCTTTCCCGAGGCCTGGACCACACCAGCTCCTTTCCCGAGGCCTGAACTACACCAGCTCCCTTCCTGTGGCCCCAGCCCACCAGCTCAATTCGAGGCTCAAACCCCACCAGCTCAATTCGAGGCCCGAGCCCCACTAGCTTCCTTCCTGAGGCTCGAGCCCCACCAGCTCCTTTCCCGAGCCCCGAACCACACCAGCTCCTTTCCCGAGGCCTGAACCACACCAGCTCCATTCCAGAGGCCTGAACCTCACCAGCTCCCTTTCTGAGGCCCCAGCCCACCAGCTCAATTCGAGGCCCGCGCCCCACCAGCTCCCTTCCTGAGGCCCAAACCCCACCAGCTCCTTTCCCGAGGCCCAAACCACACCGGCTCCTTTCCCGAGGCCTGAACCACACCGGCTCCTTTCCCGAGGCCTGAACAACACCAGCTCCTTTCCCGAGGCCTGAACCCCACCAGCTCCTTTCCCGAGGCCCAAACCCCACCAGCTCCTTTCCCGAGGCCTGAACCACACCAGCTCCTTTCCCGAGGCCTGAACCACACCAGCTCCTTTCCCGAGGCCTGAACCCCAACAGCTCCTTTCCCGAGGCCCGAACCCCACCAGCTCCTTTCCCGAGGCCTGAACCCCACCACCTCCTTTCCCGAGGCCCGAGCCCCACCAGCTCCCTTCCTGAGGCCCAAACCCCACCAGCTCCTTTCCTGCGGCCCGAACCCCACCAGCTCCTTTCCCGAGGCCTGAACCACACCAGCTCCTTTCCTGAGGCCCAAAACCCACCAGCTCCATTCCAGAGGCCTGAACCACACCAACTCCATTCCAGTGGCCCGAACCACACCAGCTCCTTTCCCGAGGCTCGAACCCCACCAGCTCCTTTCCGAAGGCCCAAACCCCACCAGCTCCTTTCCTGAGGCCTGAAGCCCACCAGCTCCTTTCCCGAGGCCTGAACCACACCAGCTCCTTTCCCGAGGCCCAAACCACACCAGCTCCCTTCCTGAGGCCCGAACCCCACCAGCCCCATTCCAGAGGCCTGAACCACACCAGCACTTTTCCCGAGGCCTGGACCACACCAGCTCCTTTCCCGAGGCCTGAACTACACCAGCTCCCTCCCTGTGGCCCCAGCCCACCAGCTCAATTCGAGGCTCGAACCCCACCAGCTCAATTCGAGGCCCGAGCCCCACTAGCTTCCTTCCTGAGGCTCGAGCCCCACCAGCTCCTTTCCCGAGCCCCAAACCACACCAGCTCCTTTCCCGAGGCTTGAACCACACCAGCTCCATTCCAGAGGCCTGAACCTCACCAGCTCCCTTTCTGAGGCCCCAGCCCACCAGCTCAATTCGAGGCCCCAGCCCCACCAGCTCCCTTCCTGAGGCCCAAACCCCACCAGCTCCTTTCCCGAGGCCCAAACCACACCTGCTCCTTTCCCGAGGCCCGAACCCCACCGGCTCCTTTCCCGAGGCCCGAACCCCACCGGCTCCTTTCCCGAGGCCCAAACCACACCAGCTCCTTTCCCGAGGCTCAAACCCCACCAGCTCCTTTCCCGAAGCCTGAACCACACAAGCTCCCCCCCTGAGGCCCGAACCCCACCAGCTCCTTTCCCAAGGCCCAAACCCCACCAGCTCCTTTTCCGAGGCCCAAACCACACCACTCCTTCCCTGAGGCCTGACCTCCACCAGTTCCTTTCCCCCAGGCCCAATCCCCACCAGCTCCATTCCCAAGCCCCAACCTCACTAGCTCCATTCCTAAGGCCTGAATACCACCAGCTCCTTTCCTGAGCCTTGTAGGCCACACCTGTCGTGTTGTGTGTCCTGATACACAAATGAGTCAACACGGCTGTAGATGGTACAACTTGATTTTATTATGTTAACTAACAGATGCAACTAACTATAGACTTGGGTACGTTCGCTACCAGCTAACCTATGGACCTAGCCCGATCACTAATGTTGGTGAGGCACTCAGCACATGGCCTATGTCTGAGTGTCACACTGCAAGCTCTGTGTCCCGAGCTGTCTCCTACCAGAATGAGCGGGAACTCTTGTGTTCCCCCTTTTATAGTGCGTGTGCTCTTACTAGTGATTGGCTGCAATGTTGTTTGTGCGCTGGTTGGTCCAAATGCCTGGCCATCAGTGTGTGTGTGATTGCACCATGATATGCTGATCTGGATATCATGACAACACCCAGGCTCTTCTAGGCGCTGTCGCCCCACTTCTGGCTGATTCACCTCCTGCCTCACCCTGACCTCGCCGTTGGCCTTGGGCTATTCTGCCTTGCAACAGTGAGATAGGAGAAATCAAATAGGTCAATCAGAGAAAGGCCTCTTGGAGCACTGAATGCTGATAGGCTGACTCGTGACTAGTGTTCCAAGGGGTCTTGCTCTGATTGGCCCATTTGATTGCTCTGTTTTTAAATTTTAAAATTCGCCAATGTTTCCAATCACATGGCGGCCGCCAGCTTCGTGGTTCCCCCTGGGGATCTTCACAGACCCCTGAGGGTCCATGGACGCCAGTTTGGGAACCCCTGCTTTAATGCAAAGTAAAACAGAAATCCTTGTAAACACCGCATTTGGAGAAGAGCCCATGTGATCTCAGGTTGCACGGAAAAATAAACTCAATTAGAAATCCACTGAGGGTGTTGGGCAGCAGTTTTCGCACCTCTGACAGGAGGACATAATTCACAGAATAGGAGCACAGCTGCTGTTGAGATGCAGGGACAAGGCTGCTGTGGAAAAGTAGGAAAAACTTTGTTGAAGCTCAGCAGGATTCTTTTGAGGGTTCCACAAGAACAGACAGGGATCATGAAGATTAAAGAATCGTGAGTCATTGTGGTGTGTCTTGCTGGTGATAATCGGATCTGAAAATTTTAGGTAGAGTGTAATGACTGTCGAAGGACACTGGAAGGTTCAACCTGGCAAATCCTAAAGAGGTGAATCTCTACTGGAGAGCTGGAAGTGAAACCTTTCATGTACATATCAACCAGAAATGTAGCACAGAGTAAAAACATTTCATAAGACATATTTTGGTTGCATTAGTTAGTCAATTCAAAACGTTTTAGTTTGATGCGCAAGTTGTCTATTAATTACTGTTTGTTCAATATTGATCTCAGTTGTTAAAGTGAAAGTCTTAAAAAGTGAAATCATGGCCAATAGTTTATTTTCATTGGTGTTATGGGGATTTGAGGTACCCTCAATAATGATGCTTAGAGATTAAACTGTAAAGAAGGCTTTATTAGGCTAATAACTATGCTACAGATTTGGACGAGAGCTGACTGCTATACAGACCATGAGGCAGGCCTTTATGTATGGCACCCAGATGGGCGGAGCCAGAGGCGGAGTCCCCAGGGTTCCAAGCCTGGTCTTAAAGGGGACATCACCTTACATGATGATAAGGCAGTAACCGTTCATCACATTCACCCCCTGTTTAAAAAGGAGTCCGGCGGGGGTGAAGTGCCATCATAGGTCCATCCGTCTCGGCGGCCAGATCGTCCTCCTCGATCTCCTCAGTTCGGGCGGTGGTGCGGCGGGCACGGACGTCCCGGTTGAGGGCACATCCGGGAGCACAGCGGTCGGAGCTTCAGTCCGGGTCGGGGCAGAGGAACTAGGCAGGGCCGGGGGTAGCGGAGCCGGCGCCGGCGGGGTGTGTAAAGGGGGGGCGCAAGGGGGGGGCGCACGGTAGGGGCTCACCAACGGGTGGTAGGGCCGGAAGGGGGTGTGTTGTAGGGGGCGACGGGTCCTGCAGGGGAGCGGCACGGGAAGGGGCGTCTGTGGTGGAGGATCCAGCGGGCGCCAGATCCCAGAGGGAAACTGTATCTTGCCTGCCGTCGGAGTACTCCACGTAGGCGTAACTGGGGTTGGCGTGGAGCAGTCGGACCTTTTCAACTAGGGGGTCCGTTTTATGGCTCCTCGCGTGCCTCCGGAGAAGAATAGGTCCCGGAGCCGTCAGCCAAGGTGGAAGCGAGACCCCGGAGGTAGACTTCCTGGGGAAGAGAAACAATCGCTCATGAGGGGTCTCATTTGTGGCCGTGCAGAGGAGTGACCTAATGGAGTGTAGGGCATCGGGTAGGACCTCCTGCCAGCGGGTGGTTGGGAGATTTCTCGACCGCAGGGCCAGAAGGACAGCCTTCCACACGGTCGCGTTCTCCCTCTCCACCTGCCCGTTTCCCCGTGGGTTATAGCTGGTCGTTCTGCTCGAGGCGATGCCTTTGCTGAGCAGATACTGACGCAGTTCATCGCTCATGAACGATGTACCCCAGTCGCTGTGGATATAAGCAGGGAAACCGAACAGGGTGAAGATGCTGTGCAGTGCCTTAATCACCGTGGCTGAGGTCATGTCGGTGCAGGGAATGGCGAATGGGAAACGGGAGAACTCATCGATCACGGTGAGGAAATAGGCATAACGGTTGGTGGACGGGAGGGGCCCCTTGAAGTCCACGCTCAGTCGCTCAAAGGGGCCCCGAGGCCTTCACGAGCCGAACCTTGTCTGGCCGATAGAAGTGCGGTTTGCACTCCGCACAGACCTGGCAGGCCCTGATCATGACCTTGACCTCCTTGGTTGAGTAAGGTAGGTTGCGGGACTTGATGAAATGGACGAGCCGGTAAACCCCGGGTGGCAGAGGTCATTGTGGATGGCTTGCAGGCGGTCCTCCTGCGCGTTGGCGCATGTGCCGCGGGACAGGGCATCTGGGGGCTCGTTGAGCTCCCCTGGACGATACTTGATATCGTACGAGTAGGTGGAGAGTTCGATCCTCCACCTCAAAATTTTATCGTTTTTTATTTTGCCCCGTTGCGTGTTATCGAACATATAGGCGACCGACCGTTGGTCGGTGACGAGGGTAAACCTCCTACCGGCGAGGTAGTGTCTCCAGCACCGCACAGCCTCCACAATGGCTTGTGCCTCCTTTTCGACTGCAGAGTGTCGAATCTCGGAGGCGGTGAGGGTTCGGGAGAAGAACGCTACTGGTCTGCCTCCTTGATTGAGGGTAGCAGCCAGGGCGATGTCTGATGCATCGCTCTCTACCTGGAAAGGGATGGTTTCGTCCACCGCGTGCATAGCGGCCTTGATGATGTCGGCCTTGATGCGGTTGAAGGCCGATTGAGCCTCAGCCGAGAGGGGAAAAGTGGTGGTCTTTAGGAGTGGGTGGGCTTTGTCCGCATACTTGGGGACCCACTGGGCGTAATAGGAGAAAAGCCCCAAGCACCGTTTGAGGGCCTTGAGGCTGCGGGGGAGAGGGAGTTCCTTAAGGGGGCGCATGCGGTCGGGGTCGGGACCTAGGACCCCGTCTTCCACGACATAGCCGTGGATGGCCAGCCGGGTGGTGTGGAAAACGCATTTGCCCTCGTTATAGGTCAGGTTAAGGGCTCGGGCGGTCTGGAGGAACTTTTTGAGGTTAGCGTCATGGTCCTGCTGATCATGGCCGCAGATGGTGACATTGTCCAAGTACTGGTATGTAGCCCGCAAACCGTACTGGTCCACCATTTGGTCCATCGCCCTTTGAAAGACGGAGACCCCATTTGTGACACCAAAGGGGACCCTGAGGAAGTGGAAGAGCCGGCCGGCTGCTTCGAAGGCAGTATAGAGGCGGTCTTTTGGTCAGATGGGGAACTGGTGGTAGGCAGATTTGAGGTCGACCGTGGAAAAGACTCGGTATTGGGCGATCCAATTTACCATTTCCGCGATGCGAGGAAGGGGGTACGCATCAAGCTGCGTGAATCGGTTTATGGTCTGGCTATAATCCACGACCATCCGTTTCTTCTCCCCGGACCGGACTACCACCACTTGCGCTCTCCAAGGGCTGTTGCTAGCCTCGATGACCCCCTCTCCCAGTAAACGCTGGACCTCTGACTTGATAAAAGCCATATCTTGGGCACTGTAGTAGCGCCGGCTCCTGGTGGCGACGGGCTTACAGTCGGGAGTGAGGTTAGCGAATAGCGAGGGGGGTGCGACTTTCAGTGTCGCAAGGCAGCACACCGTGAGGGGGGGCAAGGGTCCGCCGAACTCCAGTGTCAGGCTTCGGTGGCTGCACTGGAAATCCAGTCCGAGCAGCAGGGGGCACAGAGGTGAGGGAGGATATAAAATTTGAAACGGGTGTATTTGGCACCCTGGATCGAGAGATCCGCAATACAGTACCCCGTGAGTTGTACCGAGTGGGACCCAGATGCGAGGGCTATGGTTTGGGATGTGGGATGGGTGTGTAGGGAGCAGCGCCTCACCGTTTCAGGGTGGATAAAGCTCTCCGTGCTCCCGGAGTCGAAGAGGCATTCAGTGTCGTGCCCGTTGACCTGGACCTGCATCATGGAGTTCTGCAGGTGTTTTGGCCGAGTTTGATCGAGGGTGATCGCACCCAGTCGCGGGTAGTCGGAGTCGTAATATGGCCGCTGCCGTTGGTCGCACGTGTCGGGTCGAGAAGATGGCCGCCGACCAGATGGCCGCTCCCATGATTCGCACGAGGCTGATGACGCGTCAGAAGAGGACGTGTCGGGTCGGTGCGCAGCAGCATTGCGAGGCCTGCGGGCCTGAGAGTCTGATTTTCGGGCCGGCTGTTCTTTGTTTTTCTGGCCCCTGGGTCTGGCCAGGCAGACCCTCGCAAAGTGCCCTTTCTTCCCGCAGTCGCTGCAGATCACGGAGCGGGCTGGGCAACGTGGGCGTGGGTGCTGGCCCTGCCCGCAGAAGTAGCAAGGTGTGCCCCCATGGTGAGCGGGTCGCCGCGTGGCGCAGGCCTGTACTACGGGCGAGTCTGAGGAAGTCCGGGGGGGGCTGGCAGAGTCCGCGGGGTACGTACCCAAGTTATGTCGGGCCACCTCCAGCGAGGAGGCGAGCGTTAGCGTCTCCTGGAGGTCTTTTGCCCCGTTTTCGAGCAGTCGCTGCCGGATGTAGGTCGAGCGGATGCCAGACACGAAAGAATCTCTGATGTGCAGGTTCATATGGACTTCCCCTGTCACATCCTGATGGTCACAGTCCCTGGCCAGCGCGGTGAGTTTCTCAACAAACTCGTCGAACGATTCCCCGGAGCGCTGCCGGCAGGTAGAGAGCAGATGCCGGGCGTGCACCTCATTGACGGGTTTGACAAACCGCTTGCGGAGCAACTCAATCGCTTCCTCATAACTCGTCGCCTTTTCGAGCGTGGCGGAGATTCTGTGACTCACCCGGGCGTGGAGTAGACGCAGCTTGCGTGGCCCCAGGATGGGAGTCTCTGCGGAGTCCAGGTAGGCCTCGAAGCACCGCAGCCAGTATTTAAAAATTTCCTTTGCCTCCGGCGTTCGTGCTTCCAGATTGAGCTTCTCTGGTTTTAGGCCTGCGTCCATCCTGAATCTAGTTTAGCCTAATAAATTGAGGTACCCTCAATAATGATGCTTAGAGATTAAACTGTAAAGAAGGCTTTATTAGGCTAATAACTATGCTACAGATTTGGACGAGAGCTGACTGCTATACAAACCATGAGGCAGGCCTTTATGTATGGCTCCCAGATGGGCGGAGCCAGAGGCGGAGTCCCCAGGGTTCCAAGCCTGGTCTTAAAGGGGACATCACCTTACATGATGATAAGGCAGTAACCGTTCATCACAGGATTGCTACCTTTTTAAAAGTTAGCGATCTCTATATGTATGGTACGAAGTCTTACAACACCAGGTTAAAGTCCAACAGGTTTGTTTCGATGTCACTAGCTTTCGGAGCGCTGCTCCTTCCTCAGGTGAATGAAGAGGTATGTTCCAGAAACACATATAAAGAGAAATTCAAAGATGCCAAACAATGCTTGGAATGCGACCATTAGCAGGTGATTAAATCTTTACAGATCCAGAGATGGGGTAACCCCAGGTTAAAGAGGTGTGAATTGCATCAAGCCAGGACAGTTGGTAGGATTTCGCAGGCCAGATGGTGGGGGATGAATGTAATGTGACATGAATCCCAGGTCCCGGTTGAGGCCGCACTCATGTGTGCGGAACTTGGCTATAAGTTTCTGCTCGGCGATTCTGCGTTGTTGCGCGTCCTGAAGGCCGCCTTGGAGAACGCTTACCCGGAGATCAGAGGCTGAATGCCCTTGACTGCTGAAGTGTTCTCCGACTGGAAGGGAACATTCCTGCCTGGTGATTGTTGCGCGATGTCCGTTCATTCGTTGTCGCAGCGTCTGCATGGTCTCGCCAATGTACCACGCTTCGGGACATCCTTTCCTGCAGCGTATGAAGTAGACAACGTTGGCCGAGTCGCACGAGTACGTACCACGTACCTGGTGGGTGGTGTTCTCACGTGTAATAGTGGTATCCATGTCAATGATCTGGCACGTCTTGCAGAGATTGCCATGGCAGGGTTGTGTGGTGTCGTGGTCACTGTTCTGAAGACTGGGTAGTTTGCTGCAAACAATGGTTCGTTTGAGGTTGCGCGGTTGTTTGAAAGCAAGTAGTGGGGGTGTGGGGATGACCTTGGCAAGATGTTCATCGTCATCAATGACGTGTTGAAGGCTGTGAAGAAGATGACGTAGTTTCTCCGCTCCGGGGAAGTACTGGACGACGAAGGGTATTCTGTCGGTTGTGTCCCATGTTTGTCTTCTGAGGAGGTCGTCATTCAACACGTCATTGATGACGATGAACATCTTGCCAAGGTCATCCCCACACCCCACTACTTGCTTTCAAACAACCGCGCAACCTCAAACGAACCATTGTTTGCAGCAAACTACCCAGTCTTCAGAACAGTGACCACGACACTACACAACCCTGCCATGGCAATCTCTGCAAGACGTGCCAGATCATTGACATGGATACCACTATTACACGTGAGAACACCACCCACCAGGTACGCGGTACGTACTCGTGCGACTCGGCCAACGTTGTCTACCTCATACGCTGCAGGAAAGGATGTCCCGAAGCGTGGTACATTGGCGAGACCATGCAGACGCTGCGACAACGAATGAACGGACATCGCGCAACAATCACCAGGCAGGAATGTTCCCTTCCAGTCGGAGAACACTTCAGCAGTCAAGGGCATTCAGCCTCTGATCTCCGGGAAAGCATTCTCCAAGGCGGCCTTCAGGACGCGCAACAACGCAGAATCGCCGAGCAGAAACTTATAGCCAAGTTCCGCACACATGAGTGCGGCCTCAACCGGGACCTGGGATTCATGTCACATTACATTCATCCCCCACCATCTGGCCTGCGAAATCCTACCAATTGTCCTGGCTTGATGTAATTCACACCTCTTTAACCTGGGGTTACCCCATCTCTGGATCTGTAAAGATTTAATCACCTGCTAATGGTCGCATTCCAAGCATTGTTTGGCATCTTTGAATTTGTCTATATATGTGTTTCTGGAACATACCTCTTCATTCACCTGAGGAAGGAGCAGCGCTCCGAAAGCTAGTGACATCGAAACAAACCTGTTGGACTTTAACCTGGTGTTGTAAGACTTCGTACTGTGCTCACCCCAGTCCAACGCCGGCATCTCCACATTATATGTATGGTAACATTGTACAAGAAACCAAATTATCATGCAGGTACAGCAAGCAATTAAAAAGACAAATAGTATGTTAGCCTTTGTTGCAAAGAGGTTGGAGCACAAGAGGAAGGACGTCTTGATGCAACAGGACTTTGGTGAAATCATACCTGGGACCACCAGTATTAGTTCAGGATATATTTATCTTTAATAATAATCTTTATTGTCACAAGTAGGCTTACATTAGCACTGCAATGAAGTTACTGTGAAAAGCCCCTAGTCGCCACATTCCGGCGCCTGATTGGGTGCACTGAGGGAGAATTCAGAATGTCCAAATTCGTCTTTAGTGACTTGTGAGAGGAAACCGGAGCACCCGGAGGAAACCCATGCAGACACAGGGAGAACGTACAGACTCCGCACAGACAGTGACCCAAGCCGGGAATCGAACCTGGGACCCTGTTGCTGTGAAGCAACAGTGCTAACCACTGTGCTACCGTGCTTTAGAGGGGGTGCAAGAAACAATCACTAGGTTGATTGCTGGAATGCGTCTGTTGTCCTGTGACAAGAGATTGAGCAGTATGGGCTGTGCTACTGGCGTTCAGTGGAATGAGAGGTGAGCTAATTGAAAAATAAGATTCTGGGAGGACTTGACATGCACAAAACTGTGAGTTTGTTTCCTTACCTGGAGAGGCGAGAACCAGAAAGATATGGCGGGGGGGGGGATTGCGGGGGGGGGGGGGGGGGGGGGGGGGGGGGGGATTGGGGGGGGGGGGGGGGAGTTCTCCGGGGCTACTAACCCAATGTGGGAATAGGGCACGAGGGCAAAAACGGGATTCTTGCCAAATGTCTAACTCAGTGCAAATCTCCCGGCTGGCCCCGGTGAGGTTCTCGCCCAAAGCGGGCAGGAACATGCAAACACCTAATGAAACCTCATTTCAATATCATTACTGAGCAGGAAACCTGATTCACCGGCCTCTTGGGATACTCCAATCTCCCCAGCCAGGAGTCACACTGACATGAATTGGTGCATGTCCTGACAAGTACCCTCTCTCCATTTGCCCTCAGCTTTCCGAGGGGGGTCCTTCAGGGAAACTGGGGTCCGGGTCAGCTTGGGCTGGACTGGAGGGATTCAGGCTGGGGGACTTGCCCAGGATGGGGGCCATTTGTCAGTTCTTCCTATCTGTAGCCTTGAAATTCATTAAATTGTCTTTCGTCATGTCAAGTTTCAGTTTATAGTCTTTCATCCTATGTGTTGAAACCTTTTGATGTCTCTCCCAGAATGTCAAGTTCAAAGATCTGTCAGAAGAAAGTGAGAGTCTTCTTTCTGCTGCTTTAAAACCTTTAAGCTCGGGGTGCCCTGATCTCTGAGGAGCGGGAACTGTCAGTGAGTTTAGGCCCTGCCCCTCTCAAGTTCAATGTAAAACCCAATCCTCTGAAAAATGTTTCTAAGTGCATTTGAATGGCATATGAGCAGCGCTCTTAGCTCCAGTGGGAAACAGTTCCGATTCCCCACTTACGGGACCACTTAGAGTCAAAACAGAAGAACTGCGTCCACAGTCTCGTGAGGTTGGGGTATGAATTTTGGTCTTAAATGAAGAGAAATTTTTTCATCGCGAGGACTGTGAATTTTTGGAATTCTCTACCTGAGGGACATCGTGCTTAGATGTTGAGGTCATTCAAGGCTGAGAGAGAGACGGATGTTTGGACGGAAAAGGAGTCAAGGGATATGATGATTAAGTGAGAAAATAGAGTTTGGCCAAGGAACAGACATGATTTTATTAAATGATGGAGCAGAAACGAGTCCATCTGATCTACACATGCTCCTTTTTAAAATAAATTTCCAACTAAGGGGCAATTTAACGTGGCCAACCACCTACGCTGCACATCCTTGGGTTGTGGGGGTGAGACCCACGCAGATATGGGGAGAATGTGCAAACTCCACAAGGACAGTGACCCAGGGCCGGGATTGAACCCGGGTCCTTGGCGCCGTGAGGCAGCAGTGCTGACTACTGTGCCACTGTGCCGTCCCGTGCTCCTATTTCTTATGTTCTCAGGTTTGGAGCAAGGCTCAGTTGGTGAATTTGTTTTAGTTTTATAAGCTCTAGGGTAGTAAGCATTAGGTTAGGAGTTTAGGGTTTGGATTAATGTTAATAGTTATGGGGTTTAGGTGTTCGGAGTCAGGTTTGCTGATTTATGGTTTGGTTGAGGAGTTAGGTTGGGCTATATGGGTAGAACAATTCGGGCTGAGGTTAACCATGATATAGTTTTAGGTTAAGGGTTGTTACCTCGGGTAGTTGCATTAGTGTTAGGGGCTAAGATTAGGATGAGATATTTGGATTAGAAATTAGTTGGACTAGGGTCAGATTTATAGTTAACATCAGAGTTGACATTCAGGGTTAGATTTGTGAACATACAGTGCAGAAGAAGGCCATTTGGCCCATCAAGTCTGCACCAACCCATTTAAGCCCTCACTTCCACTCTATCCCCATAACCCAATAACCCCTCCTAACCTTTTTGGACACTAAGGACAATTTAGCATGGCCAATCCACCTAACCTGCACATCTTTGGACTGTGGGAGGAAACCGGAGCACCCGGAGGAAACCCACGTAGGCACCCGGAGGAAACCCAAGGGAAGATAGAGCTATGGTTGGATTCTGGGTTAGTTGAGTTGAAGTTAGTGTGGGGCAGCATTTCCCGGGTGTGGCCCCATTTTAGTGCCACAAACTTTGTGTGACCCTGATGGGGGTGGCTTCGGTTGCTGAGGGGAATGGGGGCTGAAGTTCAGCATGGTGAGAATTGTTTAAACTGCAGGTTTGAATAAAACACCTACCTTTTCACAGACATTTTTGCAGCCACAATCAGGCCTTTAAGATCTGTTTGTTAGATCATACCCACCATTAGGAAAACAAATGGAAGGACTTAAAGGGGCCTTGCAGCTGTGAGCATTCAGTCTAAGCTCCACAGCAACTATTGGTGCCTTAAAGCATGTGGCCCCAAACCTTTAGCCCACCGTTTGGGAAGCTTTGGTGCAGATGTTAGGATTAATAATAATAATGATCTTTATTAGTGTCGCAAGTCGGCTTACATTAACACTGCAATGAAGTTATTGTGAAAAGTCCCTAGTCGCCACATTCCGATGCCTGTCCGGGTAGACAGAAGGAGTATTCAGAATGTCCATTGCACCTAACAAGGCTGTCTTTCGGGACTTGTGGGAGGAAACTGAAGCACCCGGAGGAAACCCACGCAGACACGGTGGAGAACATGCAGACTCCAATCAGACAGTGACCCAAGCGGGAATCGAACCCGAGACCCTGGTGCCGTGAGACAACAGTGCTAACCACTATGCTACCGCTTAGGGGTTAGTGTTAGGAATTGTGAAGGAGGTGTGGCTTGGTGGGTATTTCAAGTTTAGGCACAAGGATTAGGGTGATGAGTTGCTTCAGTTAGAGTTTGGTTTAGAATTAGGGTTAAGATTAAGATTGGGTTAGGGATTGTGTACCAGATTGTGTTTCATTTTGGGGGTATTTTGGAAATAGTGTCCGAGTCAGAACTTTCCCACGTTGCGTCTATAGGATTAGGGATGTGGTCGAAGCGTTGAGGTTGAGTTCAGGGTTAGAGATTCAAGTCACGATATGGGATAGAAAATGGGGGGAAAAAATGATCTCCCAAATGTGCAAATCTGGCTGTCCCTCGAGCAAACAATCTCTCTCATCAGTTGTCTCTGTCACCAATTGCCCACTTCATTCTCTAGAGGGCAGACTGGACACCAAATCCAAATCATGTCCAAGAAATGCAGCATCAAAGATTACTGGGCAGGAAAGGGCTTTTTGCCATTTCAGATATATTTTACTCCTGTTAACAATTAGAGTTTTCTGAGTCTCTTTGGCCACTGTCAATTATTGATTCAACCTTGGTTCACTTTACTGGCATTGGTGGGCTTTGCAATGGGAAGCTTCAAAACAGATTGTTGTGTTTGGTCTTCTATATCTTACGAAAGAATCCACCAAACATCTCGACTTGTCCAAACCAGAATCTTTATTGAGTCTCCTGTGGTAAGATAGCAATCTGTTACAGAGCACGTTCAATTCTGGTCACCACACTACCAGAAGGATGTGGAGGCTTTAGAGAGGGTGCAGAAGAGATTTACCAGAATGTTGCCTGGTATGGAGGGCATTAGCTATGAGGAGCGGTTGAATAAACTCGGTTTGTTCTCACTGGAACGAAGGAGGTTGAGGGGAGACCTGATAGAGGTATACAAAATTATGAGGGGCATAGACAGAGTTGATAGTCAGAGGCTTTTCCCCAGGGTAGAGGGGTCAATTACTAGGGGGCATAGGTTTAAGGTGAGAGGGGCAAGGTTTAGAGTAGATGTACGAGGCAAGTTTTTTACGCAGAGGGTAGTGGGTGCCTGGAACTCGCTACCGGAGGAGGTGGTGGAAGCAGGGACGATAGTGACATTTAAGGGGCATCTTGACAAATACATGAATAGGATGGGAATAGAGGGATACGAACCCAGGAAGTGTAGAAGATTGTAGTTTAGTCGGGCAGCATGGTCGGCACGGGCTTGGAGGGCCGAAGGGCCTGTTCCTGTGCTGTACATTTCTTTGTTCTTTGTTCACGTTATCATGGAGTCTGCTTATTACTCCTCTGGAATCTGTACCTAGCACCGACCACTCACTTGTATGTCTTATTACCCTTTCAATCTTCTTATCATGGCCGGATGTCTCTCCCTTATATGGGAGTCGCTGGTGACATGTCCTTGGTCTTGAAACCGCATGGTGTGTCTGCACCGCCACCTGCTGGTTGGAGGTCGCACACCATCCATCTATGATATAGCCCATTTGGCATATCACCACACCTGTCTTTGGAAGAGGGAAACCAACCAGGTCAGATTATCTGAGATATGGTTTGTGGTTTTCCCAATCAGCAGAGGCAGGTAATTTAAGCAATCTGGTAAAGTTAATGGTGCTGGTGACATTGCTCCAACCTACCCAGAGAGGTCTTAGGAGACCTGCTAATGGCGAGCGAGGAAAATGGCATGTAGTTGAAATTTAATGAGACACGATCAATTAGTTTCCCAATAGAGGGAAAGAAACAAAAATTATGACATTAAATGATAAGTTAATTGACCCTTCTTAAACAACTGAACCTGTAGTTTTAGTAGAATGAATAGATTCTGCCACTCCTTTGTTTCTTTGGGGATATGCCAAAGGTTTTTTTTTTAATTACCCAGGGTGACACATTTGAGATAATTGTGTCATAAAGTGCAGGCTGTGAGGCACAATTCATCATTTAACGTGCAACATGTAGAGCATTCCTGAGAATATATTCCCAGTACAGACCTTGGACTATGGACCTTGATAAAAGATGAATGCAAAAAACAATACAAAATTCAGAAAACTTGAGCCTAAGTTTTGACTAAAGAGGTTAGGACTGGGCATCCAGAGGTCAAATAACATGCATTGATATGGCCCCTTAGCAACAAAATTGTTACGGTTCACAATTGACTGAAGAAATATTGACTAAGAAAACATTGTGACACATGTGCATTCTGTACAGATGATTCAGCCTTTCCACAGATAATAAAGCAATTGCCCACACACGCATAGCAGTTGTCACTTGCTGCATACATGTATACACAGCAGACTGTCTGATGTGGCAGTCATGACCTGGAGAAAATTGGAACAGTCTGGTGCCATGAACTGTTATCGTCACATTTATTGGAAGAGTCGTCTCTGATCCAATGTTGAATGCAAATTATTATGCAGCAGATGGTGCAGTTTTTGGCCGTTGCTCTTGTGAAGACCGGTATCTTGTGACATGTCCATGCGCATGTAATGTGATGTGCAGGTTCCAAGTTGGAAACTAATGTGGCCAAACATCTTGGCGATTATTGCACTTGCATTCGTCAGGCCCTTCAAAATTCCTCCTTCTCATACGAATTGTGCATTTCGTTTTGAACTTGCAATGAAATACCTAACCTCATCTCCTTGTAAAAATCACTGTCGAAGCCAACTGCAAACAAACGTAGTACAATGTAGAACTGGCAGGGCCCAAAAACAAAATCAAAAATAGAAATCTACAGTACCAAATAACATAGGGATCAAAATTCAGAAAAGGATTCATGAAAATTGAAACAAAACTTCCTTCCTGTAAAATGTGCCTGCTTTCTTCAGGAAATCTGTTTCAGTAGACTGCACTTCCCTTTGTGCCAAGTGTTATGGGCAAGGCTCACACTGTGACATGGCATCATTTGTTCCCAAACCGTACCTGTTGTCTGAAAAATCAGCCCGAGAATATTCCAGATGGTTTAGAAAATGGGTAAACATGGGATCTTTAACAGCTGCCTGAATAAATGAAATAGGCAAACGTGTCCTTCGGGTTGTCACCTATGATTAAATGTATTCCTGGAGGTTTTAATCACATGACTTGTTCCCATCTTCCAATCATTATTTGGCCAACACATCCATCCTTGTGGCGTACTGCCTTTCAATGCCAAGTGGAAAGCAAAAAGACTCACTACCAAATGGATGATGCTTGACTATCAGCCAAACAGTCTCTCTGCCACACCCCCTGCTCATCTTACAATATTTTTATATGTGGTAAAGAGAAATGTTCAAAGAAAGTGAAAAAACAAACATTTAATGTCCTGATTATTTTCTCCAGGTTTGCACAGAGCAGTGTCCTGGAGGTTGATCTTTAATTCTTGGAAACTCCAGGCAAATCATGGCCTCTGTTTTAAGATTTCTTCAGAGGTTGGAAGTACTGTTGGAAGTACATTGGAGTTTTCAGCTGGATTGCTTGATGGAAAACTATTCTCTCCCTGAACAACTTCTGTGAATGGAAATATTCGGAACTAAGTATTTGATGTTGCAGAATGAAATGTACTGGTTTTATTTGGCTACTCAGGGGAACTTTAATGCTTACATTCTGAAGTGCCCAAAGAATGTTTGCCATTGATTAAGAGTTTATCCAGTTTTTACTGTTTATTCTACCTTCTACCTTTTGCATATAAAGTCCAATGGGGAAAATATCTTTCTCTTGCCATCACTAACACAGGAACAAGTATAAATAACAAGAAAAATCTTGCCATTCTCAAATTGTAAATGTACAAATGAACGTACATGGTGTTTGCCACTTGCTGTTTCCTCAAGCTTGAAGTAGCAGCCATGATCGTGACTCCAGGATTTGGTTTGAAAACATTCCCTTATCCAACACAGTAGTCTGCTCTTCAGCCCTTTCTCTTTTAATCTACCTGAGAAAAAATTAAGAAACTCTTAAATGTTTATAATAATAATAATAATTGCTTGTTGTCACAAGTAGGCTTCAATGAAGTTACTGTGAAAAGCCTCTAGTCGCCACATTCCGGCGCCTGTTCGGGAGGCTGGTATGGGAATTGAACCCGCGCTGCTGGTTTTGTTCTGCATTACAAGCCAGCTGTCTTAGCCCACTGTGCTAAACCAGCCCCTGTTGCTCACAGAAATATTGCTGACTGAAATCATCATGCAACTTAGTTCAGTAAAACCAAACCATCATCTCCTGGTATATTGCTGAGCTGTAAAAATATGCAACTTTTGTGAAACGTTTGTGAATCCATGCTGTTTGTCAAGCTCTTATATATATATATAGTGAAGTATATATACCAGATGTATCGGTGGAAAAAAGGTGCATATGGGATGGAACTCAAGATCTATTTCCATATTAAACAGCCAAACAAAATTAAAGTTACATGGCGCACAAATACTCAAGTCCACTATAAATCATGTGAATCAACCCCAACAGACCTAATGCTTGTTGAGCCTCAAAGGTGGCAAATTGCCCACATTGTCTCTGATGGTGAAACCCTCCCGTCACGTAATGGGCAGCTTCACAATGATAGCCATGAATCATGGTGGATGGGTGGGTTTTAATCAAACCCTTAAGTGACTGATGGACCCTAAGCTCTGGAATTGCTCTACCAATTTTCCTTTCAGAGGCTCCTTAAACCCCAATTCTTTGACTATGCTCATGGTCACTTATCTTAAAAGGTTTTTC
This sequence comes from Scyliorhinus torazame, assembly GCF_047496885.1. Classification (NCBI taxonomy): domain Eukaryota; kingdom Metazoa; phylum Chordata; class Chondrichthyes; order Carcharhiniformes; family Scyliorhinidae; genus Scyliorhinus; species Scyliorhinus torazame. The sequence continues at coordinate 32,148,167 of NC_092719.1, forward strand.
TTTGGTTTGGTGTTAATTTTTGTCCAATACTGTGAAGTGCCTTGGGATTTTGGGATCAGGAAGTGACTACTGAAAGTAGGTTGATGTGACACTCAGGAGTGGAGTTTTATCAAAGATGGGCAAGAAATAAAAAAATATTATTTTTTATTAACCTTTTTTCAGTTTATAGAAAAATAGAAAAAACAACAAGAAAACAAGACAAGAAAACAACAAGCTAAAACACATAACACCCCCCCCCCCCCACCATCAACAAAAAGAAAAGAGAAAATACAGAGAAAAAAAGAACACCTCCCCCACCCCAAACACAGTAGGAACAAGCGCTCACTGCCCAGCAGCTCACAGTGACCAACTCCTTGAAGTAGACGATAAACGATCGCAGTCTCCGATGGAACCCGCACAGTGCATTTAACCTTCTCCAGGTGTAAAAATTCCATTAAGTTACCTAGCCATGCTGAGGCACTCAGCAGGAATCGCTTCCGAGCGATCAGCGAGGCAAAGGCAAGAACATCCACCCTGCACCCATCCACAGCTCTGGCAAGTCTGATACCCCAAACATGGCTACCAAGGGACAGGATTCAATCATGATGTTCAGAATCACCGACATGTGTTGATAAAGGAGACCCAAGAGCTCAGCAGTTTGGGACAGGACCAAAACATGTGCGCATGTTTAGTTGGCCCCCTCGAACTGTCCTCAATCCCCACAAAAAAACAACTCATTTAGCTCTGATCAGGTGCGACCAAAACACTACCTGAAGCTGGATCAAGCTCAGCCTCACACACAAGGACGTGACGTTTACCCTCTGACCCCGCGCTGAAAAGGATCATCTCTATCAACGGGCATGGTGGCACCTCTGGGAATGTTGGGAATTCTCATCTAACAAAATTTCAGACCTGAAGGTACCGAAACAGATCGGGGCCCGAAAGCCCAGATTTCTTTTTCAATTCCTTTAGACTGGCAAACCGCCCAACATAATCTCTCCAGCCCCTTCCTCTTCCACACTCCAAATGTGGCTCCAACAGGTGGTTAGCAAAATGGTGGTTAGCAAAATTGATACTGACCCCAGTTTAAAACGTTGAAGGAGTTGCCTCCATATTTTTGAAGTGAAGACAACCACCGGGTGCGATGAAGCTGTCACCAGTGCACCCAAACAGGACCCCCGGCATGACCCATATGCCATCTGCACCCAGGTCCCCACACTATCCCAACACCTTCTCTGCATTAGCAGCCCAGTAATAAAATATCAGGTTTGGCAGCGCGAGACGGCCCGACTGTCTGTCTCTCTGTAGAACAACCCTCCAAATTCTCGGAGATTTATCCGCTCATATGAAGGCCGGTCTCCACCCCCTCAAAGAATGATTTGGGAAGAAAGAGCGGTAGACGCTTGAATAGAAACAGAACTCTTGGCAAAATGTGCGTCTTAATTGACTGAATCCTACCCGCCAGAGACAAAGAAAGGTTGTCCCAACTTTGTCGGTCAGATTTGACCTTGCTCACCAGGCTGGCGTAATTCAGCTTGCAGAGTTGGACCCAATCGTGAGCCACCTGGCCAAGCAAAAAGGAAGTACCCCTAGATTAGCTCCATACCCTGGGGTGCTGAGTGGAAAATACTCGCTCTTTTCCAAATTTAATTTGTATCCAGAAAAGGACCTAAAGCTCTTCAATAGTCTCATTATACTTTCCATGGTGGGCACCAGGTCCTTCACATATAATAATAAAAGATCATATGCATACAGGCACATCCTTTGTTCCACTCCGCCCCAACTATCCTTCTCCACTTGTCTGATGTCTGAGGCCCTCAGGACAAGGGCCAATAGCTCAATCGCAATGCAAACAGTAGGTGAGACATAGGACACCTCTGCCTTGTCCCCCTATGTAACTGAAAATACCCCAAACTCATGGTATTGGTATGTACGCTGGCCAAAGGAGCCTTGTACAACAGACATGCCCATGACACAAACCCAGGGTCCAACCAATACTTCTCCAAAACTGCAAAGAGGTACCTCCACTCCACCCAATTAAACGCCCTTTCTGCATCTAATGATACAATTATCTCCGACTCCGAGGTAGGAGTCACCGCACATTGGACGACAGTGTTCGGCCCTTTACATATTCCACCTGGTCCTCTCCAACCACCTCTGGGAGACAAGGTTCCAACTTCAAGGCTAGAACCTTAGCTAACAGCTTAGCATCTACGTTAAGCAGTGAAACAGGGCGGTACAATCCACATTCCGCAGGATCCTTGTCCTTTTTCAGGATACCTGACCAAGCGTCGCAGGAAGGGAACCCCGGACAAAGAATCATTGAACATCCCCATTAGTAATGGAACCAACTGGTCTGTGAACTTCCTGTAAAATTCCACCAGGAATCCGTCAGGACATGATGCCTTTCCTGTTTGCGTCTGTCCTATCGCGGTTCTATACCCAGTGGCGCCTCGAGCTCTTCCCGCATTTCCTCCCCTACCTCGGGAAACTCCAAGCCCTCTAGAAACTCTGTCATCCCTGACTTTTCCTCTGGTGGCTCTGACCTGTAAAGCCTCTCATAAAAGATCCAAAAAGCCCCGTTCACTTTATCTGGGGTGGAAACCAGCCTGCCTCCCACATCCCTGATCTGGATAATCTCCTGAGAGACCGCCTTAGCTGGTAAGCTAAGAGAGGGTTGGCTTTCTCCCCATATTCATAGGCAACCCCCTCAGGTGTTGCAATTGGAGCACCGTCCTATCAGTAGACAGCAGGTCAAACTGCGTCTGCAGCTTTTGATGAGCAAGAATTTAACAGGGCTTCTTCTATCCAATTTTCCTCCCTCACTCTTCCTGAGAAGACATTCATCCTGCAAATAAATCTTAACAATGGACGGGAGAGGTTGGGGGAAAATTAAAAAGTTTTAAACACAGAACGCATCTCAAATCCACCACCATTTATACGGTTGAAGGTTTCAAACCATGTGGGGATCTACCGTGGAGAGGTGAGACACTTAACAAGTGCAATTGGGAGCTTGATTTAAATTTACCAGTTACTGTCTGGGTTTCCCAGAGCTCTGGAAAAGCTTTCCATAATTGGCACCACAGGACACTAATTGTTTTATTTATCTAAGATTTTACACACATACATTTTTACTGTGGACAGGCAATGGTGCATGACCTTCTTGGTTTGCGCATGCAGATGACATGGTAGAACTGGGCTTGCCCACTCTCTTTTATTGGCTTGGAAGAAAAAGACGATAAATTGTCCTCCATTGTTCCTCTATCTCGGTTTTTCAGTTGCCTCGTTATTTTAGTATGTGCAGTATATGTAAATGCTGCTGTATCATTTGAATAGATTTTCTAATTGTGTTAACCATTTAAGCCGTAGGAAGTGGAAGAGGAAGTGCAGCAAAGAAATAAAAAATTGTTTTAATCTTCAGTTTTACATTCCATGAAATTCTCACTTCTACTTTTATCTTTTGTTGAAGCTGGTTGGCCAAATTCCAAGATAACACTTGAGAAAATGCATGACTAATCCAATATGTTCCACCACCTATGATTCTTGTTTTTATCTAATCATGCAGTCTGTTATTCATCCCACGGCATTTTTGTGTCAAGATTGGAAATCTGGCATAATGGCTACATATTCTATGGTAAGTTGGTATTTGTATTTAGCTCAGTACTGCCATTCATACCACAGGCTCAACGAAACTCAACAGAATTTATTTGTAATAATGGTACCTTTCTCAAAGATGAACCTAGACAATAACAAAATGATTTGGCTGTAAGCATTTTCTGTGAGGAATTGCAGCAGAGAACTTAAGTGTAAGGTAGTGAACACTGGAAGTAGATTGATGTGACTCTCTAGTGTTGACTTTTATCAGTGAGGGGCAACAATTTAAGTGGAAAACAGGGCTTCTTGTTCTCGTCAATTATCTGCCCTCATTCTTCTTGTGAAGGCCTTCACCCCGATAATAAATCTGATAGATGGGCAGCAGATTGGGGGGGGGGGTGTTAAAAATTGTAAACACTGTATGCATCCCAAATCCAGCACCATTTCTATGGCTGAAGGCTTTGAGCCATGTAGCCATGTGGGGATTCACCATTGGGAAGTGATTCACTTCACTGACAAGTGCCGTTGGGAGCCTGATTTAAATTTACCAGTTACTGTATGAACTTCTCAGAGCTCTGGAAGTCCGTTAGCATAATGGAGATGCGAGCTGCTGGCTGCAGAAGATAAGTGCTTTTTGTGGCGCTCGTTTGGGCTAGGAAGAGCATAAGTGCACTCCCCTTCCCTTCAAGGAAGCCTTCAGTGTCTCTTCTGTTGAATGTGGCCTACATCTCCCCTTGTTGCAATTGTCAACATCCTCTCCACAAGCCCCGATCAATAACTCCTTCCCTTCTATTACCGGATGCTTGGCTGCAGCCTCCTGGTTTTCACATCAGGCAAACAGCCAGTAAATCTGGCCAGTTGTCAGGCTGGAAATGGGAGAAACCTCTTTAACTCAGCTTTGCTGCATTTTACCAGTGCTGCCACGTACCTAATAAATGTCAGGCCTATTGAGTTCCTCAGTGATTGCATTAATGGCTGTTACCTGGATGACTGTTGTCCCATAATAGTCTGTTCATGTGGGCATCATCCATGTGTGAAGTGTCGATAAAATAAGCTCAGCCCGTCCTCATCTGATGTCCACATATGCATTTTCAGCAGGAATTACTGTACACAAATCAAGTGAAAGACTCGGGACAAATTTGCTCTTCTCCACCAAGAGATGCTCAGCTCTGATTTATTCAACTATTCGCAACAAAGTCAAAACGTGGCCCTTTTCAGTCTGGAGCAAACAGAAATACCAATTTCATAAAGATGAATATAGTTGAATTAAGCCGTAAATCCATAGAAACCAGTGCCACCCAAATCAAAGCATCTGATTGTCTCTTGAGCAATTCAATATTATATTTTCCACTACTTTCCATGAAAGCTCTTTCCAAAAGCAAACAAGTCACTGCATTAAAGAAAGGTTTTCTGGCATTAGTCCCAAATCTCCCCTTTACCAGTTTGTATCTCTAGCCCCTTCATCCTGCCTTTGTAGTTTAACTTGATGTAGTACTCCAGATAATTATTTTCTATTCCAGTGAGCACTTTATATAAGGTACTGTCTCATTCTCCTTGTTTCAAGATTGAATATCCAAGTTTTCCTATTCTTGTCTCATAGCTCTGTCTTCCGACAATCGGGATCAATAGCTTGTGTGTTCCCTTGCGCCTTAACAACCACAACTGAAATATCAGGAAGTTTGAATCCACACTATTAATTGTAATTATTTTTGTAAGTAATTAATGCAAATTCACAGATGCACCTCATGCCATCAATAGCCTCTACTGTGGAGTAGCATTCTTACAATCAATCTGCTCCTCTCTACATCTTAGGCAACTAAACTAGAGGCAGAAATTGTACAACAGGATAACCAAAACTAGCCATTTAGTGGCTGGTGTAGCTCTTGATGCCAGATATTCCTCCTCACTATGTTCAGGGTGGATACAGAGCTTGAGTTCACTACAGACTAGTTGTCATATCAGCTTATTGTATCTTCAAGCTTATTGCACCTGGCACACTAGTGTGCTAATGTAACCATCCCTGGGAGATTTGGCTTATGAACCCAAAGTTCTGGGAAATACTGGAGTTTCCTGACCACCTGGAGTGTCCCTTTGGGATGGAAGAGATTCTGACAAGTATCACGAATGGGTGCAGCCATAGGGGAAACATTGCCGATTTTAAGCACAATCTGAGCATTCAGAGAGTGTGGAACTCAGGTTTGGAACTCAATCTGTTTCCATGTTAGCAATGAAGCCACATACACTGGAGCAACCAGTCTATCTGCTCATCATCTTGAAGCAATATACAGTGTGATAACAGATGCAATATATTTGCATGAGTAGATTCCAATGCTATCAACTCCGTGTGGTTTCCTAATTGCTTTCCAGAACAGGCAACAGAGGAAGTCTGTTACAGAGCAGTCACCATTTCTTGAAAAGATTTTACAGGAAATGTTTTTCTATGCTTCTCGGTCGTTCATTTTCATCCTGAGCGTTTCACAGAAAAGCAGGAAAATTTAAATGGTAGTTATTCAGCTGCAAAAACATCTAATTATCAGACCTCCCAGTGTTTAGCATGCATTAATATTTAGCTGGTATTAACAATGCAAAACTTATTTCATAATTAGCTGGCCAGATTTAAATCCTTAATTCATAAGTGTCCCTCTTACACTTTGGGAAATCATATTGTTCCTTGCATGATAAATATTCTCCTGATTACTAGAAAATACTCTGTGTTCAAAGCTCACAATGCCAGATGGAAGATTTGCAGTTGACATCAAGAACAGGGTTTTGCTCGGTCAATTGTAAACATAAATTCTTTCGCAATGTCCTTAAATCTTACTGAGCAAAAGGTTATTTTATTGGAGTTTATGTTGAGGCCATTTTAATTGATTATTCGAATACCCAAATATTTTTTTTTCCAATTTAGCACGGCCAATCCACCTAACCTGCACATCTTTGGGTTGTGGGGATGAAATCCACGCAGACACGGGGAGTTAATTGATTATTCTAATGATATTCTTACAATTTCCCTGTCCTGATGTTTATGAGGGAAGCACGTAAATCAGTGCAGCTTAGAATTCTACCCTCAGTCTACATAATCTTGTGCAATTTTATTTGAGTATGACTTAAAATTTTTTAAAGCAGCATTTCTTTCCATAGAGTTAGGAACATGAAAACATTTAAGTGAAATCTAGATGAGCACACAAGGGAGAAATAAATTGGATGTGTTGATAGGGTTAGCTGAAGTCGCAGCCAAATGGTCTGTTTCTTTTCCGTGCATTTTATGCAAGTTTGTGTAAATCCTATCCTGTCCTTAGGCCTCCCCTAGAACTTCTCCTCAAGACAATATTAGTGTTCCATTTTTCGAGATGATACAATCCCATCATGACTCAACCCTTCATTCACCTGAAGTAAAGTCCATGTACAATTGAATTCATGTCTTTTGATCTTTTTTTCTGACACTTGGATCACTTTTATAGATTATATAATGTGCAGTGCAGAAGGAGGCCATTCAGCGCATCAAGTCTGCCCTGGCCCTTGGAAAGAGCACCCTACTTAAGCTCACACCTCCACCCTATCCCCGTAACCCAGTAACCCAAGCTAACATTTGTGGACACTAAGGGCAATTTAACATGGCCAATCCACCTAACCTGCACATCTTTGAACTGTGTGAGGAAACCAGAGCACCCGGAGGAAACCCACACAGACTCCGCAGACAGTGACAAAAGCCGGGAATTGAACCTGGGACCCTGGAGCTGTGAAGCAACAGTACTAACCACTGTGCCAACCATGCCACTCAAATAGCACTTGCTATGCTATTTGTAAATTAAAATAAATAAGTTAATAAAAACCTAAAAAAATGTAATAACTTTATTTGGTAACAGGACTCTTGGTAAATCCATTATAAAAACAATGGGCGGGATTCTTTAGCTGCGCTCACCTGGTGACCGGAAATTCCGCCCAATGTCAATGGACCTTTATAATAATAATAATCTTTATTAGTAGGCTTACAGTAACACTGCAATGAAGTTACTGTGAAAATCCCCTAGTCGCCACACTCCGGTGCATGTTCGGGTACACTGAGGGAGAATTCAGATTGCCCAATTCACATAAGAACTAGGAGCAGGAGTAGGCCATCTGGCCCCTCGAGCCTGCTCCACCATTCAATTAGATCATGGCTGATCTTTTGTGGACTCAGCTCCACTTTCCGGCCCGAACACCATAACCCTTAATCCCTTTATTCTTCAAAAAACTATCTATCTTTATCTCAAAAACATTTAATGAAGGAGCCTCTACTGCTTCACTGGGCAAGGAATTCCATGGATTCACAACCCTTTGGGTGAAGAAGTTCCTCCTAAACTCAGTCCTAAATCTACTTCCCCTTATTTTGAGGCTATGCCCTCTAGTTCTGCTTTCACCCGCCAGTGGAAACAACCTGCCCGCATCTATCCTATCTATTCCCTTCATAATTTTATATGTTTCTATAAGATCCCCCCCTCATCCTTCTAAATTCCAACGAGTATAGTCCCAGTCTGCTCAACCTTTCCTCGTAATCCAACCCCTTCAGCTCTGGGATTAACCTAGTGAATCTCCTCTGCACACCCTCCAGTGCCAGTACGTCCTTTCTCAAGTAAGGAGACCAAAACTGAACACAATACTCCAGGTGTGGCCTCACTAACACCTTATACAATTGCAGCATAACCTCCCTAGTCTTAAACTCCATCCCTCTAGGAATGAAGGACAAAATTCCATTTGCCTTCTTAATCACCTGTTGCACCTGTAAACCAACTTTTTGCGACTCATGCACTAGCACACCCAGGTCTCTCTGCACAGCAGCATGTTATTCCTACCAAGATGGATAACCTCGCATTTGTCAACATTGTATTCCATCTGCCAGACCCTAGCCCATTCACTTAGCCTATCCAAATCCCTCTGCAGACTTCCAGTATCCTCTGCACCTTTTGCTCTACCACTCACTTAGTGTCGTCTGCAAACTTGGACACATGCCCTTGGTCCCCAACTCCAAATCATCTATGTAAATTGTGAACAATTGTGGGCCCAACACTGATCCGAGGGACATCACTAGCTACTGATTGCCAACCAGAGAAACACCCATTAATCCCCACTCTTTGCTTTCTATTAATTAACCAATCCTCTATCCATGCTACTACTTTCCCCTTAATGCCATGTATCTTTATCTTATGCAGCAACCTTTTGTGTGGCACCTTGTCAAAGGCTTTCTGGAAATCCAGATGTACCACATCCATTGGCTCCCCATTATCTACCGCACTGGTAGATAGTAATAGTCCTCAAAAAATTCCACTAAATTAATTAGGCACGACCTGCCCTTTATGAACCCATGCTGCGTCTGCCCAATGGGACAATTTCCATCCAGATGCCTCGCTATTTCTTCCTTGATGATAGATTCCAGCATCTTCCCTACTACCGAAGTTAAGCTCACATGGTCTGCGTCATGCCCATTGCGATCTTGTAGATTGGATTGGATTGGATTGGATTTGTTTATTGTCACGTGTACCGAGGTACAGTGAAAAGTATTTTTCTGCGAGCAGCTCAACAGATCATTAAGTACATGGGAAGAAAAGGTAATGAAAGAAAATACATCATAGGGCAACACAAGGTATACAATGTAACTACATAAGCACCGGCATCGGATGAAGCATACAGGGTGTAGTGTTAATGAGGTCAGTCCGTAAGAGGGTCATTTAGGAGTCTGGTAACAGCGGGGAAGAAGCTGTTTTTGAGTCTGTTCGTCCGTGTTCTCAGACTTCTGTATCTCCTGCCCGATGGAAGAAGTTGGAAGAGTGAGTAAGCTGGGTTGGAGGGGTCTTTGATTATGCTACCCGCTTTCCCCAGGCAACGGGAGGTGTACATGGAGTCAATGGATGGGAGGCAGGTTCGTGTGATGGACTGGGCGGTGTTCATGACTCTCCGAAGTTTCTTGCGGTCCAGGACCGAGCAGTTGCCATACCAGGCTGTGATGCAGCCAGATAGGATGCTTTCGATGGTGCATCTGTAAAGGTTGGTCAGGGTTAATGTGGACATGCCGAATTTTCTTAGTTTCCTGAGGAAGTATAGGCGCTGTTGTGCTTTCTTGGTGGTAGCGTTGACATGGGTGAACCAGGACAGATTTTTGGAGATGTGCACCCCTAGGAATTTTAAACTGCTAACCATCTCCACCTCGGCCCCGTTGATGCTGACAGGGGTGTGTACAGTACTGTGCTTCCTGAAGTCAATGACCAGCTCTTTAGTTTTGCTGGCATTGAGGGAGAGATTGTTGTCGCTGCACCACTCCACAAGGTTCTCTATCTCCCTCCTGTATTCTGACTCATCGTTATTCGAGACCCGGCCCACTATGGTCGTATCGTCAGCAAACCTGTAGATGGAGTTGGAACCAAATTTTGCCACGCAGTCGTGTGTGCACAGGGAGTAGAGTAGGGGGCTAAGTATGCAGCCGGTATTGAGGATTATTGTGGAGGAGGTGTTGTTGTTCATTCTTACTGATTGTGGTCTGTTGGTCAGAACATCGAGGATCCAGTTGCAGAGTGGTTTTGGAGCTTTGATATGAGCTTGGCTGGGGTTATGGCATTGAAGGCGGAGCTGTAGTCAATAAATAGGAGTCTCAAGTAGGTGTCCTTGTCGTTGAGATGCTCTAGGGATGAGTGTAGGGCCAGGGAAATGGTGTCTGCTGTGGGCCGGTTGCGGCAGTATGCGAATTGCAGTGGATCAAGGCGTTCTGGGAGTATGGAGGTGATGCGCTTCATGATCAACCACTCGAAGCACTTCATTACGACTGAGGTCAGGGTACCCAGACGGTAGTCATTGAGGCACGTTGCCTTGTTCTTCTTTGGCACCGGTATGATGGTGGTTTTCTTGAAGCAGGTGGGGATCTCGGAGTGGAGTAGGGACAGGTTAAAGATGTCCGCGAACCTCTTCCTCATGCGCCAGGCTTAGCCTGATTCAATTTAAGGTGCTACATAGAGCACACATAACGGGGGCAAGATTGAGCAGGTTCTTTGGAGTGGAGGACAAATGTGGGAGGTGTGGCGGGAGCCCGGCAAACCATGCACATATGTTTTGGGCGTGCCCGGCACTGGAAGGGTACTGGAAGGGAGTGACGGGAGTGATTTCGCAGGTGGTGAAGGCCCGGGTCAAACCAGGCTGGGGGTTAGCTCTATTTGGAGTTGCGGAAGAGCCGGGAGTGCAGGAGGCGAAAGAGGCCGATGTCGTGGCCTTTGCGTCCCTCGTAGCCCGGTGCAGGATCCTACTCATGTGGAAGGAGGCGAAACCCCCCGGACTGGAGGCCTGGGTAAACGATATGGCGGGGTTTATTAAACTGGAGCAGATAAAGTTTGCCCTGAGAGGATCGGCTCAAGGGTTCACCAGGCGGTGGCAGCCATTTCTCGACTACCTAGGGGAACGTTAGAGGGAAGACGGATGACCAGCAGCAACAACCCAGGGGGGAGGGGGGGAGGGGGGGGGGGTACTGACTAGAGAAGACCCAGTGGGGATTTACTGGAGCTGTACATAATAGTAATTGTACAATAAAGTAAGTTTTGTTTTGACCTACTCGGTGTGGACTCTTCATTGCCCAACAAAAATTCTAAACCATTGAGACAACCTTGTAAGACTGTTACTTGGAGTAGTGCACTGCACTTTAACTTACTGCTGGTAATGAGTTAGGTCACCTGATGACATGGTATATCAAACCAAGGGGGGAGAAAACACGACCAGAGCCTTTGTAAGAGCTGATCTGGATGTTTTTAGTGTGTTTTCATGGCAAGAACATTCTGATGTGCAGGACACTGTGCCACACAGCTGAGGGTTGGTACCCCACGAAGGTGCACCAGCTGCAAACACATCATGTGGAAGATGAGATGGCAGTTCCACGTACAGGAAAGCTGAAAGAGATGACAAGCAGGCAGCTGCATGAGCTGGCAGATAAAAGAGTGCAATAGCATATCTTCAGGCATTTGTGTTCAGCTGGTTACGCTGATAGGATTAAAAAACCTCCCCAAAAATATTCCAAAATTCCATGATTTTTTTTTCTCCAATTAGTACAGCATGGCGTCAATAGATCCTTACTTCCTTTGCTGTTGTTGTATTTGACTTTCCTCACTATTGATCTGGTCAAAAATAAACTGGGAAGCAGCTTGGGGACAGCGCTAGTAATGCAGTGATTAAAAAAGGGATTACGTGGGCTTTGTGTCCTTATATTCAACATTTTTTTAAAAACCTGTGTCACTGGGATTTCTCCTTAATAATCAGAAAGCCAACGAGGGGCTAGAAAATGCAGGATCCATTGACATTAAAAAGGAAAATAGGAACTCAAAGAATGAACATGACTATTGGTAAGTAAAAGGAAGTAAAACCCAAAAAAGGTTTCTGAAATACGTAATAGGAAAGAAGATAATCAAGGTAAGTACAGGACCTATCAGAGACCAAATAGACAACCTGTGCGTGAAGACAGAAACATAGGTATAGGCCTTTTGTCTTTACAGAAGAGGGGGGAGGGGGACAATGCAGACATTTTAATTAATGAGGAGGAATGTGAAATATTGGATGGAATAATTACAGCGATAGAGAAATTAGTAAGGGTTTAGTATTTGAAAACAGATGAATTGCCAGGCCCAAAAGGAACATATCCTAGGCTGTTAAGATAAATGATGGAGGGCAAGGGCAGAGGCTCCGACCGACATTTACCAATCCCTTCTGGTTACAGGTGAAGTGCTGAAAAACAGACAGACCGACAGAAAGACAGAAAAGAAAGGGATTGGCTGTGGATTTACAAACCAGCCAACCTCAACTCACTGGTGGACAAATTATTGAGAAAAAAATTCTAAAGGAGAATATTAATTGGCATTTAGAAAGGCATTGATTAATTAAGAGCATACAATACGGATTTGTTCAGAGAAGATCATGTTTGACTAATTTGATTATATTTTTTTAAGGAGTCAACAAGGAGGATTGGTGAAGGTAGTGCATTTGATGTAATTTATATGGATTTTAGAAAAGTTTTTAAAAATCAATTTAGAGTACCCAATTCATTTTTTCCAATTAAGGGGGAATTTAGCATGGCCAATCCAATTCATTTTTTCCAATTAAGGGGCAATTTAGCGTGGCAAATCCACCTAGCCTGCACATCTTTGGGATGTGGGGACGAAACCCACGCAGACACGGGGAGAATGTGCAAACTCCACACGGACAGTAACCCAGAGCCGGGATCGAACCTGGGACCTCGGCGCCGTGAGGCAGCAGGACTAACCCACTGCGTCATCGTGCTGTCCTTAGAAAAGGTTTTTGACAGGTCTCACATTACACACTGATTGATTAATTTATTATCACATGTACCGAAGTACAGTGAAAAGTATTTTTCTACAGCCAAGGGATCGTACACAGTGGACAAAGAATAATCGACAAAGTACATCGACAAATAGTGTTTGATTACAGTGCGGAACAAGGGCCAAACAAAGCAAATACTTGAGCAGGAGCAGCCTAGGGCGTCGGGAATAGTGTTCTTATAGGGAACAGATCAATCCAAGGGAGAGTTGTTGAGGAGTCTAGTAGCTGTGGGGAGGAAGCTGTTCCTGTGTCTGGATGTGCGGGTCTTCAGACGTCTGTATCTTCTGCCTGAAGGAAGAGGGCAAAGCCTGGGTGTGAGGGGTCTCTGACAATGCTGTCTGCCTTCCTGAGACAGCGGGAGGTGTATACAGAATCAATGGGAGGGTGGCAGCTTGTGTGATGCATTGACCTGAGTTCACCACACTCTGCAGTTTCTTGCGATCTTGGGCCGAACAGTTGCCATACCAAGCTGTGATGCAGCCAGGTAGGATGCTCTCTATGGCACATCTGTAGAAGTTTGTGAGAATATATGTAGACATGCCAAATTTCTTTAGCTTTCGTAGGAAGTAGAGACGTTGTTGGGCTTTCTTTCACTGGTCAGAAAAGTGGGAACTCAAGGGATTCAAGTTGGACCCGAAATTGGTTCAATGGCAAGAAGGAATGGGCCAACAGGTGTTTTTGTGACTGGATGGTTGTTTCCAGTGGGATTCCACTGGACTCAATACTGGGGACCCTTCTTTTTATGGCATATATCAAAGCTTTCAACTTAAATGTTAGGGTTTGATTAAGAAGTTTGCAGTTGATACAAAATTGCTGTCAAGTTGATCATGAGGAAGATAACAGTAGACTGCAGAAACATATCAATGGTCAGGTAGGCAGAAAAGTGGTAAATGGAAAAATATGAGGTGTTGCTGTTATGATCCCTATTGATGTTATTACTGGATGGGAAGATTCCAGAATCGAACCCTGGCTCAAAAGACCATAACATTTACTTTCTCTAAAATAAAACGTGGAGGATTTGTGCTTTCTTTTCTATTGTGTATATCAGTTTGATTGTTTTGATTACTATGAAAATTTTTCAATAAACATATTTTTTTAAACATGGAAGGACAGAATCACAGGACCACTAATTATTTTTAATAAGAAAAAACATTAAACATGAAATATTGGATTATAATACAATATTCCTTTACTCTCCTCTTAGCTTAGCAAATACACACAGATTTAAAGACATGGATTACAATGTACATCTTAAACTAAATTATTCTCATTGACACAAAAAATCCTTTTTAAGCACACAACATAACTGTGGTCAAATGCACTCTCCGCTCTGAACCCAAGTTAGTGTCTGTGGTTTTCTACTCATAGTCCCCCCAGCTGATTGTCAAATAAGAGTTTACAAATTTCACTCCCAAAAACACGCTTTAAAATCTTCTCCCATAATAATGCCTTTCCATAGTGGTTTGCATTCTGAAATTCAGTCCACATTTCACAAATGACACTTTCAACAAAGCTTCCGCTCCACTTTTTCCAATAAATCCAGATCAGGATTTCATACCAACCCCTTTAGGATTTCTTTGTTTTAACTGCTGCACAACCTGCTTGCTTTAACTTTTGATTCCCAATTTCATCAATCTTTGATGTTTATTGTCCCATTTTAAATCTAGTTACTGTTATTCTTTCTTTAACTCAGAACACCTTGTTTACTCATCCTTGAATTCCTCTGAACAATACCTTGGTCTCTGTTCTCTTAATTTCAGACTTCTTAGACATTCTTTTTGTCCTAGTTCCCTGGTTAGCTGGACAGTAACTTTTACTTTCAGAAGCCTGCCTCTTTGCAACTCCATTTTCCTGTCCAGCTGCTCCTGGCAGAGTTGAGAGCTGTTCATTCCTCAATTACCAAGCTCCAATGCTCTGGCTTCCAGTTAAAACTAAGAACAAAGGAAGGTAGCCTTCTGTTGCTAAGCAATGCCCACATGCCTTTTATTTAATTTTCACACTTACTAAGCACAATAGAAACCCAGTTGGAACTTAACCAATCCTCACACGTACAAACCCCTTTGTCCAGCATGAATCAAAATAAATATTTTACCTTTAGAACATAGAACATTACAGCGCAGTACAGGCCCTTCGGCCCTCGATGTTGCGCCGACCTGTGAAACCACTCTAAAGCCCATCTACACTATTCCCTTATCGCCCATATGTCTATCCAAAGACCATTTGAATGCCCTTAGTGTTGGCGAGTCCACTACTGTTGCAGGCAGGGCATTCCACGCCCTTACTACTCACCGAGTAAAGAACCTACCTCTGACATCTGTCCTATATCTATCTCCCCTCGTTATGTCCCCTCGTGCGAGACATCACCATCCGAGGAAGAAGGCTCTCACTGTCCACCCTATCCAATCCTCTGATCATCTTGTATGCCTCAATTAAGTCACCTCTTAACCTTCTTCTTTCTAACGAAAACAGCCTCAAGTCCCTCAGCCTTTCCTCATAAGATCTTCCCTCCATACCAGGCAACATTCTGGTAAATCTCCTCTGCACCCTTTCCAATGCTTCCACATCCTTCCTATAATGCGGTGACCAGAATTGCACGCAATACTCCAAATGCAGCCGCACCAGAGTTTTGTACAGCTGCAACATGACCTCATGGCTCCAAAACTCAATCCCTCTACCAATAAAAGCTAACACACCGTACGCCTTCTTAACAACCCTCTCAACCTGGGTGGCAACTTTCAGGGATCTATGTACATGGACACTGAGAACTCTCTGCTCATCCACACTGCCAAGAATCTTACCATTAGCCCAGTACTCTGTCTTTCTGTTATTCCTTCCAAAATGAATCACCTCACACTTTTCTGCATTAAACTCCATTTGCCACCTCTCAGCCCAGCGCTGCAGCTTATCTATGTCCCTCTGTAACTTGTAACATCCGTCCGCACTGTCCACAACTCCACCGACTTTAGTGTCATCTGCAAATTTACTCACCCATCCTTCTACGCCCTCCTCCAGGTCATTTATAAAAATGACAAACAGCAGTGGCCCAAAAACAGATCCTTGTGGTACACCACTAGTAACTGGACTCCAGTCTGAACATTTCCCATCAACCACCACCCTTTGTGTTCTTCCAGCTAGCCAATTTCTGATCCAAACTGCTAAATCACCCTGAATCCCATGCCTCCGTATTTTCTGCAGGAGCCTACTGTGGGGAACCTTATCAAACGCTTTACTGAAATCCATATACACCACATCAACTACTTTACCCTCATCCACCTGTTTGGTCACCTTCTCAAAGAACTCAATAAGGTTTTTCTTTAAAAAAATAGATATATTTATAAAAAATTTTAACACAATTTTTCACCCTTACAAACAAACACCCCCCCCCCTCGTAACAAATAGAAAGAAAACGCACATAGCAAGACATAAGCATGGTAAAACAATATGTTACAGAACTTTGTACATTAGATTCCTCCCGTACATGCCAGTTTTCCAGTTCTTTCATGTATTATCTCGCTCAAATACCCCCCAAACATACCTCCCCTCCCCCCGGATTGCTGCTGACCGACCTTCATCTAACGCTCCGCGAGATGGTCTAGGAACGGCTGCCACCGCCTGTAGAACCCCTGCACAGACCCTCTCAAGGCAAACTTTATCTTCTCCAGCTTGATAAACCCTGCCATATCATTTGTCCAGGCCTCCACACTGGGGGGCTTCGCCTCCTTCCACATTAGCAAGATCCTTCGCCAGGCTACTAGGGACGCAAAGGCCAGAATGCTGGTCTCTTTCGCCTCCTGCACTCCCGGCTCGTCCACTGCTCCAAATATTGCTAGCCCCCAGCTTGGCTTGACCCGGACTTTCACCACTTTAGATATTGTTCCCGCCACTCCCCTCCAGAACCCCTCCAGTGCCGGGCATGACCAAAACATAATGGACATGGTTCGCCGGACTCCCTGAGCATCTCCCACATCTGTCCTCTACCCCAAAGAACCTACTCAGACTCGCCCCCGTCATGTGCGCCCTGTGAACCACCTTAAATTGTATCAGGCTAAGCCTGGCACACGAGGAAGAGGAATTAACCCTACCTAGGGCATCAGCCCATAGCCCCTCCTCAATTTCCTCCCCCAGCTCCTCCTCCCATTTACCCTTCAGCTCCTCTACCAACGCCTCCCCCTCTTCTTTCATCTCCTGGTATATCGCCGACACCTTGCCCTCTCCGACCCATACACCCGAGATCACCCTGTCTTGAATCTCCTGGGCCGGGAGCAACGGGAATTCCCTCACCTGCCGCCTCACAATCGCCCTCACCTGCATGTATCTGAAAGCATTTCCTGGGGGTAGCCCAAACTTTCCTCTAGTGCCCCATGGCTCGCAAACGTCCCATCAATGAACGGGTCCCCCATTCTTCTAATCCCCGCCCGATGCCAGCTCTGAAACCCCCCGTCCATCCTCCCCGGGACAAACCGATGGTTACCCCTGATCGGGGACCACACCGAGGCTCCCATTGCACCCCTGTGCCGTCTCCACTGGCCCCAGATCTTTAGCGTTGCCGCCATCACCGGACTCGTGGAGTACCTTGTCGGCGAGAGCGGCAGCGGTGCTGTCACCTGCGCCCCCAGGCTCGTTCCCTTGCAGGACGCCATCTCCAACCTCCATCACCCACTTGTGGATCATCGCCACATTTGCTGCCCAGTAATAGCCCCCCAGATTCGGCAGTGCCAACCCTCCTCGGTCCCTACTGCGCTCCGGAAACCCTCTCCTTACCCTTGGGGTCTTATTCGCCCACACAAACCCCATAATGCTCCTGCCTACCCTCTGAAAAAAGGCCTTGGTGATCACGATGGGAAGGCACTGAAACACAAAAAGAAACCTCGGGAGGACCACCATTTTGACCGACTGCACTCTACCCGCTAGCGAGAGCGGCAACATGTCCCATCTTTTGAAGTCCTCCTCCATCTGCTCCACCAGCCTCGTCAGATTCAGTTTATGTAGGGCCCCCCAACTCCTAGCTATTTGGATCCCCAGGTAACAAAAGCTCCTTTCCGCCCTCCTCAGCGGTAGATTGTCTATCCCCTTTCCTGGTCTCCTGCCTGTACTACAAAGAGCTCACTCTTCCCTACATTAAGCTTATAGCCCGAAAAATCCCCAAACTCCCTTAGAGTCTGCATGACCTCCACCATCCCCTCCACTGGATCCGCCACATACAGCAACAGGTCATCTGCATAAAGCGACACTCGATGCTCCTCTCTCCCTCGGACCATCCCCCTCCCTTAATGACATGGCCAAGGGTTCAATTGCTAATGCAAACAACAGGGGGGACAGGGGTCACCCCTGCCTCGTCCCACGGTACAGACGAAAATACTCCGACCTCCGCCGATTCGTCACCACACTCGCCACCGGGGCTCTGTAAAGGAGCTTAACCCACCTAATAAACCCTCCCCCGAACCCAAACCTATGCAGCACTTCCCAGAGGTACTCCCACTCTACTCGGTCAAAGGCCTTCTCCGCATCCATAGCTGCCACTATCTCCGCCTCTCCCTCCACCGATGGCATCATTATTATGTTTAGGAGCCGCCACACATTGGTGTTTAGCTGCCTGCCCTTTACAAATCCCGTCTGGTCCTCGTGAATAACCCCCGGGACACAGTCCTCGATCCTCGTAGCCAGCACTTCTGCCAGCAACTTTGCATCCACGTTGAGGAGCGAGATCGGCCTGTACGACCCACATTGCACTGGGTCCTTGTCCCGCTTCAGAATCAAAGAGATCGTCGCCTCCGACATTGTCAGGGGCAGGGACCCTCCCTCCCTTGCCTCATTAAAGGTCCTCACTAGCAGCGGGGCCAACAAGTGTACGTATTTCCTGTAGAACGCAACCGGGAACCCGTCCGGTCCCGGGGCCTTCCCTGCCTGCATACTCCCCAAACCTTTGCTCAGCCCCTCCGACCCAATTGGTGCCCCCAAACCAGCCACCTCCTGCTCCTCCACCCTCGGGAACCTCAGTTGGTCCAGGAATCGTCTCATCCCCTCTTCCCCCGCTGGGGGCTGGGATCTGTACAGCTCCTCATAGAAGGCCTTGAATGCTTCATTTACTTTCGTCGCACTCCGCACCGTAGTTCCCCTTCCATCCTTGACTCCCCCTATTTCCCTCGCTGCCATCCTCTTACGGAGCTGGTGTGCCAGCATCCGACTCGTCTTCTCCCCATACTCATACGCCGCCCCCTGCGCTTTCCTCCACTGTGCCTCTGCCTTCCCTGTGGTCAACAGGTCAAACTCCGTCTGGAGACGTCGCCTTTCCCCAA
The DNA here is from genome assembly GCF_047496885.1 of Scyliorhinus torazame. NCBI lineage: Eukaryota > Metazoa > Chordata > Chondrichthyes > Carcharhiniformes > Scyliorhinidae > Scyliorhinus > Scyliorhinus torazame. Next base: position 32,167,378 of record NC_092719.1, read on the forward strand.
GCAATCCCTCTTCAGGGGCCTCTGCGTATCTCCTGTCCACTCTTAAAATCTCCCCCACTAACCTCTCCCTTTCCATGCCCTCTATCTTCTCCCTATGAGCCCTGATGGAGATTAGCTCACCCCTGATCACCAACTCAATAAGGTTTGTGAGGCACGACCTACCCTTCACAAAACCGTGTTGACTTTCTCTAATCAAATTATTCCTTTCCAGATTACTATACATCCTATCTCTTATAAACCTTTCCAAGATTTTGCCCACAACAGAAGTAAGGCTCACTGGTCTATAGTTACCGGGGTTGTCTCTACTCCCCTTCTTGAACAAGGGGACAACATTTGCTATCCTCCAGTCTTCTGGCACTATTCCTGCAGACAAAGATGACTTAAAGATCAAAGCCAAAGGCTCAGCAATCTCCTCCCTTGTTTCCCAGAGAATCCTCGGATAAATCCCATCCGGCCCAGGGGACTTATCTATTTTCACACTTTCCAGAATTGCTAACACCTCCTCCTTATGAACCTCAAGCCCTTCTAGTCTAGTAGCCTGAATCTCAGTATTCTCCTCGACAACATTGTCTTTTTCCTGTGTGAATACTGACGAAAAATATTCATTTAGCACCTCTCCTATCTCCTCGGACTCCAAGCACAACTTCCCACTACTGTCCTTGACTGGCCCTACTCTTACCCTAGTCATTCGTTTATTCATGACATATCTATAGAAAGCTTTAGGGTTATCCTTGATCCAACCTGCCAAAGACTTCTCATGTCCCCTCCTGGCTCTTCTTAGCTCTCTCTTTAGGTCCTTCCTAGCTAACTTGTAACTCTCGAGCGCCCTAACTGAACCTTCATGTCTCATCTTTACATAAGCCTCCTTCCTCTTGACAAGTGTTTCGACTGCTTTAGTAAACCACGGTTCCCTTGCTTGACCACTTCCTCCCTGCCTGACAGGCACATACTTATCAAGGACACGCAGTAGCTGTTCCTTGAACAAGCTCCACATTTCCATTGTGCCCATCCCCTGCAGTTTTCCTCTCCATCCGATGCATCCTAAGTCTTGCCTCATCGCATCATAATTGCCTTTCCCCCAGATATAACTCTTGCCCTGCGGTATATACCTATCCCTTTCCATCACTAAAGTAAATTTAATCAAATTATGGTCACTATCACCAAAGTGCTCACCTACCTCCAAATCTAACACCTGTCCTGGTTCATTACCCAGTACCAAATCCAATATGGCCTCGCCTCTCGTTGGCCTATCTACATAGTGTGTCAGGAAACCCTCCTGCACATATTGGACAAAAGCGGACCCATCTAAAGTACTCGAACTATAGCGTTTCCAGTCAATATTTGGAACATTAAAGTCCCCCATAATAACTACCCTGTTGCTTTCACTCCTATCCAGAATCATCTTTGCAATCCTTTCCTCTACATCTCTGGAACTTTTCGGAGGCCAATAGAAAACCCCTAACAGGGTGACCTCTCCTTTCCTGTTTCTAACCTCAGCCCATACTACCTCAGTAGACGAGTCCTCATCAAACGTCCTTCCTGCCACCGTAATACTGTCCTTGACTAACAATGCCACCCCTCCCCCTCTTTTATCACCTTCCCTGCGCTTACTGAAATATCTAAACCCCGGCACCTGCAACAACCATTCCTGTCCCTGCTCTATCCATGTCTCCGAAATGGCCACAACATTGAAATCCCATGTACCAACCCATGCCGCAAGTTCACCCATTTATTCCGGATGCTCCTGGCATTGAAGAAGACACACTTTAAACCACCGTCACAGAAATGTTAAATTCAACCCACTTAAAACTGTACCTTATTTCTAATGTTTACCTAGGGCGGCACGGTGGCGTAGTGGTTAGCACTGCTGCCTACGGCGCTGAGGACCCAGTTGGGTCCCGTTCCCGGATTGAGTCCCGGCCACGGGTCACTGACTGTGTGGAGTTTGTACATTCTCCCCGTTCTGCGTGGGTTTCACCCCCAAAACCCAAAGATGTGCCGAATATGTGGATTGGCCCCTTAATTGGAAAAAAATAATTGGGTACTTTAAATTTTTTAAAAAGTTTTAATGTTTACCAAAACAAATAAAGATCCCTTTAAACTACCTTGGCTTTCCTAATAGTTATGAATATATAATTTAATGATTCATATATTTTAGGGTTATCATTTTTGCAAATTGCAATTTTTAAACTTACGGTAAATGAAAACACCTGGTTTGAGACACTAGTAAACAGACAAGGAAATTGCAAATCAAAATTTGTCTGTGTCTATTCTATAAGATCATGGTAGGAAGTATTGGAAACAAAACAATAGACTATCTCTCTGAACCTCTTGGTTGAGGCAGATGTCTACAGCTGTCTCAATAGGAGGAGTGATGATCTCAGGCAGTGCAGGCATGCTGGTCAAAGTCTTCTTGTACAATGTCAATGTCTTCTGCATGGATCCGCTGTCAGTCTACAGACGGATATGCACCGCAAACTGGGCTCGGGGGCCAAGGTAAATCGCATAAAGAGCAAGGTCATGTTCTGTGGTAACTGGGCTGTCCCCTTCACTGTCAAGTCAGACTAGCCGAAGATGCTTTGGATATAGTTTGGAGTGTGCCAAAAATTGGGAGGGCGTACAGCCAAGGTGAGGCAGGAGCTGGTCATGTGGGAATAATGCTCCCTCTCCATTGTTGGTAAGAATCTTGTCATCAGGTGTTGTCAGTGTTGTTGTATGATGCACAGATATGCTGATTCTGCACTGCAGCAATCACCCAAGCCACATTCTACTTTATCAGGATGGATTGTGTCAGTAGGGCCACCATGTACAAAGCTCTGGATAAAGGGGAGACACATGTAGTCAACATCACCCTCATCCTGATGTAGGATGTAGCTGCACACAAAGCTGGTGATGGGTATCCTTAGTACACAAAATATCTCCAGGTGTTGAAGTTCTACTACCTGTCCCCGATGTTGTAAACGATGGGTCTGGGCACCTTGATGCCAAACATTCTCAGCAGTTTGACTGCCATATCACTTGTCGCTTATAGAACAGAATTCGTAGAAAAACATCTTTGGCCACAAGTCCATCAGACAGGCATGTAACATTCTTGAGACCCTGCAGGAAAAGCAGATGTGGGGTCCTGTTGGATGACTCCGTGAGGAAACTGTCACAATAATTTGGCAAAATATCTCAAACAAGCACCATGAGGTATCTTAGCTGGTGATGAGAAGAGTACTCCCTGCTTGATTCATCCTGGCAACCTGGAGTCTCAGAGCCACTGATTACTGCCCTTGAAGTGGCCGTGGTGGAGAAGAGATTGTGCATACCAAGTTCTGGAATGCACCCTTGCAAAGGATGACAGGAACAAAATGCAGTGATTTTTGCTGAGGTTAATCCCGATCGGGGACTCTGTACTGTACAGGTTTATCCCATGGGCATACCCAAAGACAAACGTCAACTGTTGTTGGAGGACCATCAGCTCACTGAAAGACGCTCTTTAGTCCATCTGAAATTGGTTCGCCTTCCACTGGAAATAGTTGTCCACAACAGAGTGTTGCGGACTGACACTTTCCAAGGTTCAGGACTCCAGGTCAAAGGGTGCACTAAAGCTTGGAGCTGCCGCTATAAAGGCACAATTGGGAAAGTCCACAGTCTAGGTCTGCGTGCCATGGTGTTCCGAGGGGCTGGTAACTTTGTAGAACTCTCTCGGACTCTATGTTTGATATTAAATGTATATAGTAAATGTCACATGTATTTGTGAAAAAAGTTTTCCTCATATCACTTTCTTTATTTTACTAATTACTTTTAAACCCGTGCCTTTGCATTCTCAGCCCTTTCATGAGTGGGAGCAGTTTCTCCCTATGCACTCTGACCAGATTCCTCATGATTTTGAATACCTCTAACAAATCTCCTTTCAGTCTTCTTTTCTCACAGGAAAACAATCCTAACTTCTCCAATCTATATTCGGAACTGAAGCTCCTCATCCTTGGAACCATTCATGTGAACATTTTCTGAACTCTCTCTAATGCCTTCACATCCTTCATAAAGTGCGGTGCCCAGAACCAGATGCCATACTCTAGCTGAGGCTGAACTAGTGACTTATCCATGTTCAAACATAATCTCCTTGTTCTTGTACTTTGTGCTCCCATTGATAAAGCCCAGGATAAAGAGTATAGGTTGTTAGTTTTATATGGTATATGTCAATAGGGAATAGTCATGAAGGAGAAACTGTTCCCACGCATGAAAGGATTGAGAATAAGAGGGCACATTATTAAAGTAACTAGTAAAACAAGCAAAATTGACATGAGGAAAAGCTTTTTCACGCAGCAAGTGGTTTAGCTCTGGAATGCACTGCTTGAGAGTGAGGTGGAGCCAGATTCTATTGAATAATTCAAAAGGGAATTAGATTGTTATCTGAAAAGGAAGAACGTGCAGGGCTACGGGGAGAGGTTGAGGGAATGTGAGTTGCTCAGTCGGAGAGTTGGTGCAGATCGATGGGCCAAATGGCCTCTTCTGAACCATCATAATTCTGTGATACCAATTGTATTGAAGCACCTCAGAGTGCAAACAGGGAGAAATGTGCATTTTATTGCACTTTCCATAATGTCCAATTTGAAATGTTTTGGATGTACTTTCAGATGTGTTATGAGAAAATTATATTTTTGGAAAAGTGTTTTAAGTATTTATATGGTTTCCCAGAACAAAAGAATAGTGTGGAGTTGGAGATAATTAGTTTATATCTGTATCTGGAACATGCCAGGCATGTCATGTTACCATGGGGATAGATTGCGGTGAGTTTTTTTCTAGGATTTATCTGTGTGATTACACAAAGAAAGTATCAGTTGAAGTTTGTATCCAGAGCAGCTTGAACAAATACAGAAAGAGAATCTGCCTGGAGCTGTGGAGCAGGAGCAGAGTGCTGTCAGGACCCAGCAGTCTTTCTGGTTTAAAGTCACTAAGCCAGAATATAGTGAGGCCCATGCTTGAGTTGGGGAGTCCACAATCATGAGGTTTTGAAGGAGAGTTGAAGGGTTCACCTCGTCAGATGTTAGTGGAAGGATCCCAAGAAATCTCATACCTCCGAGAAAAGTGGGAACACGGGAATAAAAGTGAATTCCTGAGAGCTGTGGCCCACCTGGGTTTGGTCCCAGGAGAAGTGAAGGAACCCTCAAGATCTTGTAAACAATAGGGGAACTCTTTGATGGAAATAAAGTGGAATGGCAAGTGTTCTGTTGAGAATTTCAAGATTGAAGTATAAACGTTGATGCTATATAGTATTATACTAATGGTACTTGCTTTATTTAACTCTTGTACAGTTTAAGTTTTTGTTTAAAATGTTAAATCTTGTGGAGTCATTCTTTCATGAGTTTGGAGTTCTTTATAAAAGTTACTGGCCTCTACTGAGATCGTAACAGAGGTGATACACTTGGAGGACAAATAAGGCAAGGAAGTACATAATAAGTGCACGTCCTGGATCTCTGAAGAGACGATGTATGTAAAAAGGATGGTTAAGAATGCATAAAGTATACCAATCCCAGACTTTCTATTTTGCTCCAACTTCTTGGAACAATATTAAATCCATCATATTTCTCCCTTTCTTTAGCACTGAAGAAGAGTCAGACAGACTTGGGACATAGAACATAAAACAGTATAACACATTAACTTGGTTTCTTTCTCGGGCAGCACGGTGGCGCAGTGGGTTAGCCCTGCTGCCTGATGACGCTGAGGTCCCAGGTTTGATCCTGGCTCTGAGTCACCATCCGTGTGGAGTTTGCACATTCACCCTGTGTTTGCGTGGGTTTCGCCCCCACAACCCAAAGATGTGCAGGCTAGGTGAATAGGCCATGCTAAATTGCCCCTTAATTGAAAAAAAAAAGAATTGCGCATTGTAAATTTGTAAAAAGAAAACTATTGTTTCTTTCTCCACAACTTGCTGAATTTTCCATCATTTTCTGTTTTTATAAAGGACACTTTGCTTTATTCGGTGAAGTATTGTGGGAGACCTCCAGTGCAACATGTAGGCGGGAGGTGATGCTTTTGGGAGCTCCATTTGGGACCTAACTCGTAAAAGGATTTTCACCTGTTTTATCAGAGGTTACGCGCCAGGGAATTGTGGAGACCAGCAAATTAGGCTCCCCCTATGCTGATCCAATGCCCAAACAAAAAGGAAGAGATTCCAGGAAGCCTGAAACTGACCAGATCTCGGCAGACCCGGGAGCCTCTTGGAACACATCGGCGACCGTAGAGCGGCAATCAGCAGCAGCCCCGATCACGCTGGACACACTCGCAAACATCTTGGCCAAATAATTCAATAAACAATTCAACTTGCATCTCGAGAAGCAGTGGAAGCTGATCTCTGACAAAATATGTAAGTCAATCGAGGAGGCGCTGGGACCTGTCCGGGTGGAGCTCAACAAAGCCGTTGGAACGGTCAAAAAGCATGGAGAGATGCTGAAAGGTGTCGAGGAGGCTCCGACGAGACACGAGGACCAGCTTCCGTCGCTCAAGGCCGAGATTGCAGTGGTGGTTGATGAAAATAAAAGGTTGAAAATGTGGTAAATCGGTCACAGAATGTAGGTGAAAATATTCACGAATAGACCTTTGAGTGAGCAAAAAAGCAATTTATTAATTTTCAGAGCTTTGGGAGAAAAGGCCTTTGACCCCCAGTCTGTGCAGCACCTTTTCTCGCCTGAGCGGAGGTCGCACTGGGTTAATATACAGAAGGAAAGCAGAATTAGTTTGCATTCGCATTTACATACAATTCTGTTTGCGTCACAATTCATAACATGCATCTTCAATACCATAAATGGCTACAAGTTAGCTCCTATAGCCTCTAATCGGCAGTTTGCCTTACCTGATCAATTCATTACATAGATAACGGTTACATAAAGTCATGGGTCAATTGTCCAGCCACGTTATAGAATAGAACTCATAGAATTTACAGTGCAGAAGGAGGCCATTCGGCCCATCGAGTCTGCACCGGCTCTTTGAACATGTCCTTCCTCATTCCTTGTTAGTTCCTTAATTTGAGGCCCCTTTGTCAGTTACAAGTAGCTAAGAATACAGACATTGGGCAAAGGTTGCCAACGGCTCATTTTCTCTCCGGATGCATCTGGTTGCGGATCACTTGTTTTTCACAAAGCTTTACTACTTCAGCAGCAGACACTGATAATAACATAGGGTCAAGAACATTGACAGAGTCCATTTTATAATCAGGTGGCATCCATTTTGTATCTTCTGTAGTCCGTTCAGAATTCTACATCTTCACAGAGGCAGAACCTCCGGGTTGTGGGATTGCCGGAGGGAATGGAGGGCCGGAATCCCACTAGTAATTATCACAGATGACCTGGATGATGGTGGGCGTTGGTGGTCTCTCATCCCCCCCCCCCCACTCGACAGGGCCCATCGGACACTTAGGAAGAGGCCGCGACCGAACCACCTCACACGTTGATCATTAGGTTTCATAGCTTCTGAGGTAAGGAAAGGGTCCTGCAGTGGGCCAAGGAGCACCGCAACGTGAAATGGGAAGGAAACACTATACGAGAGTATCAAGATGTGGGTGCAGAGCTAGTGAGGAAGCAAGCAGCCTTTAACAAGATAAAGGCAGTGCTCTACATGAGCATTTGTTTCAGAGTGATTTACCTGGCAAGGCTGCGGGTCACGCACAAGGTCAAGGACTTTTTTTTGAGACACCTGAAGAAGTGGAGGACTTTATCAACAAACATGGACTGAATCCAAATAAACGAGAGGTGTTATGTGGGGGATCTCTTTATTTACAGTTTGTTGTAGAAGTTGCGGGCTGAAGTGGTGATGGGTTTTACTGTATATAGTTCTTGTCATTGAAGTTTGTTTTTTACTAGAAGGAATAAAAGTCCTCCATTATCCGGTTGAATTTTACAAAGGATTCTCTGAGCAACTAGTACCGGCAATGGTAGATATCTTCGATGAGGCTCCCACTCAAGGCTACCTGCCTGATACGCTTACACAAGCCTCCACCTTCCTTATTTTAAAGAAAGATAAGGACCCCACGGATGTGGTTCTTACAGGCCCATTTCGCTGCTAAATGTTGATGCCAAGGTTCTGGCTAAGGTGCCAGCCTTGCGGTTAGAGTCATGAGTCCCAGATATAGTGGTAGAAAACCAGACGGGATTTGTGAAGGGTAGGCAGCTATCCTCTAATATACAGTAAGTCCTGAATGTTTTCCTCTTGCCTTCTTAAGCCCCCGAGCCGGAGATGATTATAGCTATGGATGCAGAGAAAGCATTCGATAGAGTGAAATGGAAGTACCTCATTGAGGTACTTGGGAGGTTTGGGTTCAGGCAGAAATTTATTTCATTTGTACAGCTGCCTAGGGCTTGGGTTTGTACCAATGTGACAAAATCAGGATACTTTCCTCTGAGCAGAGGTACAAGGCAGGGATACCCATTGTCACTACTCCTTTTCGCTTGGGCGATAGGACCTCTATTGGGCGATGGCACTGAGGGCTTCTGGGGGTTGGAGGGGGATCGATCGACGGGGACAGGAATGAACATAGGGTGTGGCTTTATTTTGATGACCTGCTCCTGTATGTCACGGATCCGGTCTCCTCTGTAGACGAGATTATGAGAGAAGCTTAGACTACTTTTCGGCCTAAAAATTAAATCTGGGGAAAAGTGAGTACTTCCCGATGAATCCCCCAGGGAGGGGAGCCAATCTGGGGGTATAATCCTTCCGTCGGGCCTAGGCAGCTTCCAGTATCTGCGCATCCAGGTGACATTTGATTGCCGTTGGCTTCATAAGTTAAACTTTATAAGTTTGTAAGATAAGGTGATACTCGATTTGCAGAGTTGGAGTAGCCTCTGCTGCCCCTGGCAGGCAAAGTTGAAATCATCAAAAAGACCATTCTGCCGAGGTTTCTATTTTTGTTCCAATGCCTTCCTATTTTTCTTGCTAAATTGTTCTTTGCCAGAGTGAACAAGTTAGTGAATTCCTTTATAAAGACGGGCAAGGTTTCGAGAATTCTCAGGGTGTACCTCCAGAGGGGCTAACAGTTGGGTGGTCTGGCACTAACTACCCAATTTCCTCATGTATTACTGGGCGGCCAATAAGGAGAAGGTGTTGGGGTGGTACAAAGAGTCATACCTCAAACCCAGTGGAGATCTTCACTTTGAAGATATGGAGGCAGCTCAGACAACATTAAAAGCTGAATATATTGGCTCCATAACCATTTGTTTCCGCCATTGGGTTTGGATTCAACTTTTAAGGTGGGGGAAGGGAAGGGGCTAGAGTGCTTCAGATAAGTGTGTATAGATGAACGGTTCGCCAGTTGGGAGGGGTTCTCGTCAAAATTTCAACCAACAGGGTCACACCTACTTCGATATTTTAGTCCGCGGGGCTTGCCCTGTGTTTCCCTTGGCGCCAAAGCCTTCCCTGTTGGAGGAAATCTTACCATTAGCAAGAAGGGGGTGGGGGATTTCGAACTTCTATGAGTGGACCATCTCACTGGATTGAGTGAAGGTGAAATGGGAGGAGTTGGGACCCATCATGGGTGAGGATGTGTGGAATGAGGCCCTCTATTGGGTAAATTCCACCTCATCCTGCACACGGCTCAGCCTCATCCAACTCAAGGTGGTTCATAGAGCTCATCTAACCAAATGTAAGATGAGTGGTTTCTTTGAAGGAGTGCAGGACAGGTGCAAGCAGTGTTCTTGTGGGTCCTCCAACCATACCCACATGTTCTGGTCTTGTCCAAAGATGGCGAGCTTTTGGGTCTCCTTCTTTAGCACCATGTTAACGATTCTTTTAAAAAAATATATTTTTATTAAGTTATTTGCAAAATTTTTATAACAAGACTGGAGACCAGTTACCAGTGGTGTACGACAGGGATCAGTGATGGGTCCTCTGCTATTTGTGATTTTTATAAATGACTTGGAGGAGGGGGCTGAAGGGTGGGTCAGTAAATTTGCTGATGACACCAAGATTGGTGGAGTAGTGGATGAGGTGGAGGGCTGTTGTAGGCTGCAAAGAGACATTGATAGGATGCAGAGCTGGGCCGAAAAATGGCAGATGGAGTTTAACCTTGATAAGTGCGAGGTGATTCATTTTGGTAGGACAAATTTGAATGCGGATTACAGGGTCAACGACAGGGTTCTGAGGAATGTGGAGGAACAGAGAGATCTTGGGGTTCATGTCCACAGATCTCTGAAGGTTGCCACTCATGTGGTTGGAGCCGTCAAAAAGGCCTATAGTATGTTAGCGTTTATTAACAGGGGGCTTGAGTTTAAGAGCCGTGGGGTTATGCTGCAACGGTACAGGACCCTGGTGAGACCACATTTGGAGTATTGCGTGCAGTTCTGGTCACCTCATTATAGGAAGGATGTGGAAGCATTGGAAAGGGTGCAAAGGAGATTTACTAGGATGCTGCCTGGATTGGAGGGTAAGTCTTATGAGGAAAGGTTGAGGGAGCTAGGGCTTTTCTCGTTGGAGTGAAGGAGGATGAGAGGCGACTTAGTAGAGGTTTATAAGATGATGAGGAGGATGGATAGAGTGGACGTTCAGAGACTATTTCCTCGGGTGGATGTAGCTGTTACAAGGGGGCATAACTATAAGGTTCGGGGTGGGAGATAGAGGAGGGATGTCCAAGGTAGGTTCTTTACTCAGAGAGTGGTTAAGGTGTGGAATGGACTGCCTGCTGTGATAGTGGAGTCGGACACTTTAGGAACTTTCAAGCGGTTATTGGATAGGCACATGGAGCACACCAGAATGACAGGGAGTGGGATAGCTTGATCTTGGTTTCGGACAAAGCTCAGCACATCGAGGGCTGAAGGGCCTGTTCTGTGCTGTACTGTTCTATAACAAAAACAATAACATTAACATGGTAAAATAAACATTTCCCCACCCGACCCAATCTTCACACACCTCATCCATCTAACAACCATCCCGCCCCCCCCCCCCTTCAGAATGCTGCTTCTGCCGACATTTTAATTTTTCCCGAGAAAGTCGACGAATGGCTGTCACCTCCGGGAGAACCCCAACATTTTGCCTTAAGAGGGTCACTTTATTTTCTCAGGACTGAGAAACCCAGCCATGTCACTAACCCAGGTCTCCACACTCGGGGGCTTCGAGTCCCTCCACATTAAAAGAATCTGTCTCCGGGCTACCAGGGAGGCAAAGGCCAGGACGTCGGCCTCTTTCACTCCCTGAACTCCCGGATCTTCTGACACCATGTCAACTGTTCTTAACATTGAGCTGGAGCCTTGTCCGTTGGTGGTCATTTTCAGGATGTCGGACTTGTCGGGGCGAGGGCGGATGCCCTCACCTTTGCCTCACTGATAACCCAAAGATGAGTTCTACTGGGATGGGTACTCTGCCTAGTACCTCAACCTGGTTGGGTGACCTTATGGACTTTTTATACCTGGAAATGGTTAAGTACACAGGCAGGAGATCGATGGAGGGATTCGACCTGAGGTGGCAGCTATTTATCTCTCACTTCAAAGAGTTAATTACCATCAGCAGTGAGAGGGGGGAGGTAGGGTTTATGGGTGGGGTTATGGGGGAAACGGGGGTCATTTGGATGGATATTTTTCTCTATCTCTAAATTTTTGAGTTAGTGCGACAATTGTACCATGATTGAATAATTTCCACAGTTGTGTTGTAATTCAGTTTATGTTTGTTAAATATGAAACCTTCAATAAAATATTATTTAAAAAAAAGATGAGGCATTGTGTATGAGCTCAAATATATAAAACACTAGCATAAAACTCTAGTTATGCCACAACTGGAGTACTATGTACAGTTCTGGTCACCACATTACAGTAGATCCTTGAATGGATAAATGTTCATTGGATGATCGGAAAATATTACATTATTTATTACATTACTGCATTACACGAGAGACAGAAATAAAGAAGAAACTCAGTCAGGGGATCCTCTCCAATTTAAACAGTCAGAAACCTGACAAAGGGGAGCACGTTGCCTTTGATTTTGAAAGCGTGAAGACAAGGCACTATTTGAAGATATTAGAGGGAGGGTGGCATGGTGGTGCAGTGTTTGGCACTGCTGCCTCACGGCGCTGAGGATCTGGGTTCAATCCCTGCCACGAGCCACTGTCCATGTGGAGTTTGCACGTTCTCCCCATGTCTGCGTGGGTCTCACCCCCACAACCCAAAACATGTGCAGGGTAGGTGGATTGGTCACGCTAAATTGCCCCTTAAAAAAATAGAAGATATTAGGGGTTTTTCTAAAACCGAAGGTGCAAACCTATCAGCAGAAGAATAGAGAGAAGATCTAATTAACATACTGAATGAATATAAACAGAGTTGTAGGGAAACACTAGGGTGCACTCCGTTAACTCGTCATGATGTAGACACAGGAAATCTGAACCAATAAAGCCACATCCGTCTCGAAAACCAATGAATTGGCCAAAAGGCCGTATTCTTCCTGATAACAGGTGGTGATTGGATCCTGCCTGACTGGAAAGGTTTCCAGAGACCTAAGGAAAGCAGAGTTGGGTCCCTGAACACTCAGGGGAAAAGACAGGCTCTCTCTCTCTTGTGTTTTCTCCAGAAAGGCTGCTGGAAACTGCAGAGACTTGAATGAATTACAGTGGAAACCATTACAGACCGGAAAGCAGAAATCTCGACCTGAAAGCCTGGTTTGAAGTGTGCGCGAAACAATCATCTGAAACAAAGACTCTTAACTTTTTTACTTGACTTATTATTTTACACTCCTGTGTTTGTGTGTGTATATATGTAATATATGAGGATGGGGCAGGCAAGCTTAAAGGGGGGGGGGGGGGTGGTTAGGATTTAGATAATAGTTAACCCATTGTACTTGCTGCATGGTTCATTTTACTTCTTGTTATAAATAACAAGTAACTGTGTTTAAATTGACAAACCTGATGACTAATTAGTGGGCAGCCAAGGGCCAAAGACTTTGGGTATTGTTCTAAGAACTTTGACTAATTCAACTGTGTTGCAACTGCGGGTAAAGGGGGGTGGAATTGATCACACCCGAGCCTAGAGTGTCGTAACACTGAGGAAGGATTGGATAGGCCCAAGGTTATTTTCTTCGTAACAGAGGAGGATGTGGAGAGATTTAATTGAGGTGTATAAATGTCCATGGGTCTTAGATGGAGTGGAATAGATAGGACTCATTTGTATAAGCAGAGAGGTCAATAACCGGGGCGGGGGGGGGGGGGGGGGGGGGGGTAGATTTAAAGTCATTAGTAGAATTAGATTTAAGAACTTTATTTCATCTGAAGGCTGGTGGGCCTTCTAAAACCCATTGCCTAAATCGGCAATAGATGCAAAACAATTATCACATTTAAAAGTATTTGGATATGCAATTAACCGACAAGGCTACCAACCAGGGTTGAACATTGAGATGAGGCAGGATTGCTCTTTTTCAGAGGGTTCTACACGATGGGCCAATGAAATTATGTGTTATACATTTCTATCATTTTTATAGCTAGACCTAAACTACTAGTACATGTAACAATTAATATAAATGAATAAGACGACAACAAAGTGTATAATCTCACCTTTTAAATTAATAAATGTTTCTGCATAATGATATTAAATAATGAGAGTAAAGCATTTCATTTCTACTGCAAGATTGCTGTTTATAACTGCTTAGCCAATTTTCACAGATTTACACTTGATGTGTAGCTTCCAGTATCAGCTTCCAATACCAGCAGAACACAAACAGATTCCAACATTATAAACCTTTCAACTTGTCAGGGGCGGCACTGTGGCACAGTGGTTAGCACTGCTGCCTCACGGCACCGAGGACCCAGGTTCAATGCTGGCCCCGGGTCACTGTCCGTGAGAACTTTGCACACTCTCCCAATGTCTGTGTGGGTATCACCCCCACAACCCAAAGAGATGTGCAGGGTAGGTGAGTTGGCCATGCTAAATTGCCCCTTAATTGGAAAAAAGGAATTGGATACTTTAAATTTATAAAATAAAAACTTTCAACTTTTCCAATAATGCTCATTTAAGTTCAGTAACCTGCTGCTTGGTGATATATTGAAGCAGCCTTCATTATAGTCCCTCTAATTTGGCATATTTTTAAAGCACTCTTTCCCTTTCTTCCACCCATCCTTTTCTCTTAAGTGCATATTACTTTCCTGAACCAAAAAACCCCTAAAAGTCTTTCAACTGTAAATGTTGTTAAGAGCATGAAGACAGCATTCTTTAGTTGACGTTCCATTCTATTTTTAAACTTGTAATTCAGTCTCTATCATTTTAAAATGACAAGGCCACATTCTTTTAGGGTTGGAATGATCTGAACCATTAAAGAACACTAAAAGTGAGTCAGAAACGTTGGTTCCCTGCAGAGGAAAAGCAATGTGAATAAAATTCTGTACTTCATGAAATATCTTTGGCTAACAGGGTTAAGGAAAATCCCAAAGCCTTTTATTCGTGTATAAGGAGCAAGAGGGTAACTAGAGAAAGGATTGGCCCACTCAAAGACAAAAGAGGGAATTTATGCGTGGAGTCAGAGGAAATGGGTGAGATTCTTAATGAGTACTTTGCATCGGTATTCACCAAGGAGAGGGACATGACGGATGTTGAGGCTAGGGATGGATGTTTAAATACTCTAGGTCAAGTCGGCATAAGGAAGGGGGAAGTTTTGGGTATTCTAAAAGGCGTTAAGGTGGACAAGTCCCCAGGTCCGGATGGGATCTATCCCAGGTTATTGAGGGAAGCGAGGGAAGAAATAGCTGGGGCCTTAACAGATATCTTTGCAGCATCCTTGAGCACGGGAGAGGTCCCGGAAGACTGGAGAATTGCTAATGTTGTCCTTTGTTTAAGAAGGGTAGCAGGGATAATCCAGGGAATTATAGGCCTGTGAGCTTGACATCAGTTGTAGGCAAACTGTCGGAGAAGATACTGAGGGATAGGATCTATTCACATTTGGAAGAAAATAGACTTATCAGTGATAGGCAGTATGGTTTTGTGCAGGGAAGGTCATGTCTTATAAGCCGAATAGAATTCTTTGAGGAAGTGACAACGTTAATTGATGAGGGAAGGGCTGTAGATGTCATATACATGGACTTCAGTAAGGCATTTGATAAAGTTTCCCATGGCAGGTTGATGGAAAAAGTGAAGTCGTATGGGGTTCAGGGTGTACTAGCTAGATGGATAAAGAACTGGCTGGGCAACAGGAGACAGAGAGTAGTGGTGGAAGGGAGTGTCTAAAAATGGAGAAAGGTGACTAGTGGTGTTCCACAGGGATCCGTGCTCGGACCACTTTTGTTTGTGATACACATAAATGATGTGGATGAAGGTATAGGTGGTCTGATTAGCAAGTTTGCAGATGATACTAAGATTGGTGGAGTTGCAGATAGCGAGGACTGTCAGAGAATACAGCAAAATATAAATAGATTGGAGAGTTGGGCAGAGAAATGGCAGATGGAGTTCAATCCAGGCAAATGCAAGGTGAGGCATTTTGGAAGATCTATTTCAAGAGTGGACTATACGGTCAATGGAAGAGTCCTGGGGAAAATTGATGTACAGAGAGATCTGGGAGTTCAGGTCCATTGTACCCTGAAGGTGGCAACGCAGGTCGTTAGAGTGGTCAAGGAGGCATACAGCATGCTTGCCTTCATCAGACAGGGTATTGAGTACAAGAGTCGGCAGGTCATGTTACAGTTGTATAGGACTTTGGTTAGGCCACATTTGGAATACTGGATGCAGTTCTTGTCGCCACATTACTTGAAGGATGTGGATGCTTTAGAGAGGGTGCAGAGGAGGTTCACCAGGATGTTGCCTGGTATGGAGGGTGCTAGCTATGAAGAAAGGTTGAGTAGATTAGGATTGTTTTCATTGGAAAGACGGAGGTTGAGGGGGAACCTGATTGAGGTCTACAAAATTGAGAGGTATGGACAGGGTGGATAGCCACAAGCTTTTTTCGAGAGTGGGGGTGTCAATTACAAGGGGTCACGATTTCAAGGTGAGAGGGGGAAAGTTTAAGGGAGATGTGCGTGGAAAGTTTTTTTACGCAGAGGGTGGTGGGTGCCTGGAACGCTTTGCCAGCAGAGGTGGTAGAGGCGGGGACAATAGCATCATTTAAGATGCATCTAGACAGATATATGATCGGGCGGGGAACAGAGGGAAGTAGATCCTTGGAAAATAGGTGACAGGTTTAGATAAAGGATCTGGATCGGCGCAGGCTGGGAGGGCCGAAGGGCCTGTTCCTGTGCTGTAATTTGTTTTGTTCTTTATTCTAATTATGCCATTTGTACTGTCTTGCCGACAGAAACCACAGAATCTTCTTGGTGTCCATTCTTTTTTTTAATTATGAAGTATTTTTATTGGTTTCACAATTATTTACAGCAGCATTTGCCATGGATAATGCATAATAATCAAAAAAGAATAAAAACAGGAAAAGGTAAACAGGAATTTATAAACTGATTATACAAAAACAAAAGAATGAAGGACAGGCAAACATTTATACATTCAAGAAAAAGAACCTATGTAGAGATATGGGGGGGCCCCATCTTTGAAACCCCCCCCCCCCATGGGAGGGGGGTTGCCACAACTGTACTGTTTCACTTATGCCCCTGCTGCCTTCTAGTACTAGAACACACCTGGGGGGGGGGGGGGGGGGGGGGTGTTGGTTGGCATTGACCGGGCGTGTTTCGGCATTGCTGCTGTGGTCACCCCCGTGTGTACCCTGCCCCTTAGTCCCTTCTGGCTCCCATGTCCTGCGTTTTCCTTCCGTCTTCTCCCCCACTCCTGTCGCGGAATCGGCTGGTGAATAGCTTCCATGTGTTGCAGATGTCTTCCTCCGATCCCCGAATGGCATATTGTATTTTTTCCAATTTGAGAATCTGTCAAGTCAGACAGCCAGTCTGCGGAATAGGGTAGTGCTGCAGATCGGCTGTCGAACGGGACTCTTCAGCTGATGATAAGGGAGGCAAAGGCTAAGGCGTCCGCCCCTCTCCCGTAAAGGGTTATGGCTACTCCAATACCCAGAAGACTGCCACTAGTGGGCATGGTTCCATCCTAAATCTCACAATCTTGGACATGGCCTCGAAAAAGGCGGTTCAGTACCCGACGAGTCTGGGGCAAGACCAGAACACGTGGCTGTGGTTGGTTGGGCTTCCCTGGCACCATTCACATTTGTCCCCCATCTCCAGGAAGAACATGCTCATTTGTGTTCTGGTTAAGTGCACCCTTTGCACCACCTTCAGCTGTGTTAGGCTAAGCCCTGAGCATGACATGGAGTTCGCCCTACGCAGCACTTCGATCCAGAGTCCTCCCCCTATCTCTATGCCCAGCTCTTTCTCCAGTGTCTTGTCCAGTGGTTACCGTACCTCCTCTAGTAGTCGTTCGTACATGTCAGCACAATTACCGTCCCTTAGGTCAGACGTCTGTCCAGTGTCAGGTAGCTGGCGAATGTTGCTATTTCCTTTCGGAGGAACTTCTTTATTTGCATGTACCGTAGCTCATTCCCTTTCTGGAGTTGGAGCTTGTCCATGAGCTCCTCAGGGGAGCTACTCTGTCATCCATGTATAAGTCTCCTACTGTCAGTGCCCCTTCGTCCAGGTCTCCACCTTTTAATGGAGGTGTCCATAGTTGCGGAGGGGGGGGGGGGGGGGTATTTATGGTTCTTGCAGATGCAGGCCATGGTGAATTTTGCAAACAGCTTGAAGTGGTGTCTCAGTTGGTTTACATTCTCAGCGTGGCCACTACCACTGCGCTTCTTGAGTATCTGGCTGGGGGAATGGGAGCAGAGCCGTGGCTAGTGCTCGGAGGAATGTTCCCATGCAGGAACCCTCCTGCAATTGAATCTATTCCCCTCCAGGCTCCTTGACCCATCCCTGTACTCTTTCTGCGGTAGTTGCCCAGAGGTAGAATAAGGCGTTTTGGAGGGCCAGGCCCCCCCCCATGTTCCTCCTCCTGTGTAGTATGATCCATGGGTTCTTTCCTCCCCCCACACCCCCACCCCCCACACACACAAATACCATGATTAATCTGTCTATCATGGTGAAGAAAGCCTCAGGGATGAAGATTGGGAGGGATCTGAACAGGAAGACTAGGCAGCACGTTCATTTTGATTGTCTGCTCTCTACCTGCCAGAGAGAGCAGGAGCGAGTCCCACTTCAGCAGGTCCTTCTTTACCTCCTCCACTAGTCTCGACAGGCTCCATTTGTGGATCCATGTCCAGTCGTAGGCTATTAGACCGCCAGGTATCGGAATTTGGCTTGGGTTCACGGGGAAGATTTCACCCCTGCTCAGTTTTGGTTTGAGAAGGCTCCAAACTCCCTTCGGAGCTCCATTATTCCTCCATGCTGGCTAGGGGGTTTGAGACATAGAGGAGCAGGTCATCCACATAGAGTGAGTCTCTGTGCTCTCTGACTCCTCTCTGAATGCCACTCTACCCCTTTGCTGCTCTGAGAGCAAATAACAGAGTGGACAAAGGGCATCCTGCCTCGTGCCTCTGTGCAGCCTGAAGTATTCAGAACTGGTGCCATTTGTCCATGGGGTGCTGCAGTACTTTCACCCATGAGGTGAACCCCAGCTCAAACCATTCCAGTACCTCCATTGGACTCTGTCCAGGGAAACGATAATTTCTGGTGTCTCCTCCCCGGGTGGCATCATGATCACGCTCAGCAGGCGTCTGATGTTCACCGTTAGTCATCTGCCCTCGTCAAAACCTCCAGCCAGAGAAAGTGGTACAGGGCCCCCAGCCAGGCCGCCACACCCAATGACATTGACGACCACCATTCCAACAGAATCATTTGGCGGGCAACAAGAGAGGCAAAGGCCACAATATTGGCTCTTCCTCCCTCCATCAGCTCCGACATTTCCAATACCCCCAAAATTGCCACCAATGGGTCCGACCCGGCCTCTACCCCACAATCTTTGATAGCGCCCTGAACACCCCCCTCCCCGTATCTCTCCAACTTCTCGCAGTCCCTGAACATATGAGCGGATTTGCTGGTCCTCGCCACACTTCTCATACACATCCACCACCCCTGGCAGAACCTACTCACCCTCACCATATGCCCCCTATGCACCACCTTAAAGTGAATCAACTCATCCTCGCACACAAGGAGGTTGAATTTACCCTATGCATCGCCTCACTGAACACTCCTCATCCTATCAACCCCCTCCAACTCCTCCTCCCATTTCTCCTTAAACTTCACCACCTGCGCTTCCTCCTGCTCCCCCAGCCACTCATATATATCACCAATCCTATCCTCCCTTTCTACATTCGGAAGCAGCAACTACTCCAACAGGGTATACGCCGACAACTTGGGAAACCTTCTCCATTCCTTCTGCGCCAAGTCCCTCACTTGCATATACCTGAACTCGCTTGCTTTCGGGAGCTCTACCCTCTCCCGCAGCTCTTCCAGACCTGCAAACCTCTCATCAGGTGTATCACTTGCCCTCACCAGCCCCATTCCTATAGATGCCATCCTTCTCTCCCGTCTTAAACCCATGGTTCCCACTCAGTGGTGTCAGCACTGACACCCCCTCCATCCCAAGTGTCTCCTCAACTGGTTCCACACCCTAATCGTGGGCTGCACCACCAGGCATACTGTATACATCCTCGGTGCCAGCGGAAGCAACGCCGTCACCTTGGCCCTCAGGCTCCTCCTCCATCCTAACCCACTCTAACTCCTCTCCTTCCCATCACCACCTCACCTTCTCCGCATTCACCGCTCAATAGTAATAGGTTTGGTAGCACCAACCCCTCTTTCTGCATCTGTAACAGGGCCCTCTTCACCCTAGGTTCCTTCCCCGCCCATATAAACTCCCAAAACCGCTGCATTCAGTTTCCGAAAAAGGCCTTCGGGAATACAAACATGAACCTGGGCAGAACATTCATTTTAATCAACTGCACCCTCCCCGCCAATGTCAAGTTAACGTATCCCATCTCCTAAAGTCCCCCTAACCTCTTCCACCAACGTTGTCAGGTTCCAATTGTGCATTGTCGACCACACCCTGTCACTTGAACCCCCAAATACCTGAACCTGTCCCTGGCTACCCTAAACGGCAATGCCTCAAGATTGGTTCCCCGACCCGCCGCATTCACCGGAAACATCTCTTTCCGACATTCAACTTATAGCCCGAGAAGGCCCAAAGCCTCTCAACATTATCCATAATTCTATCCATACTCTCCAATAGGTGCAATATGAACAGCAGCAGATCTGTCCCCCTCGCTCCTGGGGGTTAAGCCATCCTCACCACGTGGACATGCCCCTGCACTCCAGGGTTCCCCTTCATTTGGGGGCCATTCGCGATAGCCGCTGTTAAATTCCTTGTTCCAGCTGTTCCCATGTGCAACCTGTTGTAGCCAGCATTCAACCCCCCCCCCCCCCTGGACCCATCCACCCCTCCCGCCACCCTTCCCAGTGCCCCTGTGGGTGTCACCCCCTACTTCCCCCCCCTTGTTCTTCCCCTGCTCTTCCCCCCTGACCTCATGTTGTGCCCCTCCCCTTCTGCCAGGTGCTCCCTCCTTCCAGGAGCTACGCCACAGCCCCCCCTACCCTCTTACTTCCCTGTACCAGCCTGTTCACCAGCCTGGTGGCCCCCCGCCCCAGGAGCAACACCCCCACTCCTCCATCCATTCTGTTCCCCACCCATTGCGATGCCCCTTTGTCTTCTCCTCCCTCCCCCCCCCCCACCCCCCCCCCCAAGGACGTGCAGTTATTAGGAAACAAAGAAACACCATCATGATCAATGGTCCATATGTGTCCAATACTGTTGCTGTTTTCCCAGTCCGTTCTTGCGCATAATCTCCTCTGCATCTCCTGGCATTGTGAAGTAGTGTTCCCTATTTCCATAAGTTACCCAAAATCTTGCCGGGCACAGCATCCCGAACTGCACCTTGCTCCTGAATACAGCTGCCTTGGCTCCACTGAACATGGCCCGGCCGGTGCCAATATCGTGGTATATTCGGACCTTCCTAATTTCAGGACTAGTTGTTCCTTGCCCAGTTCTGAATCTGCTCGTTGTCCTGGAATCGTTGGAGCTTGCCGCTAATCGCCTGTGGTGGTTCTCTTGCCTTGGGCCCATGCCAGCATGACCCGTGGGCCCTGTCTACCTCAAGGGCCTTGGGGAGGTTTTTGCCCCGGACCATCGGTGTCATGTAATTCATTGGCTTTCTGCCCTCTGGGGCATCAAGCAGTCCAACAATCCTAAGGTTCTGGTGGCAAGACCTGTTCCCCTGGTCTTGCACCTTCCCCTTGAGCACTCTCTGTGCTGCTCCAATCTCACCTCCTCTGCTTTGAGTGAGGTGATCCAGTCACTCTGGTCAGTGGCTGCCTTCGCTAATTCCCACACCATCGCCTCCTGCGTTTCCAATTGGCATTCCATTCTCTTCAGTGCCTCCTTGAAGGGGGCCAAGGCGTCGGCTACCACTAACTTCACAGTCACCATGAGGTCCTCCTTAATGGGGTCCCTACATTTTAGGAGGTCTTATGTCAGGAGCTCTATCCATTGCCCTGTCAGGGGAGGGCCAGCAATTGCGTCGGTGATTCAGCTCGATCCGCCATGTCCTGCTCTGCCTTGCTCCTCGTGTCTGTTGCCTCCATGTTCCTCTCCTGGCTCTTACTGTTTTGTTACCTTTTCGGCCCTTTTGCTGGCATTTCCTCAGATATATGATGTTTCAGGGTGAGGTTGGGGGTGGATTTTGTTCACTTAGTGACCAATCTTCAGGTCAAAAGAACCTAGGTTGAAGTCTCTAGCGGGCGAGACAACTTTCATTTGACTGCTCAGCACATCCCCGCCACCGGAAGTCCTCTTAGTGTCTATTATTGATAAGCAAGTGTGTATGAGGCTGAAAGTTATGCAAGACTTATTCAGTTCCAAAATGATCCTTCAATCCAAACATGTAAATTAAAAATTACTTTCTTTTGTTAACTGATTTGTAATATTTGATCCTTCTCAATCTCATCCTCAGCTGTAAACATCAGCTTGTTTATATACTATGATTCTTCTGATTGATTAATCAAAATTGCGTTGCTATTACATAAACTCAAGGATCTGTTTTGTTAACGCAGCTAGTCAAAGCAAGAAGAACAGACATATGGGCAGGATTTTCACAGAGCTAGGGGGACTCCGTAGAGGTGCATTAGTTTGTTTAAACAGCTGCATCCCAGGAAACACTGCTTGATTGATAGCTCTTGCTGTGATCTATTCTGACAATTGCACAATGTTTATTGAGACAAGATAATGAGGTGCAAAGTGCTTGCAGTCTCTGCTTTGATACTTTAAAGGGTCAGCATGATTGATAATTTTACTGGGAAGTCGTGAAAGGGATTTTTTTCACAAAATGAAAAATTATTGATGCAAGCCTATTTTTGAAAGCTTTTTCTCAAATCATATTGTCACTATGGGGCCATTGGTGCTGTACAGATTGTATCCTGGGTGAATGGGCATGAATGTGCCATAGCTTGGCATGAAAGGTATGAGTCGGCCTAGGAGTGAGTAGAGGGAACAAGTGGCATGGACTGACATGGATGGAGCCCGGGAAAGAAAAATTCCAAGGGGAGGGCCCATCATGTGTGGTTAACTAAAAAAAGTTAGACAGTATTAAATTTAAAGAAAAAGCATATATTTGTGCAAAGACCAGTGATAGGTCAGAAGATTGGAAATAATATAAAGAACATCAAAGAATTACATAAAGATTGATAATGGGGAAAAACTAGAGTACGAGAGAAAACTAGCTAATAATATGAAAATTGATAGTTAAAGTTTCGAGAAGATATTTAAATAAGAGTTAACAAAGTGAACATTGTTCCAAAAGAGTGTGAGTCTGGGGAATTGATAATAGAAAGTAAGGCTATGACCAATGAATTAAACAGCTATTTTCCAGCAATCTTTACTTTACAGAACACAAGGAACATCCCAGAGCAGGTTTAGCTCAGTTCGCTGGATAGCTGGTTTGTGATGCAGAGCAAAGCCAACTGCAAATATGTGTAAATCAGGAAATGGGTTGGAAGATCTGTAAAACTCTATGACTGTAACTCAGGAAAACTACAATCACCAGGAAAGTGGTATTGAGCAAATTGTTAGGTCTGTGGGCGGGCAAATCCCCTGGTTCGGATGTTCAACCTAAGGCTTGAAAGAACTGGCTAATGAGATAGTTGATGTATTGATTTCAATTTCTCAAAATTCCCTAGATTCGGAGGTTATACAAGATTGGAAGATAGCAAATGTATTCAAAAAGGGAGGGAGGCAGAAAGCAAGAACCTACAGGCCAGTTAGTCTATCATCTATCACAGGGAAAATGTTAGAAGCCATTATTAAAGATGTCATAACAGGGCACTTCGAAAAATTCAAGGCAATCAGGCAGAGTCAACATGATTTTGTGAAAGGGAAATCATGTTTAACTTATTTATTAGTTATTTGAAGGAATCACATGTGCTGTGGATAAAGGGGAACCAGTGGATGTGCTAAACCTAGATTCCCAGAAGGCATTTGATAAGGTGCCACATCAAAGGTTATTGTGGAAAATAAAAGCTCATAACGTATGTTACTACCATATTGGCACACTAACAGAAAACAGAGTTGGCATAAATGGGTCATTTTCTGGTTGACAAGATGTGATGAGTGGTGTGCCACAAAGGATCAGTGCTGGGGCCTTACAAGCTTTTTACAAATTATCGCAATGATTTGGATGAAGGGACTGAAGGTATGGTTACTAAATCTGCTGGTGACACAAAGAGAGGGAAGTAAACTACAAAGAGGACATAAGGAGGCTACAAAAGGGAGAAAGATAGGTTAAGTGAGTGGGCTACAATCTGGCAAATGGAGTATAATGTAGACAAATGCGAAATTGTCCATTTTGGCAGGAAGAATAAAAAAGCTTATTATCTAAATATGTGAGACTGCTCAGGTCTTAACCAGGTTAACAATTTGCTTAAGAAAGTCACCTTCACTGACTGGGAATCGAAGCTGAACCATATCAGTGGCAGCGCGGAATCCTAACCACGAGACCACGAGAGAATCAATGGATGCAGCATACAAGGCATGAGGGGAAGATCGATATTGTTCCTTGAAGGAGGTTGAAATAGTATTAAATAACAGATGAGGAGGTTGAAAATAGGGGACCAAGGAAGAAGAGAGTAGGCTTCCTGGATGAGACAAGTGTAACAACGGCTGGGGGAGATATTGGGCAGGAGCTGGATTATGGGGTGGATGAAACTCAGTTGTGAATAAGGCAGAAGGAAAGGCTATGAATTAAATACTGCCAGGAAAGAAACATCAGAAAACACAGAAGCAGTTGCATGGACAGCCTTGACTTTGGATGCTTATAATTTCCCTAATGAGTTCCTTATATTTGTGGATGATAATGCATGTAAAGGGAATTATTAATTGGAAATAATTTGGGGTTGATACTGCGCCACTCCCCAGGATGTTCTTGCAGCAAGGTTGTCAAGCCAGGTCTGGCCATCAATGGTCTGGGCGGTTGTTCTGGGCCAGAGTTTAGAGAACCCCAAAGTGTATCATGGAGTTCACCTGACCCACAACTTTTAATAGATTGTGGTATGGGGAGCACACGGCCCACTCTACAGGTGTGGTACAGCAGAAATGGAAAAAGTATTTCTTAAAGCAAAACAATGTTTATTCTATTAACTCAAGTGAACCTTTTTAAAATAAATAGTGAACATCTTAGCAACCATTAATTCAAATACAACCCCCAAAGAATACAACACTAAGTAATCCGTAAACTGTCCTTTTAACATCCAGAAGACTTAAAAAACTTTAAACAGAAGCACAACAGGTTAAAGTCACTACTGAGAACATTTATAATTCTGAATTCACCAAATGATCAAGAGATAGTCTTTTCGTGGCAGAGAGAACAGCAGTACACCTGCTCTGTCTGGCTTCAGCTCCAACACTGAAAGCGAAACCAAAAAGACACAGACACACCCAAGCTTTTCTCAAAAGTGAAACTAAAAAGCAGAGCCAGAGCTCAGCTCCACCCACACTCTGACATCACTGCAGTAACATGAGCAGCCAAACATTTCTTAAAGTGACATTCTCATGACACGGTCGATTACCAGTTACATTCAAGTCTGTGGCTTGTAACTATATCGATGCCAGTTTTATGGGAAAGCAATGGATAGAAGGCCAGCTGACAAGATGGATCACAGATTTTGAGATATACCATTGTAGAGTAGATCCAAAATATGTTGATTCATTTCAGGCTGGAAGGTGGGGTGTTGGGAGTTTGAAAGGTTTCTTGCGAAGAAGTTGGGAGTTAATGTTTCCTGGAGGCAGATGTTCTGATCCCATTTTAATTTGATGGGAGACAATAATGTCACAGTCTAATAACCCAGAGACCCAGGCTAATGCCCTGGGCTTGAATGCCACCATGGCAGCATTCTACTAATTAATAAAAAACTAAAGCTAAAAAACTTGGAATTGAAAGTAGGTCTCAGTAATAAGGTAAGGCCATAGTCCCAGTTGGCCAGAGGCTGCATTCCCCTTTGAGGGGGAGAGCTGATTGGTGGTGATTTAACCAGAGGGTCACCACATCTCAGGCGAGGGGCCAGGTTGAGAAGGCAGGGCCTTTATGAATAACATCAGTCATTACGGGAATTGAACCTACACTGCTGGCCTCTTTCTGTATCACAAATCAGCACTATAGACAACTGAGCTAAACCGGCATCAATAACAGTGATCATGAAACTATTATTGATTGTTGGAAAACTTTTGGCTTATAAATGTTCTTTAAGGAAGGAAATATGCTGTGATTACCTGGTCTGGCTTACTTGTGACACCAGACCCACAGCAATGTGGTTGGCTCTTAACTGTTCACAAGGGTAATTAGGGATGGGCAGCAAATACTGGCATTGTTAGCAATACCAACATCCTGTGAAAAAAAATCTCAATTCCAATTCCTCAACTTTAACCAGTAATAGTGGAACTGGCTATAGATATGGATTTTATACAGTTCATTTTGTCCATAGTGGAAGGCAATTGGTTCATATCCTGCCTGCCAAGTTTAGCTGTGCATTTTCTTTATATTTTTTTTACACTATTTAACATATGGAGCTATAATGTACAGGACTGCATCTATACATTACATGTGCGTTTTGACAGCTCTGCAAGTTGTAGTTGCTGCCCTAGGTTCCAGCAGCTTTCCTGCTTACCAGTGCAGAAGTTAATACAATGCAATGGACTTTCATTGTACACTATTACAATGGAGCAATTACATTGAGTACCAGCAATGGCTCAGTGGTTATAACTCTTGCCTGAGTTGCAAAGTTCTGGGTTCAGTTTCCACTCAGGCTTGAGCACCAAAATCAAGGCTGACACCCCAGTGCAATACTGAGGGAGAGCTACATTGTTTGGGGGTGCTGTTTATCGGATGAGACATTGAAGCCCCACCAAGGCCAGGCTTCATGCATACTCTAGTTTATTTGGACAACAAAAATAGCCACAGTCGCAGGGTACAATGTTTGTGTCCGAGCTTTGGGGGAGGGGGGGGGGGGGGCAGCTGCAATGTCTGTCCGGTCTGGGCTGCAGGTTTTAAACGCCCGCCGAATAGTTTCTATTGGGCAGCCTCTGCCTGCTCAACAGGGGAACTCATATTCTGCAAACACATTTTGGGGGGGGGGGGGGGGGGAAAGAGAGATCTATCCACAATACCCGCGGCCTTCATAACAATCATTAAAAAATCCGTACACATTATCCAGTCGTTATTACACAGAGAGTTTGCTGCGGCTGCTGTGTTGTCTGCATTACGAGAGTGAGTACACTTCAGAAAGCCTCTCACAGGCTGCTATCCACTCTTGAAGCGTCCCGTGGTGGTGAAAAGTGCCAGATGGACGCAACGTGTCACGGTGTTGGTGCATATTGGGAGTGAGCGAGTAAAAGTGATAAAAAGTGGGTTTCAGGTGCTGAACAGGCTCCCCCCTCGCACCGTCAGTCAGCCGCCTTCTCATTCAGCCAACTCGCTGAACCGGCCCCAACATTCGGCTTTTCCCAACCGGCCAAACCGTCCGAAAAAACTCAAGTGGGCGGCAGTTTAGCCCCCATGTAAAAAAAAAGTAGCTGGAAGGTGAATAAAGCTGACAGGCAGGCAGACAGAGCAGACCAGCCCAGCCCAGGCAGGCAGGCAGACCGAGCAGCCCAGACCAGACAGTCAGAGCAGCGCAGACCAGACAAAGCAGCCGAGACCAGACAGGCAGAAAGAGCAGGCTAGACCAGAGAGACAGAGCAGCCCAGACAGACAGTCAGAGTAGCCCAGACCAGACAGAGTCAGAGTCAGAGTAGCCCAGACCAGACAGAGTCAGAGTAGCCCAGACCAGACAGAGTCAGAGTAGCCCAGACCAGACAGAGTCAGAGTAGCCCAGACCAGACAGAGTCAGAGCAGCCCAGACCAGACAGAGAGACCAGACAGGCAGAAAGAGCAGGCCAGACCAGAGAGACAGCCCAGACCAGACAAACAGTCAGAGTAGCCCAGACCAGACAGAGTCAGAGTAGCCCAGACCAGACAGAGTCAGAGTAGCCCAGACCAGACAGAGTCAGAGTAGCCCAGACCAGACAGAGTCAGAGCAGCCCAGACCAGACAGAGAGACCAGACAGGCAGAAAGAGCAGGCCAGACCAGAGAGACAGAGCAGACCAGACAGAGTCAGAGTAGCCCAGACCAGACAAACAGTCAGAGTAGCCCAGACCAGACAGAGTCAGAGCAGCCCAGACCAGACCAGACAGTCAGAGCAGCCCAGGTCAGACAGAGAGACCAGAGACACAGCAGCCCAGACCAGAGAGACAGAGCAGACCAGACAGAGAGAAAAACACAGACTTAAAAAAAAAATCCCCGAAATAAAATTCCATGCAGCCGACAAGAGCCCGATGAGCGGATTCAGAGCAGCAAAGACGGTGTTGCTCACACGGCTCCCAATTTGTTTCCGATGAAGAGACAGCCACAAGGGGCTGGATGATAAGGGGCCGCTCGGCCCGCCCTCGCGGACTAACTCACAACTTGTGGCAGCTCCTGATGATGGTTGTGACGCCGGCCGTGTGGTGAATTCCCACAGCCCCGTCCGCCTTGTCTCCATCACTGACCCCCCCCCCCCGCCGCCCCGCCCGAAAAAAAAAATCACACCCAACATCCATTCCCGCAGCCTCTGTAGCTCTGTGCCAGCTGCGCTTCGGCCGCTGGAAAACTTGCTCTTAAATAAAAAAGAGAAAGAAAGTGGGAGAGAAAGAAAGAGAGAGAGAGCCTTTCTCCTCTTCAATTATTCGCCAGCAATCGGCCGATTCCATTTCCTGTTCCTCGTGTCGTTGTTACTCCAGGAGCGGATGTGTGCATCGCCCACAGGTGAGTCCTTCCTCTCCCTCCGGATTAAAACCCAGGGCGGGCCATGAGAAGCCGCTCACCTTGCTGAAGCCTCTCCACTCGAAGCACACTCCGAAAATAAAGGTGAGGAGCTCGCCTTGTCCTCCTGTGGCTGGGCACATTCCATGGGGGGGATCCTCCCTCCGCCTGGTTTATCTCCTCACTCCGCCTGGTTTATCTCCTCACTCACCCTTGGTTTTACTGAACCTGAAAAGAGGGAGGGGGAATTAAAAAGTTGCATAGACTGGGGGACGCGCGGCGAATGCCCCCTCCCCTTTCAACTTTGCAAGCTAACTTCTTTTGGGGCTTCGCTGTAAAAGGTCTGGAATGAAATGGCTGCTTGGGTTGAGATGGCTTTTAATTTGAAAGGAGATCGGTTTCCCCCTGTAAGGTTGATGATTATCCCAGCCCAACCCTACTTTACAGGAGAACATCGACCGACTCCTATTGTTGATCAGAGCCCCCCCCCCCTCCTCTCTTTCCTTTTGTGTCTCATCTGGAGGGTGTGTGTGAAAAATACCCCCAGGACAAATGGAGGGGACGGTTTGTGGTAAATTGATATCTAAGGGGGGGGGGGGGGTTGTTGGATCCTAATCCCTAGATTTCAAGTTTGAGCCTGACGTCAGCCTCGTTTAACCATTTACTGGCCGGGTCCCTCTTGGTTCGATGTTCTGTTTTCCCTATGGGATCCCTTTCTTCCCAATGTTTGTACCTCCCAACTGCAGAATGCCATCATAAATGTACGCGGGACGGTTGATTTCCTCCCCCCCCCCCCCCCCCAACACCCTTTTTTAAAAGAGGAAAATAAAGTTTGACTTCTTCTCCTGGCACCGATTGTTTCAACGCGAGATATTCTTCACGCCTTGGGCGTGGTGGAGATTTCACTCCCCCTGAGGGTTTTTGTTCTGTCCGAGAATTTGGAGGCTGTTGTCAAAATGTGACGCTGACATACTTCCCAACTTCATGAAGCGAACTTTTGAGACATAACCCCCCCCCCCCCCCCCTTTATTTATTTTTGCTGAGAGAGCTGTGCCGGGGAAGGTTCTTTTTCAAGTGCTATTTCTGTGTGGTTCCACTGAGCCTGCCGTGTTTTTCATTGTTGAATGCAGCTCTCGCCTATTTCCAGGAGGAATCTTTGTTTTGCCGGCGCAAAGTGGCGCCTACAAGGTAACTGCGTAGCTGTCGACACTGTCAGCTCCTGCTGTTCATAAGTTTTGGTCAAATTTCGGGATCTTTCGTGCATGGTCAGGGAAAACAAATATGTCACTGGGCGTGAACCCAAATTTAATAAACCCTCGCTTAATATTTTAATTTTTGTTATTGCTTCCAAACTCATCCCGATTTGGCTTTTGCAGGTTTAGTGGTGTTTATTGTAATTTTTGTACGGAATGGGACGAAAGCCTG
Organism: Scyliorhinus torazame; assembly: GCF_047496885.1. Lineage (NCBI taxonomy): Eukaryota > Metazoa > Chordata > Chondrichthyes > Carcharhiniformes > Scyliorhinidae > Scyliorhinus > Scyliorhinus torazame. The sequence continues at coordinate 32,197,061 of NC_092719.1, forward strand.
CCTCATCGTGTGCATTTTGGAGACTGGTGTTTGACATTGTGCATTGCTGATGTGTATTTAAAGGAACACCAATGGTGACTGTTGTAAAGTTTATGAATTTTTATTCATGAGCTTCAGCTGACCTATTTTAGAGAAAAGTTGATTTTTTTCCCCCAGAGGATCTTCCTGACTTCAGTGGGCCGTTTAAAAAAAAAAAAATGTACAACTCCTATGTTTTCACACCTCCATAATATTGTGTTGTTTCCTGCCATCTCTAGGCACGGTGCTTCTGATAGTTTACACAGGAGGATTACCACTTTTGAGGCTGCTTGGTTTTTGATTACTGGGAAATTCTCTGCTCCGCATAAGCGATTCAGAGATGAATTAGTGCTAAGCTGAATATGTTCAGGCTAGTGACCTGAGTGAAAGAGTGCTTTGTAGGATAGTTTCAATGTATCCAGAGTGTGGAAACATGTACTGCATTCATGAATGTGTGTGGTGGAGTGCTGTCCCACAGATCTGGAGGATGCTGGTCTGTCTCTCTTAGAGTTCCTAATTCTGAGTTTTCTAGGAAGTGCTATTAAGTAGAGGCCAGACACATCCCTGCAGGGAGAGAAAGATAATTCCTGCTGGGAAATCACTCTTGGCAGCTTTTGTGTGCTTGCTAACACCTGAGTCTAATGTTAACAGAAGCCTCTTGGGAAAACGTGTGCGGGACCTTGAATGCAGGACAAAAGAAAACATATTTCTCTGTGAAAGGCCTGGTAAATTATGACCCCAGTTCTCCTCTCCGCCTCACACGCCTTGGGAGGATTAATCCTATATTGCGTTTTCATGGTGAGCTACATCTTTTTGTCCACCTTACAAGCATATCTTGTAAACAATACGCAATTAGAATGCATTTAAAGATGGGTGTGATGCACAGTGCGGTATTGTTTTAGGTCTGGCTGGAACTCTCGTGTTTTCATGCTGCCATTTTTGGGGGAGTAGTTGGAAGCGTGTTTTAAAACCTCGGCCAGCCACGGAGGAGAGCACAAGATACTTTACAATGAGTAAGCCTTTTTAGTCCCTCTTTACTCATTTGTCTATAAGAGGCTTTCCAGCCTCTCTCCTTCCCCTCTCCATCCCCCTCTGCATCCAGTTCTTCAAACAATTCAAGCTTTTATTTTATTTGCTCATGGGAAGTGAGCATTGCTGGCAAGGACAGCATTTATTGCACGTTCCAAATTGTCCTTGAGAAGGGGGTGGTGAGCCCCCCCCCCCCAACCAAACCTGGACTCTGTGAAGAATAATTTTAATTTATTTTACGAGGTGTAATTTTTGTAAGCTAATTCAAAACATTCCTGATCTTTTAATTTTAATAATCTTTATTGTCACAAGTAGGCTTACATTAACACTGCAATGAAGTTTACCGTGAAAGGCCCCTAGTTGCCACACTCTGGCGCCTGTTCGGGCATAATGAGGGAGAATTCAGCATGTCCAATTCACCTAACAGCACATCTTTTGGGACTTGTGGGAGGAAACCGGAGCACCCGGTGGATACCCACGCAACAGTGGGAGAACGTCCAGACTCCGCTCAGTGACCCAAGACGGGAATCGAACGTGGGCCCCTGACACTGACCATCCTATTAAATTATATCTTATCTCAGAACAGTTGTTCTTCTCTAGTTTTCCAGTTTTTTTTTCATTGTGATTTGTCTCTGTATGCCCTTCAGTGCTTGAATGTGCCTTTGGTGTCATCTACTTTTGGTTAATGACTTCAACATTCCATTGGTTTTGTTGATGGCTGCTTTTTATTGGTTTGACACAGAGAGTGTCAGGTCTTGTAAGACTTCTATTTATCCTTGCCGATTTCAGCACCATTCCACATTGTGTTTCATACATTTGGATTGGATTGGTTTATTCTCATGTGTACCGGGGCACAGTGAAAAGTATTGTTCTGCGTACAGTTCAGACAGATCATTCCATACATGATTAGAAAATACATGGGCAAGCATAAAATACACAATGCAAATACATCGACACAGGCATCGGGTGGTGCATACAGGAGTGTAGTACTACTTCGTAGAGAAGACGTGTGAAGAGATTAGATCAGTCCATAAGAGGGTTGTTTCGGAGTCTGATAACAGCGGGGAAGAAGCAGTTTTTGAATCTGTTGGTGCGTGTTCTCAGACTTTCGTATCTCCTGCCTGATGGAAGAGGGTGAAAGAATGAATAAGCCAGGTGGGAGAGGTCTTTGATTATGCTGCCTGCTTTCCCAAGGCAGCGGGAGGTATAGACCGAGTCAATGGATGGGAAGCGGGTTCGTGTGGTGGACTGGGTGGTGTTCACAACTCGCTGTAGTTTCTTATGGTCTTGGGCCGAGCAGTAGCCTTACCAGGCTGTGATGGAGCCAGATAGGATGCTTTCTATGGTGCATCTGTAAAAGTTGGTAAGGGTTAATGTGGACATGCCAAATTTCCTTAGTTTCTTGAGAAAGTATAGGTGCCGTTGTGCTTTCTTGGCCATAGCGTCGATGTGGGTGGACCAGGACAGATTGTTGGTGACACACCTAGGAATTTGAAGCTGTCAACCATCTCCACCTTGCCCCCGTTGATGCAGCTAGGGTTGTGTACGATACTTTGCTTCCTGAAATCAATGACCAGCTCTTTAGTTTTGCTGACATTGAAGGAGAGATTGTTGTCGTTACACCATTCCATTTTTCCTCGAGTGTGCAGGCCTTTACAGTTGCCGCATTAAATTACACATACCAGTGTTCTGAAATGCATATTTTGTTCTGAGATATCTTGAATTGTCTCCTCCAGTTTCACTATTTTGCCTTGCATGGCATCTATAAACTGGATCAATTTCAATTGATCTAAGCTATCATAAATTAGAGAGTTGTAGCCCTGACAGCAAGCTGAGGCAACCTGCATCGTACTTTCCTGTATGCTTTCTCCACCTGCCCTGACCCGACCCAAGTGGACTTGACTTGAATATGTTATTTCTTACCTTTTTTTAAAATAAATCATAAAAAATAAAATAGAATAACTGGTAGGGTATTGTGCACCAGCTAAACAGCAGCAACTCTACAACTGGCAAAATTATTTACAACACATAAGTAGGCAACTGTTTGTGGGGGGCGGGGGGGGGGGGGTAAATATATATTTGGGTGCCGGAGAAACAATTACAGTGGGCAATACTCGAATGGGTTTGATGTTGGTGTTGTCACTTGCTTCTCCCGGACAGATCTCACTGCTGTTGCCTCGCGCTCACCTCCGCTTCAGCTGTTCCTCCTGTCTGGCCCCCCCCCCCCCCCCCCGGCCCCGCCGTGCCTCCTGTGGTTCGCCTTTCTTTCCTCTTAGGTTTAGCTGTCCCTGCCCACCTGTCCCGGTCTATCTCTCCCTCTCATGCTTTGGCTACTTTCCCCTGATTCTTGGCTACCTGGCTATTCTTCTGCTTGTTCGTTGGCCACAAACAGGTCCTGGAACAGTTGGGTGAATGGCTCCCACGTTCTGTGGAAGCCGTCGTCTGACCCTCGGATGGTGAATTTGATTTTCTTCATTTGGAGAGATTCCGAGAGGTTGGACAGCCAGTCTGCAGCTTTGGGTGGTGCCGCTGACCGCCGGCCAAAGAGGATTATTATTTCTTACCTTACAGCCAATTTCCATTCCATTCCTAAGATTTAACCTAAATACCCATGACTTTGAGATTGTTTAGAGTTGACAGCACAATAACAGGCCATTTAGCTCAAACTAGCCTGTGTCAATTCTGTGCGTCACATGAGCTGCCTCATGTCGTAACGTTTCTATCCTGTTCCTCCTTGGGCACCTAATTAGAAATTTAGGTTTCAGTTCCTTTTGGCTTTGTGTCTTTGACTAGGATTCCTTGTGTGGACTCTTCCCATGAAGCTTCTTTTGGAATTTAGTTTGCTGGTCGCATCATTAGCTTCCCCAGGCAAGCCTGGGTAATGGTGGGGGTCGGATGTGAACATGATTCCATTGCTCCCCGGAAATTTAGGTACACCACATTAAAGGAATTTCTATTGTCTGTTATCATTTCCTTAAGAGGTTGACCAGACACACATGCTCATTCCTGTTTACTGCCAGTTGTGCAGATAATTTAAGTTGCCTCATGATGTCTCATGTTCTCTACTGATGGTTTTCTTTGACTTGCAATGATTGTTCCTTTTTTATGTTGAATTGTTTTTTTTATATCTGACTCCTGATGTCTGGTATGTTGGGCTCACAGATTATGCTGAAGTCAGAGATTGTGATTGCCGTATCTGAGGAGTGTAATCGCTTCCACTTGCAGTGCATTGGATCATTAACAAATACAAAGTCATGATCTTGTGTTTTCCTTGACTCATGAAGCAGGCATGCTTTATATTCACCGGCTTGTGTCACTTAATTGTATTTTTTGGAGTTTTCCTGGTTTATATTCAATTGATTTTGAAATCGTCCAGTGCAACTACTTTCCTGTTTTATCATCCTTTCAATTTTATTCAGATATCTTATCTTTGCTGAGCTGGTGGTCTCAGAATGTCCCTCATTTTTCTGACACAATAGGGATGTCTAAGTAAAAAAGTTTTATATAACGGTTATTTACTTTCTACTGTACAATAAATTTGGACTGGGTTTATGCAACTTTCTTTCACACCTTCCCCCACAGGTATCAATTTTTAAATTTATTGCATTAATGTTCCTGCCGAGCCTCTTTTTTTTGTTTTAGTTTGGTTTAGATGTTATAAAGGAGCAGTTCAGATGTTATAAAGAGGCAGAGGAATGACTCTTATTTTCAGCTGACTTAGTGCTTGATACTTTCTCAGGGCAGCGCTCTGAAGGGCAGCACCTGTATATAGTCTGGATGAAGACTACACTAGCCTGTGGTCCTTCATGTTGGTGCTCGAAAACACTCATTGCTAGGCCAATGGGCCCATTTCGAGATTTTAATTTTCACTTGTGACATTATTGGCACTCAACCAACTTTTGATCATTTTTCCACCTTTTATCTACTACCATGTGAAATAATTAATAATAACCTTTATTGTCACAAGTAGGCTTACATTAACACTACACTGAAGTTACTGTGAAAAGCGCAAATGACACCACATGTGATGAATACATGTTTCCTATAATTAATGCACTGATACTGACTTGGTGCAATTCAATATAACTCTCGTTGATGTGAATTTGGTTATTTTGCTGTATGGGACCCCCAACTTTAGGACAAAATAAGTTGTTAGCAATTAATTTTAGACTGAGCAGGTAGTTCCCTTGGACTGAGAATCAAGCATGGAGAAGAAACAACTCTTCTCCGATCAGTTTCTCCGAACCTGATGGTCTGCATCTGAGGATCTTAAAATAAGTGAATGCAGAGATGGTAGGTGCATTGGTTGTAAACTTCCAAAATTCACTAGATTTGGGAAAGTTCTCATTGGACTGGCAAACTGAAAATGTGACAACACTATTCAAGGAAGGAGAGTTGCAGAAAGCAAGAAACTATTAGGCCAGTTAATCTAATGTCAGTCATTGGAAAAATGCTCGAATCCTATTATTAAAGCAGTACCAACAGGATATTTACAAAATGATAATACAATCTGGCAGAGCATACATGGTTTTGTGAAACAGAAATTGTGTCTGACAAATGATTTTTTGAGGATGTAATAAGCAGAGTGGATAAAGGGATAAAGTAGTTGCAGTTTATTTGAATTTCCAAATGGCATTCAATAAGGTGCCACATAAAAGATTACTACACCTATTAGCATTGAAAGAGGATTGGTTAGCTAACGGGAAACAAAGTTGAGATAAATTGATCCTGTTCACGTTGGCAAACTGTGCCTAGTGGAGTGCCATAGGGATCAATGCTGGACCTCAACTGTTTGGGATCTGTATTAATAACTTCGATGTATTGCAGCCACGTTTGCAGATGATACAAAGATGGGTAGGAAAGCAAGTTGTGGGAGGATACCAAGAGTTTACAAAGGGCAGAAAGATTATAATTTGGGAAAATATGAACTTGCGCACTTTAGCAGGAAGAATAGGAAATCGGGATATTCTTTAAATGGAGAGAAACTGCAACATGCTGCAGCACAGGGGGTCTGGGTACATGAATCACAAAAATATTCGCATGCCGGTATAGTAAATGATTAGGAAGGCAAATTGAATGTTGACCTTTCTTGTAAGTGGGTTAGAGCATGAAAGTAGGCAAGGACTTCCGGTGGCAACCATGCAGTCGACGGTCACGAACTTGGTGCGTGGAAGAATATTCCGACCCGTTAAGCCCGATTTGACGGCTGAACGCGGCAAGATTGTGTTGTGTGTTGAAAGCGGCTCCGTTTTGCGGTATGTCCGACACTCGCACTCCCAAGTTCAGCGTGAAAAAATATTGATTGCAAGCGGACCGTGAGGCCTGTGCGAGTGAGGTTGAAGGCGTGATGGCGGCGGGCTCCGATTCCATGCTTCCGGCACAATGGTCCACTGACCAATTTATAAAGCAGAAGCTTGAAACCTCAGAGCTGGCCAGAGTAGCCGATCTAATCCAGGCGGCTGTGGAAAGAATGGAGCACAAACTTAGCCCAGGGTGCGTCGCTGCAAACAAATGGAGGAGTCTATGGCCAACCATGAGGACCGGAGGTTCGTTAGAAGCGGAACTTACCTTGGAGGCTGATAGCCTTAAGAAGCTGCTTGAAGAGGTGGATGAGATTGAAAACCATGAGTGACGTCAAAACCTTCTCATAGTGAGATTGTCGGAGGGGATTGAGGTTTCGCAGGCCGTATCTGGTTATAAGCTCAACATGATTAAAAAATGAGGTATTCCCAATTAGCACCGGAGGGCAAGAGGGTAGTTTGAGTGAGCTTCCGTTCCGCTTGGTGAGATCGGGTTTCTGATATCTGGGGGTATGTGGCACGAGTTTGGGCCCAACCCCATAAGGTAAATTTGGTGAGAATTGTGGAGGGGATGAGAGAGGTCTGCAAGCGATGAGATGTGTTGCCACTGTCCTTGACAGGGCCGAGTTCAGACAGTACACATGGGCAGGAAGAGTGGGAGACTCTGGAATATAAACAAGAATTTCTTCCCAATCTTCCTGCCCAAATCGTTCTTTAAGAAAGTTACCAGGCTGATCCTGAGCTTTGTGTGGGTGAGGAAGATTGCTCAAACCAAGTGAGCTTTCCTGGAGAGAGAGAGAGACGAGGGGGTGGCCTGGTGCCCCCAAACGTACATTATTATTACTGGGTTGCAAGCATCATCATGGTCTGGAAGTGGATGGAGGAACAAAGGTCGGTATGGGGCAGTGTGGAGGAAGTCTCCTACAAGGAAACCACCTTGAGGGCACTGGATTTGGTAACTTTGCCATTCTCGCCAAATAGATACTCCTCAAATCCGGTGGTAATCTCTACACTGAGGGTGTAACCGGGCAGCACTTTTGAATAGGGGGCATGTATATGAAGGCTGCGATTTGTGATAGCCATAGATTTGTCCCAGCAAGACTAGACGCTAGGTTTAGGAAATGGGAGCAGCTGGCGATTTAGATGCTTTGAGGACCTGTTCGTGAGAAGTAAATTTGTGGACTTGTCTAAGCTGGAGGAAGTTTGCCAGTTACCTAACGGAAATGGGTTCAGATACCTTCAAATTAGGGCCTTTCTGAGAAAGGAGATGGGTTTGTTCCCAATGTTGCTGCCGCCGAGGATAGGCTCTTATCGGAAGATGAGATTGGGAAAGGCAAGACCTCCGACATCTATGCAGAACTGACTAAGAAGGAGGAAGCATCAATGGAAGTTATTCAGCTAAAATAGGAGGAGGAAAGGGGAGGTGGGGTGGAAGAGTGTGCGATACAAGGGGGGTTTGTTAAAGTGGCGCTGCGTGGGATTAATGCTTCCTCGTCATGCACCAGACTAAGCCTTATCCAATTCAAAGAGTGCATATGATGACAGCCAGGATGAGCCGATTCTTCATAGAGTAGACGATTATTGTGTGCAGTGTGCTGGGTCCCCGGCAAACCATGCCCACCTGTTGCGGGCTTGCCCGAAGTTGGTGAAGTTGAGGCATTTGCCTTCCGCAGCATCTCACACCACAACCCCTCCTCCAACGCCATCTCCAGCTCCTCCTCCCAAGTGACGCCATACCCTCTCCAAAATCCGCCCATAGATTGCTGAGATGCTGCCTCCACGGAGTCCCAAACTTCTTCCCCAATTCCTCCAAACTCGCAAACCACCCTTCTAGAAGTAGGTCCTTCCTTTCCATCACCCCTTGCTCCTCCCATCCCCAGCTGGCTCAAACCCATGTTTCCCTCAGATAGGCATCAACTTTGACCCCGTTGCTTGTATTTCTTGTGATCGGATGAATTCAATTCATTCTCATCTATTCAGAAAGAAGTAAAATATTGGTTGGTTTTATTTACATCAAAGCGTCTTGCATATTTGGAGTATGCTTCAGAAATTATTCAAACGTTGTTGGCTTGACTACCTCCTACATTCTCCCACCACCACGCCCACAAGCATCCTGTAACTGCAACCAACCTCATCAGTTGTTAAAAAGATACATTTGCAGAGATAAAAATAAAGAAAATCTGGGATAAGAAAGAGCTCATGTTGGAAAAATGGTGTTTATGTTTTAGTGGCTGGAAGACTAGGGTGTCTGCCCTCCCTTTTGCATCCTCCTGTTCATGTGGAGTGGAGCTCCGATCTGGTCACTTTAAAGTCAATTTTTGGTCTTGTAAAGCAGTTACGTTTTAAAGGACATTTATTTAACTATGTGTACTCTGTGGTTCAAATTGTAATGATGCAGATCTCTGGCTAGTGATGGTCCAGGATGTACAATCTTTCTTAAAAACAGTTGTACTGTTTGTGTAAGTTGGGTAGCTCATCATCGCTTAAATCATGTACTCACTGAGCCCTTCCGGGGGATATCTTTACTTTTATGTGTGCCCTCAAAGACAGATTTCATAATCGTTTTGCCTTTCTTTGGGCGATCCCAATTATCAGAAAAACTTTATTGGCAGTGCTGTTTTCATTCCTAGGGCAAAAATAAGGCATGGATATTCTAATAATTAAATCGGTTTATACAAAACCAAGACTGCAGATTATGTGAACAGTATCTTTTGTGAGGTCTGAAAACATGGCTTTGGCGGTCAGAGCCATGAACTAACAGATTACGCAGACTAGGCTACTTCCCTGCAAAAGGAAGATTGAGAGGTGAATGAATGGGAAGCATTTAAAATGGGTAAAGGAATTGATAGGGTAGGTAGAAACTATTGCTTCTCGTGGCGTCATCCAGAATAAAAGGTAATAAATTTAAAATTGCAGTTAGGCAGTTCATCTTCACGCAACGGGTAGTTGACATCCAAAACATTTCTTCTCCCAAAAGGCTGATGAGGCGAGGTCATTTGAAAATGTCAAATCTGAAATTGATAATTTTTGTTGGTAGATGAATCCACGGTTGTAGAAGCAAGTTGGGTGGATGAGGTCAAGCTACAGGTGAACCATGATTTAATTGAATGGCAGAGCAGGCTCAAGGGGCTGAATGGTTTACTTCTGTTCCTTTAACAGCAAAATGAATTCTGAAATAGCAATGCAGTGACAACTTTGCAAGTTTTGTGCCTTTTTAAGGATATGCCACAAAAATTGGTTAATAGCATAAAGTTATTCACCTTTTTGGGGGGGAGTTGGGTCTTTCTGCAAAGGAAGCATATGATCAATATTGCCAGAATTGTGAAACTTAAAAAAAAAAAAAATTTAGAGTTCCCAATTCATTTTTTCCAATTAAGGGTGGCCAATCCACCCATCCTGCACATCTTTGGGTTGTGGGGGCGAAACCCACGCAAACATGGGGAGAATGTGCAAACTCCACACGGACAGTGACCCAGAGCCGGGATCAAACCTGGGACCTCAGCGCCGTGAGGCAGCAGTGCAGCATGGGCACCACCATGCTGCCCATCAGAATTGTGAAACTTAATGGCATGAAAATAGTGTGTGAAATTTTTAGGCTTTGCCATATCGTGGGAAAATCTTGCAGTACATTTATCGATTTTTTTGATTGTACAAATGTCTGTTTTTGAGTTTTATAATAATGGGATGAAGCACAATAGTGGTGGCAGCATTTAAAAAAAAAACGTATTTTTATTCATATTTTTAACATTTTAACACTTCAAACATGCAACATTTACCAAGTAAAATCAACACAACCCCACACCCACACCCCTCTCCCCTAGCAGTTGATTGGACTCTAATCCACAAGCAAGATCGCCGACATGGTGCAAAAAAGAACGACCTCCAAAAGCACTCCAACTTAGGGCAGGACCAAAGCACATGTATGTGATTGGCTGGGCCTCTCCCACACTGCTCACCAATATGCTCCACCCCCTCAAAACAACCGGCTCATCTTCGACTTCATCAGGTGTGCTCTGTGTAGTACTTTCAGCTGTATCAATCCCAAGCTCGCTCTCTGGTTTGAGGCATTCACCCTCTGCAGCTCCTCCTCTCACTTGGCCTTAACTCCCTCCAGAGACGCCATATCCTCCGCCAAAATCCTCCAATAGATTGTTAAGATTCCCCCTCCCCCCCACTCTATCACCGATAATACCCCCTCCAGCAATGTGGAGGGTGGTGCTACTGGAAAAGTCGGGGAAACCGCTTCCGCGAAATCCCGCACTTGCATGTACCTGAAAACCTCCCCGAAAGGGACCCAAACTTCTCCCCCAGCTCCTCTAAACTTGCGAACCGCCCTTAAGTCCTGGTTTAGCACACGGCTAGATCACTGGCTTTGAAAGCAGACTAAGGCAGGCCAGCAGCACGGTTCAATTCCTGTATCAGCCTCCCTGAACAGGTGCCGGAATGTGGCGACTAGTGGCTTTTCACAGTAACTTCATTTGAAGCCTACTTGTGACAAGCGATTTTCATTTCATTTAATTTCATTTCCATCATCCCTTGCTCCTCCCATCCCTGAAACCTCGCATTCATCCTCCCTGGCACTAATCCATGGTTCCCTTGAATCGGCATCAACTTCAACCCCGCCCCCACCCTAAAGTGTTGCTGAAATTGCCTCCATATTTTCAGCATGGCCACCACCACCGAAGTCCCCGAGTACTCCCCTCGGATAAATGGGAGTGACGCCATTGCCAGCACCCAGAACTCTGACCCCTTACAAGAGCCTGCCCCCATCCTCCCCCACAAAGCTTCCATCTCCCTCCTCCAACCTCGCCCCTTCTCAGCATTCACCGCCTACTAATAGTTTAACCGGTTCAGAAGGGCCAGGCACCCCCCAACTATCACCCTCCCTGATGCATCCTCCTCCTAATCCTCGCCACCTTCCCTGCCCACACAAACGACAATTCCAACCTATCCATCCTCCATAAAAAACGATTGTGGTAAAAAGACCGGTAGGCACTGAAATAAAAATAAAAACCGCGAGATGTTCGTCTTAACCGCTTGCACCCAGCCTGCCAGCGATGGGGGAAGGCTATCCCACCTCAACAAATCCGCCTTGACCCTGCGCACCAGACTTGTGAGGTTCAATTTACGGAGCCGAGCCCAGGGGTGGCGGTGGCGTAATTATATTGTCACTGGATTAGTAAACCAGAGACACCGAGTAATTCAGTGGGGACCCAGGCTCAAATCCCGCCACTGCAGATGGTAAAATTTGAATTCAGTATAAACCTGGAACTAAAAGTCTAATGATGATCATGAAACCATTGTCAATTTCCCATTGACAGCACTGCTTGTCACCGGGAAACCCGTGCCGGCGTGGGACTGGAATTTCCTGCCAGCGTGAACAGCCGGTAAATCCCGCCCCACATGTAGAGAATTGTGCAATGAATCTGTTGCTACAAGAATATAGATTTCCAAAAAGCTTTACTAAAATTATCCATTTGGGATGAATAACCAAGGCATTTATTCATGTTCTGATGTTGCACTATCAAAGCAGCCGCAAAGTTTTGAGCAAATTAACCTAATCCATAGGTCTATATGACATCACTGTTCCTACTGAACGATTCCACTATATTTTGCAATCTTTATTCTAGGACTTGGCACTATAATCTAGGAGTAGGATTGAATCAGGGACATTCCACTCACGATCCCTGTTAACATCCCATTGCAGCAGCTGTGGGTGAGACCAAACCCGAGAAGACACAGATTTCCTCAGGGCCTGTGGTTTTGGAATGACAGGTTATGATAATGATCTGGGAACTGGACTCTAATTCGCAGTATAAGATACCGCCCATTTTATTTTCTCCCCAATTGGGACTGTATGACAATCAACGTTGCATGTTTAACTTGTTTAAATGTGTTCTGACTTTCCAACATGGCATGCAAAGGATATGAAAGTTTACCTACAGGTTCTTATTATTGTCAAATTACAGCATTAGTCTGGGCATGCAGCCCAGTCCCAAGGTGCTTCTTTCTTGATTTGTCATCGGGTAGTCATAGAATTGTTTACCACACAGGAGATAATTTGACCCGTCAAGTCCATGCTAGCCCACTGTGGTGCAACCCAGTCAGTCCCACTCCTCTGCTCATTCACTGTAGCCCTGCAAGTTTTATTTCCTTCCAAGTGATTGGTCTTGGACTTGTGCTGAAGACTTTTACACTTGTTATTGGATGGAAATGGAGGGAATTATGGATCTAGTGTGACCTCTGGCTATCAGGGGCTGGTTTAGCACACTGGGCTAAATCGCTGGTTTTTAAAGCAGACCAAGGCAGGCCAGCAGCACGGTTCAATTCCCGTACCAGCCTCACCGAACAGGCGCCAGAATGTGGCGACTAGGGGCTTTTCACAGTAACTTAATTGAAGCCTACTTGTGACAATAAGCGATTTTCATTTTTTTCATTTCCGTGTGAATGTGGTATAAACTTTGGAACAAAGCTAGAAGTTTTTGTAAATGCTATCCTGAGATGAAAAATTGAAATGAAGTAGGCTTCAAATGAAGTTACTGTGAAAAGCCCGTGCCTGTTCGGGGAGGATGGTACGGGATGATATCCTGTGATGATACTCTTGGATCTAAAACAAATTATTTAATTCTCTGAATGAAAGCTTGCCCGTATCCATTTATTTTCCATTTTCTTTCCTTTCTCCCTCCCGTCCCCACCCCAAATTGCAGCCAGATGAGTCACACCTCTCAACTCTGCTACCTATCTGCAAGCCTTAGTCACAGTGCATCACATTTTTTAAGGTGTGTCAGTTTCTGTTTCATTACCTTGCATTATCTTCTCTGCTTCATTCCTGCCTTACAAATTACACTTGTGCTTCTTCTGACTTGGTTGCTCTTGTTAAATTTATTTTCCTTAATCACTGCTGCATGTTGATTGTGACTGGGGCACTCGGGGGGGGGGGGGGGGGGCATGATGGGTAGAATTAAAGTAGACTAGAGGAGCACATTAGGTACCTATTTCGGGTATTCCAAAATACCTAGCCGCTTTTTTTTGATTTGGATCAAGCAGACAATGGAAAGCTGGACTTTGATGCTACTTTAAACTGGGATTGCAAAACCAACCAGGCCCCAAACTGAACACTTTCTGTCAGAAAGCCGGTGACCCGTGAGATAAAGATGCGTTGGGCTCCAACCCTTGGACTATGTGCCACTACTGTAGACAAAATAAAAAAGGATTGGGAATAATTTGCAGTTGCAGGGCACCTCCCATGTCTGCTGGTTATTTTGTGTGGCAAATAGGTGAAAATGCTGGGACCCGAGTGAACAGGACAAATAACCATCTCTTTAAAGGATTGTGAAATCGACAGCAGAATGAGGTGTAAATTAGAAGGGGTGAGTTCAGTTGCCAATTCCGGTACAGAAAGAGAAATGGAAAGAAAGATTAGATTGAGAGAGTGAGGTAGGCGAATGCTCAAAATTCTTTTTGTAAGCTTCAACTTAAAATTTGGCATTGTTTTAAAACCCAAACAATGAAAACTGAAGGAATGAGACTCCATACTTGTAATGCTTAATTTTCAGTGCCGGGGTTGACTGGAAGTGATTAACACTTGCCACAACTTTAAAGGCACTTGAACTGTGAAATGGTCAAGACTTAACCTCTGGCCAGTTTGGTTCGTATTTAACATACAAATACATGCAAACCTCACAGGGGTCAACACATTGAAATGGCGCAGTGCTGTTTTTCATGAAGCAGAGTGGTGCATCTTTATAGCCACTTCTACCTTCACTTGAAATGTCAAGTACTATTAGCCACGTTGTTGTTTGGCAAAATAGGGGCAAATTTTTAAAGGGTATAATTGTAGATATGATTGAAGGTAATAGTGCATTGTAGGAATGCAGCACACCTACAGTGATTGGATATCATCAATTACTTTTTATGCTATGGCTTTTAAAAAAGTGTATATATTTTTTGCGGTTGCACATTCAGTTTAAGAAGGACTAATGATTAGGTTACTTTCTATTCATGGTTTATTTTAAGAAGTTATTCTGTGTATCAAAATATGAAAATAGATGAGTTGGTCAGAAATTAAACCCATGTGTGCTGTTGTTGCAGGAAAAGAATCCCTGTGGGAGAGGATAGGAATGAATCATTTCAAGGCATTTCAAGGCATTATTGATGTCCCACATAATATGTGTGGATTTTGGGGTTGGAATAGCACAGTGGCTGTTCTGCGATCTTGGTTTTAATTTCATCTCGACAGTATAAATTCACTTTGGAGAGCTAAGGGCTTTCTCTGTTCAATGGACTCCGGGATTTATACAGGGATTTATTTTCCCGGTGGACATTCTCGCCTTCTCTTAGTGGATGGGTGGCTGCATGGATCAATGAGAAAAATACATCCCAAACCAAGAAATCGCATGTAGAAATGGATGGTGGGTGAAGAAGAAATGAGGCAGCCTGGTTTTGCTGAGCAACCTATTAAATTCCATATTTGCTGGCGTTAAACTCTGTGTCAGTTGTGGCTCAGTTGGTCTTCTGACCTATGGATCGTAAGGTTTCAGGTTCAGGTCCTGCACCAAGACTTGAGCATAAAAATCAAGTCTGATATTTCAGTGCAGTAATGAGGGAGAGATGCTGCGGTCTTTCAGGTGAAACATTAAACCAAGGCCCTCCTGCCTTCAAGTGGATATGAAAGATCTAATGGTATTATTTTGAAGAAGCGCAGGCAAGCTATCTCCGTTGACCTGGCCAATATTTATTCCAGAAACAAAACACATTATCCAATCACTAATCACTACACCTTGGTTTCTTCCTATAGTCCAGAGTTGTGCAGGTTAGGTGGATTGGCCACTGCCCCTTAGTGTCCAGGGATGTGCAGGTTAGATGGGGTTCTGGGGATAGGGCGGGGAAGTGGACTTGGTAGGATGCTCTTTTGGAGAGTCGGTGCAGACTCAATGGGCCGAATGGCCTCCTTCTGCTTTGTTCTACATTACTGTTTCTGTGAGATTGCTCTGTGTAAATCAACTGTTGCAACAGTGGGCAGCACGGTAGCATTGTGGGTAGCACAATTGCTTCACAGCTCCAGGGTCCCAAGTTTGATTCCGGCTTGGGTCACTGTCTGTGCGGAGTCTGCACATCCTCCCCGTGTGTGCATGGGTTTCCTCCGGGTGCTCCGGTTTCCTCCCACAGTCCAAAGATGTGCAGGTTAGGTGGATTGGCCATGATAAATTGCCCTTAGTGTTGGGTGGGGTTACTGGGTTATGAGGATGGGGTGGAGGTGTTGACCTTGGGTAGGGTGCTGTTTCCAAGAGCCGGTGCAGACTCGATGGGCCGAATAGCCTCCTGCATTGTAAATTCTGTTCTGTATTCTGTAAATTCAAAAGTAGTTCATTGGCTGTAAAGCACTTTGTGATGTCCCGTGGTGATGAAGAGTGCTATATAATTGAAGTATTTTTTACTTTTGAAATTAATTGTACTGTGTATTTCTGTGCAAAATATGTAAGTCTGGTTGCATAGGATAGAAGAAACGTTAAAGCAGTGTTTTAATGTTTAAAATTTTTTGAATTAAAAAAATAAAAAATAATTTTTTTTTTTTAGCGTACCCAATTATTTTTCCAATTAAGGGCCAATTTAACGTGGCCAATCCACCTACCCTGCACATCTTTGGGTTGTGGGGGTGAAACCCACGCAGACACGGGGAGAATGTGCAAACTCCACACGGACAGTAACCCAGGGCCGGGATTCGAACCCTGGTCCTCAGCGCCATAGGCAGCAATGCTAACTACTGTGCCACCGTGCTGCCCCTTAATGTTTCAAATGTCAATAATTGAAAAGCTTGTTTCAAATAGATAACAATGACCTGTTTCGTGTACTTAAATAGGTCACATTCTTTTTTTTTTAATACTTATCCGCGACGTTTTTGCCCCCTGAGAAAATATGTTTACAAAACAGTCTGATTATTGTGTTATATTGTGATTGGCCAGTCCCGAAATACAAGTAGCAACTTTAATGGTACCAAAGTAACTTGTGTGTGTGTGTGTGTGCAAGATATGTGTGGCGAAAGCAAATATTAGTGGCTGAAATATTATGCCGAATTCTCCCTTGTAGAAATGGTTAATTTTTAGTGGTGAAAATGCATTCTTTCCAGAATAACTTTAGCAACCCATTGGAGCTCCAGATGAACTGTTGAATTGATTATCTTCGGCATCGATCTGGTCTTGCAGGCAATGCCACTCTTTGTTTTGTATGTAATGCTGCTCATTCAAATTTTGTGCTAACTGTTGGACTGCAAGATACACGTCAATTAAAAATAGGTCAGTCACTCTTGAGGCCCCAGTTATCAAATTGGCAGAGAGAATCTGGTATATTGGGGAATTACATTTTTAATTTTTATAAATGCTTGACCCATATACATAGTTAACCTGGATTTGTTCTGAATGTGAGGGTATATAGGTCATAGTATCACTTATCAACGATAGCTAATTTGCTGTTTAAAGTTAATAACAGAAGGTGTATTGTTGGGTTCACATTTGATCCTGATGCATTGTGATGCACTTTATAGGTACATTCCTTTTTGGATAATTTTCTTTTGAGCATTGACTCATTCCCAGGTATTGTAGCAAATACCAATGAGTTTCTCTGTGTGGAGTTAATGTCGAGGATGGTTTGATTGTAAGCCGATGTGCCATGCTTTAAAATAGTTGGAACTGGGGCTTGGCAACTTGTATCATTAGAGGGTTTATGACACTTCACAGTTTGTAATTTAAATTATGCATGTTATCAGATGCAGCACCTAATTTAACTTCATTATCCAATATTTTTCACTCAGTGTGAGAAATGTTGGACTGTCATTTTGTCTTTGGAATTTAAAAAAAAGTCATTATTGTGTAACAAATTCCCAGACTTTATGAAGTGCCAAAACATGGGTCTCATGGTCTGTTCCACTTAGTTAAAATGTACTCCATTTTACTTTAGCTGTGTGCGTCACATTTTATAGCAGTTTGTATACCGCTGCTCATCATTGCCTTTCCTTGCCCAAGGTCCTGTTGTGAACTGAATTCAAATTCCTCCAGCTGCCGTGGTGGCATTTAAACCCATATCCCCAGAGCATGAACCTCTGGATTACTAGTCCAGTGACATTATCACTGTACCCTTGCTTGAGATCTCCACTTCCTTGAGCTAGGCTTCTTGCCTAACATCCACTCCTGGATGAGGGTTTTAAAGTAGCCGAGAGAGGTGTAGAACTTTTAGGGAGGGAATTTGGGAATTTCGGGTTTAGGCAGCAGAATAGTTGTTAATGGTGGTGAAGAATTACAGGTCACAGAGGGTTGAGGCCAGGAATGACTTGGACTATCGAAGCTGAATATTTTAAAACTAAGGCACTAGTGGACCGGGAGCCAATGTAAGTCAGTGGGAACAAGTGATGGGTAATGGGGACTTGGTGTAATATAGTATACGGGCAACAGAGTTGAACTCAGCTTTGTGAATGTTGGACGGCTGGCCAGGATGTCATTTGAAATCCATAGAATTGCTACAATGCAGAAGGAGTTGAGTCTGCACTGGCTCTGAAAGAGCACCCTACCTAGGCCTACTGCCCCACCCTGTCCCTCTAACCCCACCTAACCTGCACATCTTTGGACTGTGGTAGGAATCTGGAACACCCAGGGCAAACCCACGCAGGCACCGAGAACGTACAAGCTCCAGACAAATAGTTGAATTTGGATGAGGTTTCAGCAGCAGATGGAGTGCAGGCAGATGAAATGTGGGCAGATTTTGCAATAGAGAGGAAAGAAATTCAGTGGCTCAACCCTGAATCAAATAGGATGCCAAAATTGAAACCCACCAGTCTGATTCAACTTGGCATTTGGAGGCGATGGGGGCAGTGAGGCTGTGGTTGGAATTTGTTGCAACCTATGGAGCTTGTGGCATGGGCTGAAGTCACTGGCTTCAGCATGTTCTATTTTTGTTGGAGGAAATTGTCCAACAGTCTCGGATCAGCTGCAATCATTCTGCAATAGAGGGGTCGGAAGATAGAGATGTGTGATGTTCGCATACATGTCCCTTGTCTAAAGATTATCTGACCAAAAGACTGCACGTAGGTGAGGAAGAAGAGGGAGCCAAGGATGGATCATTGGGGATTTCCAAAGGTGACTGTGCATGGATACAGTCCTGCAGATACCTGTGTTGTGGTCCGGTACCTTCACACAGACAGTGATTAGGATCTGGAATGCACTGCCTCAGAGTGTAGTGGTTCAATCAACATTCCAGAGGGGAGTGGATTATTATCTGAAAAGAAGGATTGGCAATGGGGAGAAAGCGGAGAAGTGGCACTTGATATTATTGCTCAGCACAGACATGACTGGTCAAACGGCCTTCACTGCTGTAATCATTCTGTGACTCTGGGGATGGGCTGTGCTTGAACCAAACTGAGTGAAATTGAAGTCCCTCAATCATGGATAGGAAGAGCTTATTTGACTATGATTGGATAAATCCGAGTGGAACTAAGCGGATTGGATATTAGAGGATGGTGTGGTCCACCTCTTCAAAGACTGCAGGATGGACAAGGAGGAATAATTCAGTTTGGTCATAATAAGAGAATGTTGCTTGTGATTTTGGTTAAGCAATGCATTGATGTTGCAATGTATTTTTGAAAGTCGTTCTTACAACAGGACCTTCCATTTTGGGCAGTGAGAAATCGTTGCAAATGCTGAGATCATGTTGGTCGACCTCCAGCTTTATTGAATTCTTAAAAAAAATTTTTTTTTAAATTTTTATTATGGTTTTCATAAAATATCAATAACAAAATGAAAAAGAAACCCAACAGGGTTAAGTACAAAACACGGTCTAGAAAAACAACCCTCCATGCCCCCCTCCCCCCTGTACATAAATAATACATTAACATTAACACCCCGACTTAACACAACAGGTATATACACCCCCTCAGACCCTCCAGTGTAAATAACAGAAACAGAAATAAAGTTAAGTAACCCCCCCCCCCCCCCCCCCCCCCCCCCCCCCCCCCGAGTTGCTGCTGCCATTAACCAATGTCTACCGTTCTGCCAGGAAGTCTAAGAACGGTTGCCAACGCCTAAAGAACCCTTGTACCGACCCTCTCAAGGTGAATTTCACCCTCTCCAATTTAATAAACCCCGCCATATCGTTGATCCAGGATTCCACGCTTGGAGGCCTCGAATCCTTCGGCGGGCTACCAGGGACGCAAAGGCCAGAATACCGGCCTCTTTCGTCTCCTGCACTCCCGGCTCCTCTGCCACCCCAAATATTGTGAGCCCCCAGCCCGGTTTGACACTGGATCCTACCACCCTCGACACCGTCCTCGCTACGCCCTTCCAAAATTCCTCCAGCGTAGGGCATGCCCAGAACATATGGGTGTCATTTGCTGGGCTCCCTGAGCACCTAACACACCTGTCCTCACCCCCAAAGAAATGGCTCATCCTTTTCCCGGTCATGTGTGCCCTGTGCAGCACCTTAAACTGTATGAGGCTAAGCCTCGCGCATGATGAGGAAGAGTTCACCCTCCCTAGGGCATCTGCCCACGTCCCTTCCTCAATCTCCTCTCCCAACTCCTTCTCCCACTTATCTTTCACCTCCACCACCGAGGCCTCTTCCTCCTCCTCCTGCATCACCTGGAAGGTTTCCGAGATCCCCCCCCCCCCCGAGAGCACCCTGTCCTGTACTGTGTGTGGCAGTAGCCTCGGGAATTCCACCACCTGCCGTCTGGCAAATGCCCTTACCTGTAAATACCTGAAGGTGTTCCCTGGGGGGAGCCCGTACTTCTCCTCCAGCTCACCCAGGCTCGCGAACTCCCCGTCCACAAACAGGTCCCCCAACTTTCGTACCCCTGCCCTGTGCCACCCCGAAAACCCTCCACCTGTTCTCCCGTATTGGGGACCACGCCGAGGCCCCAACTCCCCCCCCCCCCCCCCCATGCCATCTCCACTGCCCCCAGATTTTGAGGGCAGCCGCCACCATCGGGCTTGTGGTAACCTCCTTGGAGGGAGTGGCAGCGGCGCCGTTGTCAGCGCCACCAGACTCGTACCCACACAAGACGCCGTCTCCAGCATCTTCCATGCAGCCCCCTTCCCCTCCATCACCCACTTGCACACCATCGTCGCATTGGTGGCCCAGTAGTACCCACAG
This sequence comes from Scyliorhinus torazame, assembly GCF_047496885.1. Lineage (NCBI taxonomy): Eukaryota > Metazoa > Chordata > Chondrichthyes > Carcharhiniformes > Scyliorhinidae > Scyliorhinus > Scyliorhinus torazame. The sequence continues at coordinate 32,217,544 of NC_092719.1, forward strand.
AGGTTGGGCAGCGCCAGTCCCCCCCTATCTTTACTCCGCTCCAGGAACACCCTTCTCACCCTCGGAGTCCCTCGCGCCCACACAAACCCCATTATACTCCTGTTAACCCGCCTGAAAAAAGCCTTCGGGATAAACACTGGGAACAGGAACAAAAACCTTGGGAGCACCGTCATTTTGATTGACTGCACCCTAGCCGCCAAAGACAGCGGCAATGCATCCCACCTCTTGAAATCCTCCTCCATTTGCTCCACCAGCGTTGTAAAATTAAGCCTATGCAGGGCCCCCCAGCTCCTGGCCACCTGGACCCCCAAATACCTGAAGCTCCTCTCCGCCCTTTTTAGTGAGAGCACGTCCATCCCCCTCTCCTGGTCCCCTGGGTGAACCACAAACAGTTCGCTCTTCCCCATGTTGAGCTTGTACCCCCAAAAGTCCCCGAATTCCCTAAGAATCCTCATTATCTCCGGCATTCCCCCCACCGGGTCCGCCACAATCTAGCAGCAGGTCGTCCGCACAGAGCGACACCCTGTGCTCCTCCCCACCCCGCACCAACCCCCTCCAGTTCCTTGACTCCCTCAGTGCCATAGCCAGGGATTCAATCGCCAGTGTGAAGAGCAGGGGGGACAGGGGACACCCCTGCCTCGTCCCTCAGTGCAACTGAAAGTACTCGGACCTCCTCCTGTTTGTGGCCACACTCTCCATCGGGACCTCATACAACAGTCTAACCCACCTGACAAACCCCTCCCCAAACCCGAACCTCTTCAGCCCCTCCCACAGGTACCCCCACTTGACCATATCAAAGGCTTTCTCAGTGTCCATCGCCACCACTATCTCTGCCTCCCCCTCCCTCGCGGGCATCATAACGTTCAAAAGCCTCCACACATTCGCGTTCAACTGCCTCCCCTTCACAAACCCCGTCTGGTCTTCACGGATGATCTGCGGCACACAATCCTCAATCCTCGTGGCTAAGACCTTCACCAGCACCTTGGCATCTACATTTAGCAAAGAAATCGGTCTGTAAGACCCACACTGCAGAGGTTCCTTGTCCCGCTTCAGGATCAAGTAGATCAGTGCCCGGGACATCGTTGGGGGCAAAGACCCCCCTCCCTTGCCTCATTGAAGGTCCTGACCCAACAGGTCCATACATTTTTTTATATAATTCGACCAGGAAACCGTCCGTCCCCCGTGCCTTCCCCGCCTGCATGCTTCCTATACCTTTGGTCAGCCCAATCGGGGCCCCCAATCCTGCCACCAGTCCCTCTTCCACCTTTGGAAACCTCAATTGGTCCAGGAAGCGGCCCATCCCTCCCTCCTCCCGTGGGGGCTCGGATCGGTACAATTCCTCGTAAAAGTCCCTGAAGACCCCATTGATGCCAACCCACTCCACACCACACTCCCTCCCCTGACCTTAACTCCCCCCATTCTTCCTAGCTGCGTCCCGCTTCCAAAGCTGATGCGCCAGCATCCGGCTTGCCTTTTCCCCATACTCGTAAATCGCCCCCTGGGCCTTCCTCCACTGCACCTCCGCCTTCCTGGTGGTCACCAGGTCGAATTCGGCCTGGAGGCTGCGCCTCTTCCTCAACAATCCTTCCTCTGGCACCTCCGCATACCTCCTCTCTACCCTCACCATCTCCCCCACCAGCCTCTCCCGCTCCCTCCGCTCCTTGTGGGCCCTAATGGAGATCAGTTCTCTCCTTACCACCGCCTTCAGCGCCTCCCATACCATCCCCACTCGGACCTCCCCATTGTCGTTGGTCTCCAATTACCTCTCTATACTTCCTCGGACCCGCTCGCTCACCTCCTCATCCGCCAACAGCCCCACCTCCAAGCGCCATAACGGGCGCTGGTCCCTCTCCTCCCCCATCTCCAAGTCCACCCAATGCGGGGCGTGGTCCGAAATGGCTTTTGCCGAAGACTCAGTATCCTCTACTCTCGCTATCAGCACCCTTCTCAAAATGAAAAAGTCGATTCGGGAATAAGCCTTATGGACATGTGAGAAGAATGAAAATTCCCTAGCCCCCAGACTTGCAAATCTCCAAGGGTCCATCCCTCCCATCTGGTCCATAAACCCCCTCAGCACTCTAGCCGCTGCCGGCTTCCTACTCGTTCTAGACCTGGAGCGATCCAGTGCCGGATCCAGCACAGTGTTAAAGTCTCCCCCCATTATCAGGCCCCCCACTTCCAAGTCTGGGATCCGACCCAACATACGCCGCATAAAACCCGCATCGTCCCAGTTCGGAGCATACACATTGACCAGCACGACCCTCTCTCCCTGCAACTTGCCACTTACCATTACGTACCTACCGCCATTATCTACCACAATGCTTGACGCCTCGAATGACACCTTCTTTCCCACCAAGCTCGCCACCCCTCGAATTTTGGCATCCAGCCCCGAGTGAAACACCTGACCAACCCACCCTTTCCTCAATCTTACCTGGTCTGCCACCTTCAGGTGTGTCTCCTGGAGCATAACCACATCCGCCTTCAGCCCCTTTAGGTGCGCGAACACGCGGGCCCGCTTAACCAGCCCATTCAATCCCCTTACATTCCAGGTTATCAGCCGGATCAGGGGGCTACCCGCCCCCCTCCCCGCCGGCTAACCGTAACCCTTCCTCGGCCAGCCACGCACCCGCACCCCACACCCGGCCCATTCCCCACGGCGGCATACCCCCGTCTCGACACCCCCCCCCCCCCCCCCCACTCGCTCCAGCTCCCCCTTGACCATAGCAGCAGCAACTCTATTTCCATCCTAGCTGATTTACCCCCCCCCCCCAATTGCACTTCCGCAAGTCTGCAGACCCCGGCCACTCCCGCCTCTCCTTCGACTCCTCCCATTGTGTGACGCACCCTCCTCTCCCGTTCCCCATCCATAGGCTCTCCCCCTCCCCCTTCCGTTCTAAGCAACAACCTTCGCTTCCCCGCCCCCTCCAGTCTTCAGCACGGGGAAAAAAACCCGCTTTCCACCTACCCGGCCCCGCCACCTCTGCCGCAGCTCCTTTTACAGGCCCAGTCCCCTCACCCCCGACTCGGGCCTCCCCCTCTCCCGCGGGGCCCCATCTCACCGCCGGCCACCACCCCTGTTCCGTTTACCTACCCCCCTCCAAGAACCAGCCCAACCCGTCCCAACCACCCTCACCGACCCGAAAAAAAAGCACAGAGAAAAAGAAGCCAGGAGCAAAGCAAAGGCCCTTCCTGAAAAAAACAACATATCAACCGCAGTCCAAACGCCCATCCCGACCCTCTATCTGTGTCCAACTTCTCGGCCTGAACAAAGGCCCACGCTTCCTCCGGAGACTCAAAATAATGGTGCCGGTCCTTGTAGGTGACCCACAGTCCCGCCGGCTGCAACATGCCAAACTTCACCCCCTTTCTGTGCAGCACCGCCTTCGCTCGATTGTACCCGGCCCTCCTCTTCGCCACCTCCGCACTCCAGTCCTGGTATATTCGAACCTCCGCGTTCTCCCACCTGCTGCTCATCTCCTTCTTGGCCCACCTGAGCACACACTCCCGATCAACGAACCGATGGAACCTCACCAGCACTGCATGCGGAGGCTCGTTAGCCTTGGGCCTCCTCGCCAGCACTCTATGGGCCCTTTCCAGCTCCAGGGACTCCTGGAAGGACCCCGCTCCCATCAGCGAGTTCAACGTGGTGACCACATAGGCCCCCACGTCCGGCCCCTCCGGGAGGCCCAGAATCCGCAGATTCATCCGCCTCGACCGATTCTCCATCTCCTCGAACCGCTCCTGCCATTTCTTGTGGAGCGCCTCGTGCGCCTCCACCGTTACCGCCAGGCCTAAGATCTCGTCCTCGTTGTCGGAGATCTTTTGTCGTGCCTCGCAGATCGCCACCCCCTGGGCCATCTGTGTCTCCAGCAGCTTATCAATAGAAGCCTTCATTGGCTCTAGCAGGTCCGCTTTAATCTCTCTGAAGCAGCGCTGGATGCTCCTCCGCCCACTGCATCCACGCTGCCTGGTCTCCGCCCGCCGCCATTTGTTCTTCTTCCCTCGCACCTTCTTCGGGTCCACCACCACCTTTTTAGTCGCCCCGCTCCTAGTAGAAGCTATATACTATCGGGGAGCTGTTATAATCTCCTTCCCACACCGGAAAACGTCGCAAAAGTGCCGTTGGGGGCCCTGAAAAGAGCCCAAAAGTCCGTTTTTGCGGGAGCCGCCGAATGTGCGACTTAGCTCCACATAGCCACATCCGGAAGTGCTTTATTGAATTATCATATATAAACAGTAACAATAATATTAATAAAAGTACACAGATTATATAGGTACAGAGTCAACAAAGTGAAAAACATATACATTGATTCAAGCAACTATGATATTCTAGCTAATCCCATTATAACCTAATCCCCTTAACTCTCAACCGTGTCCAACTCTTTAAAGAATGAGATGATTGGATTGGATTGGATTGGATTTGTTTATTGTCACGTGTACCGAGGTACAGTGAAAAGTATTTTTCTGCGAGCAGCTCAACAGATCATTAAGTACATCAGAAGAAAAAGGGAATAAAAGAAAATACATAATAGGGCAACACAAGGTATACAATGTAACTACATAAGCACTGGCATCAGATAAAGCATACAGGGTGTAGTGTTAATGAGGTCAGTCCATAAGAGGGTCATTAGGAGTCGGGTGACAGTGGGGAAGAAGCTGTTTTTGAGTCTGTTCGTGCGTGTTCTCGGACTTCTGTATCTCCTGCCCGATGGAAAAAGTTGGAAGAGTGAGTTAGCCAGGTGGGAGGGATCTTTGATTATGAATGGCCGCCATCTCTGGTAGAACCTCCATAGTGTTTGCCTTCTGGCTGTCAAAGAGGCAAAGGCAGGAACGTCTGCCTCTACCCCCGAATGGAATGCTGGTGAGTTTGACACCCCAAATATTGCTGTAAGTTGGTAACGTTCTCGGGTCACCCATAAAATCTTAGATATCGTAACAAAAAAGTAAACCAGCAGCCAGCAACTTTAGAACAAGACCTTAAACCAGTGCGTGTGGTTAGCTGGTGTAAGTGAACAGTGATCACACTTGTTCTCCACATCTTGAAATAATACACTCATCTTCGCCTTAGTCCAATGTAATACTTTGGACTGAATCAAACTTAAGGTGAAGTGGAATTCACCCTGTTAAGGGCTTCCCTGCAAGTCTCCTCAGTAAGTCCAGGACTTTACCCCTTTATATGGGCGGCATGGTCACACCGTGGTTAGCACAGCGCCAGGGACCCGGGTTCGATTCCTGGCTTGGGTCACCTGTGTGGAGTCTGCACGTTCTCCCCGTGTCTGTGTGAATTCTACCTTGGTGTTCCCGAACACGCGCCATAGTGTGGCGACTGGGGGATTTTCACAGTAATTTAATTGCAGTGTTCATGTAAGCCTACTTGTGACACTAATAAAGATTATTATTACCCATTTCTCCTTTACACCATCGAAAGGGGCATGATCCGATGAAAGAATAAGGCCGTTTAGATTTGAAATAGACTCTGTTCTAGTTGTGGCCAAGGACAGGACCTTCTCCAACAAGGAAGAGGGTGGGGTCAGGGGGAAGGAGGAATAAATCTTAGGTGAGAAGTCACAAATTTGAAAAAAAACGAAACCTGTTGGAGTTGGGCTAACTAAATTTCTCTGAGTCTCTCAAGACTGGCAAAGCTTCCTTCTTAAAAAAAAAAAGTCCCTGAAGACCCCATGTCCCCCAAGATATGAACGATTGGTCCAATCCCAAAGGCAAAAAGAAGTGATTGTCGCAGATCGGGGCAGCAAAGACAGAGGGAGAAGTTTGAAATGCTGCCAGAACTGTTTACAAATCTTGAAGAAGGAGAACACTACAGGACTCGAGGAAAAACCTGCAGGGGCGAAGGGCAGTGGTGCAGTAATTATGGCACCTAGGGAGGAGGTTGTGGTGCAAGGCCAAGCCTCCATTTAGCCCCAAATCGAGCCAGGGTCACTAAGCCATTGCAGGATCTTCTGTGTGCTGCCAGCCCAATAATAAAACAGGAGATTCAGGAGGCCCAAACCTCCCGATCCCCTGTCTCTGAAGCAGAGCGCTGCGAACTCTGGGACTCTTGCTCGCCCAGATAAAAGCTGAAATTAATTTGCCAATCATAATAAAATGATTTGGGCAAAAAAACAGGGATACATTGCAATAAAAGTAGAAATCTTGGGGGCATGTTCATCTTAATAGTTTGGATCCTGCCTACAAGAGTCAAAGGAAGATTACTCCACCTCTGCAATTCCGCTAAACATTACCGATGAGGCTTGAATAGTTCAGTTTGTGAAGCAATGCCCAGTTAAGGGCTGCGCGTACCCCCAGCTATCGGAAATTAGATGGTGAGAGATGAAATGGAAGTGAACTAAGTTGAGCCTCTTTATCTAATGGATTCACCAGCGACCATTCACTTTTGCGCCTATTTAATTTGTAACCCGAGAAAGTGCTGAATGTCGTGAGAATCCTCATTACGTTGCCTACTGAGGAGGCCGGATCTGAAATATACAGAAGTTGGTCATTGCATAAGAGTGAGACCTGGTGCTCCACTCGCTCCCACCCATTGGATGACCTCATCACTATCGAGATGGGCACAATAGCTAGTGCAAAGAGCAGTGGGGAAAGGGGACAACCCTGCCGAGTGCCCCTGCCGAATGGAAAATATTCTGACTAAACCGTATTCATACGGATGTTGGCTTTAGGGGCACTGTATATCAGATGAATCCAGGAGGAAAATTTAGGGCCGAAACCAAATCCTTTTTATTTGCTTTCCGAAACCACATACAGAAACTGAGGACTGCCTTGCGGTCAAAAATGTGACTTGATCAAAGGAAAGCAGAATTTCAAACTCGCTTGAAAAATAATGGAAAATTGTCAAGATTCTGTAACATGATGTCTAATAAATAATTAACGTTCGGCTGCCTCTTCCTTTTCTGAAAATGAAAATGACTGCTAGGTCCCATATCTCTTCAGGCCTCCTCAGGAGGGGCAGTCCTCCATGGGTGTGTGGTTGAGGGCAAGAATCTCTGACCAGATACAGTAGTTATTCATCTATGTTGACAATATATGACTCTTAGGCTCCTTGATAAGGTTCTTTGATCCCTGTCGGAGATTTGTAAACCCTGACGCGTGATACCAGATGGCAGAATTGATTTGCATATGAATGTAAATCCCATTGTGTAAGTTTGAAATGTGATACCTTGTTGAAAGAAAAACATACTCGTTTGGGGGAGGGGAATAGCTATTGAAATGAACCAGGGTTCTTTTTAAAAGATGAGACCGGATGTGAAGGCTTTATTAACCAGCATTAAACTATCAAATTTCCATTATCATTACTGTATGAATTTTAAAATTTGATCATTTGGTGCATAGACCCATTCTGAGTCCATTGTCATGTGTAGTGGTGGATTCCCAGTATGCTACCCTTCTTTGAGTGCTTGAGATCAGTTGTGACTTCTTTCTATCTGTGTACATCCAAACAATCCAAACTGGGATCACCATGGGCAAAAAACCACCTTGTAATAACATAGCACCATTAACATAGTAAAACTTGCCATAAGCAGCAAGCAAGGGAATACACAATGAACGGTAGGACATCTAGGAAATACAGAGGACCAAAGGGATCTTGGGATGCATATCCATTGGTCCCTGAATGCAGCAGGACAGGTAAATAAGGTGGTATGTGGGACATTGTCTTAATTAGCTGAGGCACAGAATATAAGAGCAAGGAGGTTTTGATGGAACTGTATAAAAAGCTTGTTAGGCCAGTTAGAGAATTGTGTGCAGTTCCGGTTGCCATACGAAAGGAGGGATGTAATTACACTAGAAAGGGTGCAGAGGAGATTCACCAGGATTTTGCCTGGACTGGAGCATTTTGGCTATGACGAGAGGCTGGTTAGGCAGGGGTTGTTCTTTGAACAGTGAAGGCTGAGGGGGGGACCTCATTGAGGTGTACCAAATTATGAAGGACATAGATAGGATAGACAGGAAGACAATTTTTTTCCCCTTAGTTGAGGGGTCAATAACCAGAGGGCATAGATTGAAGGTCATGGGCAGGAGATTGAGGGGATTTGAGGATAAACATATCCACTCAGGGTGGTGGGAATCTGGAACACACTGTCAGAGAGGTTGGCAGAGGTGGGAACCCTCCAACATTTAAGAAGCATTTCATAGAATCATAGAATTTACAGTGCAGAAGGAGGCCATTCAGCCCAGCGAGTCTGCACCGGCCCTTACAAAGAACACCCTACCGAAGCCCCACTTAACATGTTTTAGGACATTAAGGGCAATTTAGCATGGCCAATCCACCTAACCCGCACATCTTTGGACAGTGGGAGGGACCCGGAGGAAACCCAAACAGACACGGGGAGAACGTGCAAACTCCGCACAGACAGTGACCCAGCTGGGAATTGAACCTGGAGCTGTGAAGCAACTGTGCTAACCACTATGCTACCGTGCTGCCATTTAGCTGAGCACTTGAAATGGCAAAGCATACAATGCTACGGACCAAATGCTGGAAAATGGATTGGAATAGATAGGTAGGTGATTGATGGCCAGCATAGACACGGTAGGCTGAATGGCCTCTTTCTGTGCTGTAAGCCTCAATGGCTATGACTGTACATTGAGCCAAAGACGATTAGGTGGGTAAGCAAAGGTTGAGTCAAAAAAGTGGGATTGAAGGCGAGTCTTAAAGGACGATTTGAAGAAGCAACGACAAGAGATGTTTGGGGAAGGAATTTTAGATGTTGTCCAGGACTGACCACTAATGGTGGGATGAAGGATGGGAGGGAAAAAAGACCAGTCAGGGGTTCAAGGGAGCATATTGTGAGACAGAAGGAGGACACCACATTTGGGAGGCACTAACCAGATAATCTGGATAGATTTTGAACGGATCAAGCATCTCCACTGGGCATCCATGGGTGTTGTGGGCTATCAGTGCTTCACTCCTGAAAGTCTTTCCATCACCAGCAGGTTGGGAATACGATTGAATGCTTTCCAATTACCCGGATGCTTACATTTCCAGCAACCCTCAAGAAGCTTCCACAACAAAACAGTGCACTTGTTCAGCACCTATTCACCAATTTAATCATTCATACACTGCACCAGTTCAGCAAGGCAACTCATCACCATCTTCCCTCGAGCTGTTGGCGATGGGCAATAAATGTTGGACTTGCCAGTGAAGCCTGCATACTGTGAGCGAATGAATTAAAAAAAGACTATGAAGAGATTTGAAGCTGTCAATGTAAATTTTAAATTTTGACTTGTGTCGATCAAGAAGGCAGGTGGGTGTGTAGGAAAGGATAGGATACAAACAGCTGAATTTTATGGAGGGTGGAGAGTGACTAAGAATAGCCAATTCTGCTGATGGTAAGGAATGGATGAGGGTTTCGGCAGAAGGTGGGTTTCAGCAGAAGGTGAGCTAAGGTTGATGCAGAGATGAGGTTAGGCAGTTTTTCTGATGGTGTCGATATTTGGTTTGAAGTCTCCTCTGCTTTGAATGTGATGTTTAAGTTGCAAATGGACTGCTTCAGGAGGTAGTGCCTGAAGGGGGGGGGGGACGGGGACGGTGGAAGCAGTTTCAAGGGTTTAATATGATTGGTGGAGACCAAAGATGGTGGCTTTGAATTTTTCCATAATTCAGCTGCAGGAATCATGGCTGCTCCAGAATCGGCATAAGATGAGAATTCTAACAACAGGCTGGGATGAATTTCTAATGAACATGTATTTTATGTTCACTTTATTTAATTGATGAGTATTTTTTAAAAGCAGTTATCCCTTCTCTTGTAGCGATGAACGCTTCTTGAGGGTCTCTCTTGTCTTATTGCATTTCAGGTTCTTTTCGGGCTGTCACTATGAACCAAGACGAGGAGCAGTGGTTTTCCACTCAAGAAGATGCAATCAATTTAGTATGTGGTGTACAAGAGCAAATAAGAATGAATTGTCCTTTTCAGCCACTTTTCCCCCTGTATACCTTCAATGGTGATAAATTCAAGAAATGTGATATCACAGATTTATTTCTCTTCTTACAATCAATCCTTTAAAAATGTTTTTTTTTTCTTTTGTTGAAAACCTCTTCATGCAGCCCCTGAGTACATAGCTGAGCTCAACTGGATTATTTTAGCTTCATGAATGAAACCTCAAACATCTTGAAGTTGTATTTTTTGGGTGCTTGAATTTATACCAAATATTTCAAGTGGCGTCAAAGCTCGTGAGTCGTATAGATGCTTTGTGGGTTTGTGATGTTTCATCGCTGCACATTGCTCTCTCCTGCCAAGATAATTCTAGTCCAACTTGGCTGTAAGTTAGACTCCTCATCCAATTAAAATTCCCTTCATGTTCAAATAACATCCGGTGGAATCTGCAGTAATTGTACAATCTATAGGCTGCTAGTGTGCATTTAACAAAAAAACCTCCCAAGTATCTGAGACTTTTAATTGAGGCCTGGGGTATTTAATCATTAAACTTAAACAACAGTTTCTCTCTCTCTCTCTCTCTCTCTCTCTCTCTCTCTCTCTCTCTCTCTCTCTCTCTCTCTCTCTCCCTCTTTCCCCCACACTTCCCCATCTTGAAATCTATACACCAGTTTCCCCTGCGTATTTTAAAATCTGATTTTGCTATGAAATCAGGAAATCTTTTCATGGTTTCACACAGAATGGAACCACGATTTAATGAAGTATGGAGTTTGTTGATGCTGTGGTCAGGGAGGATTATGAAAATGCACTCTTTATGTTTTGTAGTACGTTTTTCTCACCGTTGCCATTTGTAAGAAGGTATCTTGTTGCTGGTCTAGCTAGGACTTCAAGCTGGCCTATCAACTGATGGTTATGGTTATCCATGAGAACAGGTTGCCTCCATGGCGATGTAGCTGGAAATAAATTGTGTACACTTGGTATGTTGATGAGATCTAGGAATTAGGAAGAGAGGGCAGCACGGTGGCGCAGTGGGTTAGCCCTGCTGCCTCACGGTGCTGAGGTCCCAGGTTCAATCCCAGCTCTGGGTTACTGTCCGTGTGGAGTTTGCACGTTCTCCCCGTGTTTGCGTGGGTTTCGCCCCCACAACCCAAAAATGTGCAGGCTAGGTGGATTGGCAATGCTAAGTTGCCCCTTAATTGGAAAAATGAATTGGGTTCTCTAAAATTTATATTTAAAAAAAAAAGGAATTGGGAGGAGATCTGTAATTGAGGGTTGGCATCCTTCTCACTAAGATTCATATAATATTGCAAATCAACTGAAATAGTGATCCCATTTAACAAGCAGTGGGATAGAATCATGTTAGCGAATTGTGCTGATAAGCGAAATCCCTTTACCTTTTAGCAGTACCTCTTGAGTTGTTGCCGGCTCTGAATGTATAATTGGGTGGGGAGAGGGATTTATAGGTTTCCTCACGGAGCCAGGACCTTGTGGGACGTTTGCTAGTCCTTGTGGGACGTTTGCTAGTCCTATTGGGAAGGGTTTAAACTAACTTAACGGGCATGTGAGAAACGGATGTAATCCTAGAGAGGTGTAGTAAGAAGTCTTACCACACCAGGTTCAAGTTCAACAAGTTTGTTTCGAATCACTAGCTTTTGGAGCGCAGCTCCTTCATCGGGTGAATGAATCACCTGATGAGGTAACAGAAAGGGATTGATGAGGGTAATGATATTATGAAGTGTACGTAGACTTCAAAGCATTTGATCAAGTGCCGCACAGCAAATTTGCAAACAAAGTTAGATGCCATGGAATAAAAGGGACAGTAGCAACATGGAAACAAAATTGGCTGAATGACTGGAAACAAAGTAGTGGTGAACGTATGATTTTTGGACTGGAGGAAGGCTTGTTGTGAAATTCCCCAGGGATCGGCAGGCCCTTCGCTTCCTGATACATAAATGACCTCGACCTTGGTGTACAGGGCACAATTTCAAAATTTACAAATGCTACAAAATTTGGAAGCATTGTGAACAACGAGGAGGATAGTGTTGGTGAGTGTTTAGGATGTGGCATGCACTGTCTGAGAATGCGGTGGACGCAGGGTCAATTGAGGCTTTCGAAAGGGATTTGGATCGCTATCTGAAAAGGAAACATTTGCAGGGCCACGGGGAAAAGGCAAGTGAGTCGGACTAGGTAAATTGATCCTTCAGAGGGTCAGTACAGCTGTGATGAATCAAGTAGCCTCCTGTTCTGTAACTATTTTATGATTCCAGGAGACAGGGTCATCATGAGGTCACACGTATATGAATATTTCCCCTGGTATACTTCCAATGGAAACCATGTGGGAGAAAATCCTCAACTGACTTGTGTGAAACTAAACCATCTAGTTAATCCCTGCAGCGATTTTATTTGTCCCTTGTTAAATCTCACTTTGTCCTGATACTGGCATGCTGCTATCCATGGAGCCATAGTCGTCTGTGGACAGACCAGTTAATATTTGTAATCAGACAATATGCTTCAAAGAAAATATATTTTACTAAAGGAGTAAAACTCCAAAATGTTAGGACAGGATCAGTTTTGATATTTATTTTTAAAGCAATGGCAGAGCAGTTTTGAAGCATTGGAAGAGTGGAGGGGATCAAGTGACGGTTGGCAGGTGACAAACAGTTGGGTTGTGTGCCTGTAGTAAAGCAAATTCCTTGGGTTGGATTCACCGATTTTGAGCCTAAGTGCGGAGAATCTGTGGCGTTTTACGTCTCACGAATCTGCGGCGCCCCTCACTGATCCTGCGACCGGTGAGGGGCTAGCAGCCGCGCAGCGTAAAAATCCCTGCTCCTATGATAAGAATGGGTGGGTCTGTGGCCGCGCATGTGCATGGCGACTACATACAGCAGTCGCGCCATAAAACATGGCGCCGGCAGTGCGCGGACCTGACATGCCAGATTGTGCCCCCCACCAGTCCCCACAGCCCTCATGGAAGCCCCCCTGGCCAGCATCACAGCTCCCGCCCGACTGTGGCGGTGCTGGACACTGTCCGCAGCCGCCACGCCTGGTTCCCGACCGTTGAGACCACACGTCAACCGCGCGGTCGGGAACTCGACCGATCGGGGGTGGAGCATCGGGGGAGGGCCTTCAGGTGACGCGCTAACGCCGTCCCAACGGCATGCAGCACGTGATGCGATGACGCCATTTTGGAGGGAGCTTAGGAAACAAAACCTGCGTCAAATAGCCGCCGCCGCCGAATTCGGTGCCAGAAGGGATTCTCTGCCCGATCGTCGATTACGAAATCGGCATCGGGGAATGGTGAATCCCGTCCCTAGTTTCTAAACTCTGAAATGACCATTGATGAAAGCCATGTTGTTCTGCTCCAGCCAAACCATTGGTACTGGTGCATATGCTGCGATGAGCATGATTGTGATTATCTGCAGATGTGCCGATCTTGTATGTGATGTGACCCAAAGGTCTGTGTTTTTCAACCTTATGCTCACTTACTATTTCTAGAATGTTTTCTTTTAAAACGATGCTTACAGACATTGTTCAAGGAGAAAGCAACAACTACTTGGACAGCTCATTGAGCTGAGGCCAACACCACTTAAATTGCACTTCATTCAAATTCCCCTTTTCAGCTAGCTCTGAAAACTTTGTAGGCTGCTATTCAAAGGCTTCATCTTCTATTGTGGTGGTGCCAATTCTTTTTACACTACATGGCTTCCTAGTTTGCACGATGCATGACTCAGCTGCAGCACTCAACACTCAGTTGACCTGTGGACAGTAACCTTGTCCAACTCATTGATTTTCAAGGTGATAGTTTTATGGTGCATGAAAGGTGTTTTTAGGACACCGTCTACATTTCAGAAACATCTGTGGTTTAGGTTTTTATTGTATTGCCACATTGACAAATTTAAAATGTTTAGAGCAGAGGCAATCTTGTGCAGCGCAGTAAAACTAAAAGGAGGTTTGACTCAATTAAAAATGTAGTGTACATTGTGTTAAAAGTGGCAGTATGTAATTTAGTACACTAAGATATACAAGGTGCAATTACCATTTTTCATTAAATATATTTAACATAAATAAACAGCATTGTTTACAAAATTTGAATCTTGCCCGTAAGATTATCTGAGGGATGGTTGTCATATTGTACAATGATGTACAGTATTGACAAATCTGATCAGCAACAAGGAAAATATTTTTTAACTTCACTGTCTTCTTACTGGTACCGTGGACTTTAATATCAGTGCAGTGATCTGGTTCTGAAATCAGATAATTTTAACTGGGATCTTTTTGCTTTTTTATATTGAGAAATTAATATTTGAGCTTGCCAGAAGGACCTCTTTGATCTGATGTAAATGCAGTGCCTGATCATTTACGAGTAGGACCACCTCCAATCTTCATCAAGCACTTGCTTGAACAGGAATGTTGTACAAAAGATTATATGAAATATTTACCTAATAGAACTGCTACAGCTACATTCAAGAGTGCTAATCAGACTAGCCCAGTGTCCAAGAAGTCTTTTAGGTTAAATTGGGTTGGGTAAATGCAAGAAATTTGTCACATTGTTTTTCCCAATTTCAAGGATCTTATTTTGTATGGACTGGTGAGATTGGCTTAAATTTAAATGCAGAAATTTAAAAAAAGATTTAATACTTTTGGGAGGGATGGCTAACTTTAAAGAAGGATCATAACAATCAAAAGAGCAAAGCCATCAAATTCGTGAAAATTAATCAAAATATCCCGTGAGGGACCCACTAGTAACCAAAGCTGTCCAGTAAGCTGTCAGGTATTATTATTTAATGGTACTTCCTTTAAGGATGCATTTGATTATCTCTTATGGGACAGCCTACAGAAGCATGCAGATCCACATTAGCAATCGATGATTTGCATAGTGTAACCACAGGGAAAAGCACTATGGGACTTCAGACAGAGTTAATTAGACAAAGTGTTCAAACGTATATTCCATATAATACGCTTCAGCCAAAGCTGTCATTTTAATCGCTGTTTTGCATTTGTGTTATTGCAAATACAAAGGCTAAAAGAGCATTATGTTTTGGGGCTGTTCCTTTAATTTTGGGCAAAATGTTGGAATGAAGAGGGTGGTCATGTGACCTGTCCCGAATTCCACCTGACAATAAACCTGGGTGGTTTGATGGTTCAACGGGAGGTTAGAATGTCTTACTGGGACGAGGTTGTAAGATGTTCACACTGGAAAATTGTAAGAGCATTGTGTTGACTGTTGTCTTGGAATCTCACAGGGAGGTATTCTGAATGTCATGTTTATAAATGGATCGATGGGCGTCACGGTGGCGTAGTGCTGCTTCACGGCGCCAAGATCCTGGGTTCGATCCTGGAGTTTGCACATACTCCCCGTGTCTGAATGGGTCTCGCCCCCACAATGCGAAGATGTGCAAGGTAGGTGGATTGCCTACACTAAATTGCTCCTTAATTGGGAAAAAAAGAATGGTGCACTTTAAATTTTGAAATAAATCAATGGATCCACTTTAAAATATTTTAATTCCTTTTTTTTTTAATTTAGAGGACCCAATTTGTTTTTTCCCAATTAAAGGACAATTTAGCTGGCGAATCGACCTTGCATGCACATCTTTGGGTTATGGGTGTGAGACTCGCGCAGACACTGGGAGAATTTGCAAACTCCACACGGATAGTAACCCGGGGCCGGGATAAACTATTTTAATTCCACACTAGGAATGGAATTGGGGTTCTGGAGGATAACTAATTAGCATTTCTACCTGGGTACAAGGCCCATGTGATGCATGTTGCCATGGCGTTGGACTTCGAAAGGAGAATGCCCCATCAGGAAGTTGTGATATTAGGTTACAAGGTTTTTCTGAGTTATCCCTGAAATTCACAGATAGGAGAGTCTGCAAGAATCTGAGAGCGAAGAGAGGCAGCAGGTCCTGCATGAGAAGTAGAGAAATGCTAACTCTATATCATAGAATCATAGAATTTACAGTGCAGAAGGCGGCATTCAGCCGATCGAGTCTGCAGCAAGTTCACCCCACTCAAGCCCACACCTCCACCCTATTCCCATAACCCAGTAACCCCACCCAACACCAAGGGCAATTTTGGACACTAAGGGCAATTTAGCATGGCCAATCCACCTAACCTGCACATCTTTAGACTGTGGGGGGAAACCGGAGCACCCGGAGGAAACCCACGCACACACGGGGAGGATGTGCAGACTCCGCACAGACAGTGACCCAAGCCGGAATCGAACCTGGGACCCTGGAGCTGTGAAGCAATTGCGCTATCCACAATGCTACTGTGCTGCCCCTATGTAGTATACACCACACAAAATGTGGGTGGGAGCTCACACTTCGATTAAAGAGGCCAAGTCCAGGAGAACATAAACGAGGATGGAAATGTCACCCACCTTGGCCAGAGGGAAGAATCGACAGAGTAACCCTCTCAGTGACAGTCCAGGAATTAGAAATTACCCACTGGGAATGGAAAAAGGAAGCAGACCAGTACGAGCGGAGAATAGCTTTGGCGTAATCCTGGGAGACTAAAAAGGGCAATATAAAGCTTAACCGTGGTGTTGGAATTTTGTCTTGTCTTAAAAGTCACATGGGGTATCTTTTCTGTAGTTAAGTATAAGTTATCTACCAAATAGAGGTTAATCAAATGTTCTTCATAGTTTTGTTTGTTCTGGCAAAAGTCTTAAAACTTGAAAACTTGTCATATGTTCCTTCTAACCTAGGTCTCTGGAAATTGAAATATCTTTTAAAAAAAAGTTATCAGCCTCTATAGGAATCATAATGGTATTGAACTATTAGTTGCTGCAAGTTTAGTCCTTGCAAAATCTTCCAAAACAATTTAAAGCAGCAATTCCCAAACTCTGGATCATGACCCAAACTATGGTTTGCGACCCTAAATGGGGTAACAGAATCCCCCCCCCCCTTCCACCGATCCCACCCATCAGCACCAAGACTCAGGTGGTGCACGACCTTGCTGTGCTTGTACCTTGGTCCCTCTCTGAATTATTTAATTGTGATGTATTTTCTGTTGCATTATTGAAATGAAATAATGTAATGAAATAAGGTAGTTATGAAAAAAGTATTTCAACCCTCTCCAATTGATGTTTTCTACTGGATCTAACCTGGACACGGTGACCTTCTCTTCCTCGGGTCTATTTAAAAATGTTGCCTTGCAGGGTGCGCAGCCACACACCGGGTGCCTGGGCTGTCCGAACTACCATGCCTCCCTGCTGGCCATCACCGGCTGGCTGACCTTAGAAGAGGTGGGGAGGAAAGTGCTGATTTGTGTATTGGGGGTGGAGCTGGCAAGAGGGATGTAAATCCTCAGTAAAAATTAAAGGTTTATTTGACTTGTGTTACATTAAAATCCATTTATGTCAAGATGGCTTTTAGGGAACCTTGACATGATGTTGCTATAGATCAGTAATGCTAAATGCAAATATGAATATCAATAGTATCTCTTGCGTCCTGACCAAGGTCCATGAGTTTGAGTGGTTCAGATGATGGAATGGAGTGGAGTACACAAAATAATATTATGATTTTCATATTTACTTGTATTATATGTTCTATACTGTACAAGCTTTCGGTAACTAAATACTGAATGTTACAATGTTTTTCTTGCCTATTTTCTATTAGTATAAAAGGTGGGATGAGGGTTTTGTGGAGGAAGTCAACAGCTGGTTTATTGGCTTTTAAAGGGGTTCACTTGGTGAGCCCCAGTGAAATACCTGCTGTAATTTATGAAGAAACCCTCCTGGAATGAAAATGTACAATGGGCAAGTTTTAAAAAAAATTTAAAAAAAAATTTTTTTTAAATGTGCAGAGCTCATCTGAGTGAAGCTATACTTTCCCCAGAAGGCACGATATGCTCCTCCTTGAGGTAGCCTGACATTTCCCAGTATGCAAATACAGATTGCCGTGGTTATGTGCAGTGGGAACGCAAGAACAGTTGAGTACAGATAATTGGCACAGCTTTAACTTTCCAACTGAGACCTGACCAAAGCACAAAGGTAGCTTCTGTCGCTCGTGCTAAACAATTGAATCTTTCGGTGGTATGGGAGCGCTGCATGTTGTACCCAATAGGGTATGAAAGGAAAAATGGTTAAAATCAAGATAAGTATTTTCATGGTGATTTTTGATTGTTTGATTGTATGCTGAATGTGGGTACAGGCAACATGTGGAATAACTTCAAAGCAGTAATAGTTCTGTGTCTATTAGCTTATTTTCTTTAAGTATTTCCAAAGAGTTATTTAAAAATTGGCTTCTCATTTCTCTTTATGAAGGAGTCTGTACAATAGATGGTGGAATTTGTATTTCAAAAGATAGTTCAAGGAAAGGCAGCAGAGGCAATCTAGGGTGCTTTGTGGACTCTGGTCCAGTTTGCTCCCTTCAAATTGATGACCCTAATAAAATCCAATTTTTAGCCTGAAGGTGACTAAGGTCTAAATCCATTGGAGTTTGGTGAGTGGGGCTGGGCGGAGCAGCAGGTCAGTTCAGCTGGACAACTGGAGGGGAATACCAGCACCAGGAAGAAGGTTTTTCAACAGTCCGTGAAATGCAAAGGGTCAGCGCGTGCGGGAGACTTAGGCTCGCAAGAGCCCTGGCAAAGATCTGTGCCTCCCTGCACGTACTATGATTCCGTGGGGCATAGACCCAGCCTGGGATGTCGCCCTGAAGATGCATAGGTTTAACAATTACAAATCGCAATCAAATCACATCAGATCTCCTAAGTGCAAGTGTAGTCTATTTACAAAAGTGTAAGAACATTAACAATTCTAGTGTACCTGTGCAACCACATGTGAAATCAGAACTTCTTATTCTTTCCCTACCACTTGTAAGTGCTCCTCTGGCACCCGCTGCAGCGATGGAGGCAGTCAGCTGACTAGTTTGCCTTGGGTGGCTTTTGTGGGCATCCTCTGGAAACCCAAGGTCGAGAAGGCATCTGCTTACTTTCGCTGTCCTGCTGTGGGGTACCTTCTCCCTTTGTCCGCACAAGACAGAAGGAGGCCAATTAGCCCATTGAGTCTGCACCGGCCTTTGGAAAGAGCACCCTACTTAAGCCCACTCCTCCACCCTATCCCCGTAACCCAGCAACCCTACCTAACCTTTTGTACACAAAGGGGCAATTTAGCATAGCCAATCTACCTACACTGCACATTTTTGGACTGGTGATGAAGCTGAAGGGCTCGCAGACCAGGGGAATTGGAAAGGGTTGATCACTGAGTGGAGGTCTCTGGGTGTCCAACAACTGCTCCTCCTCCCTTTAGGTTCCCAAGGGGCCCCTGCCTAACTCCTCGAGGGGACATGGAACCTGAGGGAGGTCAATATGCCCCACCCCCCTCACACATAAGCAAAGGAAGACCTCGCCCTTGGCTCCAGCAATATGAAGTGCAGGTCTGTATGCATCTCTGCCAAAAATAGGTGCTTTGCTGGATGAGGCTCTCCATGGCATTTGTTGTTCTCCCCATGGAGACCTCTGAACTGCTTGATCAGAGAGCAGGTGGACGGTTTCCTCGCATGCCATTCTGTTGAGCGCTTCTGCTGATGTTCCCCATCTTCTTGTGCAGGGCTGTTATCTGAAGCTCATGATCCAACTTGGATGTTGCAAATGCCTCTGCCTCAGCAGTCCTCTGAGTGCCTGTGCGAATGACTGACCCTGCCTCCTCCTGCTGTGGACATGCGTTCATGTGGTGACCACCAGAATGTGCGACTTTGCCCGAGCTAGAACTAGTACCCACCGAGGTGTTTCTCTGTGCTGGTGGAGATTGCAGGTGGCTGCTGTGATCACTTTACAGATGCACTTTCTTCCTCCTCCCCAATGTCTTGGGTCCTCTGGGGGCTGGAGGTACTGCAGGACAAGGCTTCCTCCTTTGCCCTTCCCGTCTTCGTGCTGGCACCTATAAGTGAGAAGAAAGAGAGCGAGCGACTGCATGAGGAGACCGGTTTCTATGTGACTACATTATGCATGGATCCGTACTGGATGGTGGTTGCCTGCCAACCTCTCCATCTGCACAGGCTGTCTGGTTCTTCCCCTGCCAGCTTGGCTGCCTTCTCCTTGAACTCTATAAAGTTTCTCAGTTAAGGCGAGCTCCCTCCCGTCTCCTCTCATTCTCCCTCCTTTTGTGCCATAATTTTTCCTTTGCAAATAAAGAAGAGGGAGTTCAGAGCTCTGTTTCCGGTATCTTTCTCATGCTACCACTCTTGCATGTAACCCACTGGATAGTATGCTATGTGATTGATGTACTGTAGGTTATCCACCCTACAGAACAAATGAGCCCATGACCCACAGTGGTCGCCCCACCTGCAGGCTAGATGGATTGCTGTGGAGCTATGAGGTTCACCCTATCATGTTGAATAGCTCTTTTATATGCATGGGACACTTGAATGGTGCTGTTGCCACAGAGGGCCATGTCCCCCCTACCATTAAGTGAGGTGAATATGAGTAGCTACAAGTTCACTTACACTCACAGTGCATATGAGGTCACTCATCAACTTTGGCACTGCAGGCTGGTTCTCTGGTGGAGGACATGGGCACTGACCATCCTGGCAACTTCCTCCCATGCAGGGTTGGTCACATGGCTCGTCCTCCTATCCTCTAGATACAGGACCTGTGTTGAGCAGCACATCAAGGGAAGTATTGCTGAATCTGGGGGTCGGAGTTCCCTCGGGTTGCTAGGCCATCTACTCCTTCCATGATGGATTTGTAACAGAGAAATTGATGGCCAGGGGCCTTTTTTAAATACAGAGTCCAGATATGATGGTGGAGCTTGTGCATCCATACTGAGCCTGCGCTGTCGTGCTATACAGACTGCATAATCAGTGAGCCCAGTATCAAGTAATTCGGTGTGCATTCCCACTGGGCTCTGAAATGGAAGACACACCCGGCCTCTTTCCTCTCTCTCTCTCTCTCTCTCGCTCTCTCCCCCGCCACAGGACTTTGGTCAGCCAGTGTTCAGTATGTAAAACATCAGACCAATCCACCTCCCCTGCACATCTTTGAATTGTGGGGATGAGACCCACACAGACACTGGGAGAATGTGCAAACTCCATGCGGACAGTGATCCGGGGCTGGGTTTGAACCCGGGTCCTCGGCGCCGTGATGCAGCAGTGCTAACCACCACGCTGCCGTGATGCCCCTGGCTGACAACAGTGGGGGGGGGGGTGAAGCTTCCGTTTTCCTTTACAAAAAGAAAATCCTGCAGATTCGGGAAATCTGAAATAAAGACAGAAATTGCTGGAAGCACTGACAAACGCATCACTGATTTGAAATGTTAATACTGCAGAGGCTACTTGGCCTACTGAGTATTTCCAGCATTTTCTGTTGGTTTGTTTTCTCTTTCCACCCAGTGCACTCCTTTCTTCTGAAGTTGTTGACTCTGTGATACTCCGCAGATAACCTCTGGTGCTGTGCCCAAGTGATCATTTGTGCAACTATGGGGTATCTTGGCCAAGTCGGATCTTATCACTGATATCCACGTGTATATTTCCAGCCAGAGTTACTGGACTGGTCATTTTTTCCCTTGCCTTTCTGAAGGTCATTGAGGTCAGATCATCCTCTCCTCCTGCATTATTTCCTTGTCTGATTCAATTTGGAATCTTACTCGCAGCCATCAGACAAACACTGTGGAGGCAGAGTGTGTGGGATAGCATGTTTGGAACTGTGTAGTGCCAGCATTCATTTTCACAAGCTTTAGATTGCTATCCGAGAAACTGGTGACTAAATGCAATCTTTCACCCACATTAGATTACTTGAAGCGTTTTATTTACGAAAAAATAATTAGTTCCCAACTACAGGTGTTTCTAGCTTTCTTCTTTTCTTTGCAGTTTTTTGTTCGATTTTGTGACGGTAATTTTTTTATTTTGTGCCCAGCATCCACATGACGAGCTCCTGCATCAGATAGAACACACATTAGTTCCAGGACACTGTAGACTCTGCACTGCTTAACAATATGCTTTTAATCATGTCCTTGAGCAGTGTCACATTTATTTCCACACATTTTGTCTCTGTGGGCTGCACTGTTATCTCGGAGTTAGATGGCCACTGGTTCAGGTCCTGCTTCAGAGACTTGGAACACATACGCCTAGGCTGACCTGCTGGTCTGGCACTGAGGGAGTGCTGAATTCGCTGAGGTACCTTATTTTGCATGAGATGTTAAACCAAGGTCTAGCTGCAATCTCTGATCAACATAAAGGATCATTTTTTCCCAAAAAAGTCTGATTTTTAAAAATCCATTAATGGGATGTGAACGTCACTGGCGCTGCGCCAGCATTAATAGCCCATCTCCCCTTGCTCTTCAACTGGGTAGCTTGCTGGATGACTTCAGGGTCAACCACATTGCTGTGGATCTGGAGTCCCATTTAGGCCAGACCAGGCATGGCCTCCCCAGCTTTATATTTTAGTCCTCAATCATAAAGGAAAGTATTCCATATGCTTTCTTGATCTTTTCTACCACGCCTGTTACCTTCAGGGACCCATGAATTTGCACTCCAAAGACCCCATGTCTATGTGCTCTGCTCTGAATCCTATAATTTATTATTTATGCCCTTGTCTTGTCACCTCCTCAAATACATTACTTCACATTTCTCTGGATTGAATTTAATTTGGCACTTTTTTGCCCACCTGGCTAGTCCACTGGTACCTGACTGCTGCCTATGATTTTTTTCCCCTTACTATCAACAACATGTCCAATTTTCATATAATTAGCAAACTTCCCGATTATGCCCCTTGCATGTAAGTCTAAATCATTGATGTATTCCACAAACAGCAAGGGACCTAGCATGGAGTGCCACAGGGCCCTGCTGGAAATAGCCTTCCGGTCATACAAGCACCTGTGAAACATGGCGCTTTGCTTCCTGCCACTGGGAATCTCTGGCTCTTAATGAGTGAGCTTTCAAAATTCCTTAAAGCCTCACAAGCAATCTGGGGGGGGGGGCTGTTTTCCGTCTCAAAAGCTGAAATGAAAATTGCTTATTGTCACAAGTAGGCTTCAAATGAGGTTACTGTGAAAAGCCCCTAGTCGCCACATTCTGGCACCTGTTCGGGGAGGCTGGTACGGGAATTGTACCCGCGCTGCTGGCCTGCCTGGGTCTGTTTTACAAACCAGTTACTTTTTCAAACTCCACATCCACCATCAACTTGAATTTTTATATAGTACCTTTGGCATAGTTAAAAACATCACGTGGCACTTCTCAGGAGAATTATCATTTAATGCAGAGTCACATGGAGATATTGCGGCAAATATGAAATCTGTCTTAAGGAACGATTTTAAAAGGAGACAGGGGAGCTTAGGAAGAGAATTCAAGAGCTTGGCGCCCAGGCAGCTGAAGGCACGGCCATTAATGACAGTGATTTAAAAGTGGGTGTAGGGCAGCACGGTGGCGCAGTGGTTAGCACTGCTGCCTCACGACGCTGAGGTCAAAGGTTCGATCCTGGCTCTGGGTCACTGTCCGTGTGGAGTTTGCACATTTCCCCCCGTGTTTGCGTGGGCTTCACCCCCACAACCCAAAGATGTGCAGGGTAGGTTAGCTTGGCCACGCTAAATTGCCCCTTAATTTGGAAAAAATGAATTGCATACTCTAAATTTTTTTTTTTTAAGTCGGTGCTGCCACAAGAGCGGAAATTTGGATGACCACCAATATCTCGGAGATGTTAGGGCTGGGGGAGTTTACAGAAATAAGGAGGAACAGGGCCATGTGGGGATTTGAATACGTTGAACATTTAAAAAGCAAAGCTGCTACAACTGGATTAACCTCATGTTAAATGCTTCAAGATGTCCAAAATAGAGCAGCACGATGGTGCAGTGGTTACCACTGCTGTCTCACGGCGCTGAGATCCCAGGGTCGATCCCGGCTCTGGGTCACTGTCCGTGTGGAGTTTGCACATTCTCCCCGTGTTTGCGTGGGTTACACCCCCACAACCCAAAGATGTGCAGGCTGGGTGGATTGGCCACGCTGAATTGCCTGTTAATTGGAAAAAATGAATTGGGTACTCTAAATTTATTTTTTAAAATGTCCAAAATCTATTATTATTAATACTCTTCGAACGTGGAGATTGATCCACCAATTAGAAAAGAGATCTAAACTGACTTCCGCGTGCTCTCTCATCCAGGACAACCCAGGATTCCCACCCGATCTAATCAACCATGGATTTGATACCTGGATAGATGCATTTGTAGGCTGGGAGACATGTTCAGAGATTCTTCCTTGTCATCCTTTGAGCAGCAATTTGGCACATCAAAATAATCCTTTTGTAAAGTATTTACAACTTGGAGACTTCACCCTAAATGAGACAACCCTTTGCCTTGACTCCACAATTTTTCCAGTGAAAGGATCCTGAATTCTGCGGAGCCGAAACAGTTGGTTAGCACGTTCTATGATGGTTTAAATTCCAATCCAAAATTACCATGCTGAGAGCAGACTTGGGGAAAAAGACTCGGCAATCAATATTGATGAGGCGACATGGGATAACGTATAGGTCTATGCCGGTAAAATATCAGTTTGCAATAAGATGAAGGAAACCCAGTTCAAGACACTACACTGGGTGGCACGGTAGCACAGTGGTTAGCACTGTCGCTCCACGGCTCCGTGGTCCCAGGTTTGATTCCCGGCTTGGGTCACTGTCTGTGCGGAGTCTGCACGTTCTCCACGTGTCTGCGTGGATTTCCTCTGGGTGCTCCGGTTTCCTCCCACAATCCAAAGTTGTGCAGGTTAGATGGATTGGCCATGATAAATTGCCCCTCGTGTCCAAAAAAAAAGGTTAGGTGGGGATACTGGTTTATGGGGATAGGGTGGGGGTGTGGGCTTAAGTAGGGTGCTCATTCCAAGGGCCAGCACAGACTCGATGGGCAGGATTGGCGTCCTTCTGCACTGTAAATTCTATGATCGCCCTAGTCGTAGGCGCAGGTTTGATCCTGCTATCGCCTTGATATGCCGACAGTGCCTGGACGTCGAGAGTGACTATATACATTGTCTATGGGCCTGTGTCAAGATTCAATCCCATTGATCAGGTATGGCCAGAGAACTGATAGAGTTTTTGATAGAGCTTTGGAATCTCATCCTGTGTTCCTGATTCTGAGACTCCCATAGGGCAGCACGGTAGCATTGTGGATAGCACAATTGCTTCACAGCTCCAGGGTCCCAGGTTCGATTCCGGCTTGGGTAACTGTGCAGAGTCTGCACATCCTCCCCGTGTGTGCGTGGGTTTCCTCCGGGTGCTCCGGTTTCCTCCCACAGTCCAAAGATGTGCAGGTTAGGTGGATTTGCCATGACAAATTGCCCTTCGTGTCCAAAATTGCCCTTAGTGTTGGGTGGGGTTGCTGGGTTATGGGGATAGGGTGGAGGTGTTGACCTTGGGTAGGGCACTCTTTCCAAGAGCCGGTGCAGACTCGATGGGCCGAATGGCCTCCTTCTGCACTGTACATTCTATGATACGGGAGAATCACAGATTCTAATGAAATAAAGCGATATAATATCCTGACCGTTGCCGCTTGTAAGAATATCCTACGTTCCTGGATTAGTGACAAATATCCTTTTGGAGTTCTTGGCCTCTGTTCTCCCCTCTAAATCGAATGCATTTTGTAATGGGACCTCCATCTTAAATTCATACGTTCTGCTTCGGCTGACCTGTCCCTGTTGGGCTTTCTATGATCTTTCAGTTCAGTTTAATTAATTTCATGTGGGGGATGCGACCTGAATTATTATCCTTCCGTATTCATATGATCTTGCCCTCTTTTTCCCATTGACTGTGTTGGATTTAATCTAGAGGCTCTGGTCCCTCCAATGTCATCTTCTGGAATTTTTCTGTTCTGTTTTGCCTGTATTTATGCTGGCAATAACTCTTGTTCTGTCTGTACCCGTTTTGCACCAATTTCTCTGCTACTTGTTGCATTTATTGTTTTTTAAAAAATGGGGGAAAACCTAGTAACTATATATTTTTTTAAAGATGGTCAGACCCCAATCCTCCTTTCAATTTTCTCCTCTTTACTAATAGGTAATAGTTCTCAAGCGCCAGAAGCCCTTGAATGCATTACTTAAATACTTCATTCAGGAATCAGCCAGTTGACAAGTTCTTGCAAGTTAGTCAACAGACAATAAAAGCTGCCGATGCAACTTGACATTTAGAGCTGGCTAAGATCCAAGGTAACCTATTGTCCTTCCCAAGAGTAGGAAATCATTTTTATAATGAATGATTCCATCTGGGGCTATATATATTCCTCGGTTTGCTAATTTGTTTTTTAAATGACCATGAGTGTGAATCAGAATGCAGCTAAGACTGGCTGTAACCATTCTACATGTAAACTACATTTCAACCCAATGGAGACAAGACTGAAAGTTCTGAACTGTCAAGTTGAGGAAGATCACTGACATTCTTACAGAGACTGGTCTGGGTTACAATAATTAGCATTTTCTGGGATAGCAAAAAAGCCAGGCATACCAGAAGATAGGAAAACGGGTAGAATGCAAGGATCCTTTTACTAAAATTCAAATTTACGAATATTCAAAATTTTGCCATTGATGAAGAATGCTTCAAAAAAATGTTCACAGAGCTTGCTTTTTTAAGAAAAACTTCAGTTAGCTTTACAGGCAAAAACCCACCATTCCAGAGAAAATACAACCCAGAAACGGGCCACTCAGCCCAGCTATTTTGTTTATTGGTATTTATATTTTACTGCCATTCTACCTGCCTCATTTCAACCCTTTCGGCATATCTTTCCATTCACTGTTCTCTCAACATACACATCTAGTTTCCATTTGAAAACATCTAAGCTTTTACCTTAATTATTTGCTGTGGTGATGTGTTTCATCGTAGAATCATTCTCTAAGAAGGTTCTCCTTATTTCCCTGTTTGATTTATTAATTACCATCTCTTATACCTGGTCCCTGGGTATGGGGAAGAATGGGATTCATGTCACATTACATTCATCCCCCACCATCTGGCCTGCGAAATCCTACCAACTGTCCTGGCTTGAGACAATTCACACCTCTTTAACCTGGGGTTACCCCATCTCTGGATCTGTAAAGATTCAATCACCTGCTAATGCTCGCATTCCTAGCATTGTTTGGCATCTTTGAATTTGTCTATATGTGTTTCATTCACCTGAGGAAGGAGCAGCACTCCGAAAGCTAGTGACATCGAAACAAACCTGTTGGACTTTAACCTGGTGTTGTAAGACTTCGTACTGTGGGGAAGAATGACTGAGCTGCAACATTCCACTGGATCATTAAACTGGGAGACCCTTTGCTCATAGTGGGCCGGATCTCGAATAATGACGAGTCCGAATACAGGAGGGAGATAGAGAACCTAGTGGAGTGGTGCAGCGACACCAATCTCTCCCTCAATGCCAGCAAAACTAAAGAGCTGGTAATTGACTCCAGGAAGCAAAGTACTGTACACACCCCTGTCAGCATCAACGGGGCCGAGGTGGAGATGGTTAGCAGTTTCAAATTCCTGGGGTGCACATCTCCAAAACTCTGTCCTGGTCCACCCACGTCGACGCTACCACCAAGAAAGCACAACAGTGCCTATACTTCCTCAGGAAACTAAGGAAATTTGGCATGTCCACATTAACCCTTACCAACTTTTACAGATGCACCATAAAAAGCATCCTATCTGGCTGCATCACAGCCTGGTATGGCAACTGCTCGGCCCGGGACCGCAAGAAACTTCAGAGAGTCGTGAACACCGCCCAGTCCATCACACAAACCTGCCTCCCATCCATTGACTCCATCTACATCTCCCGCTGCCTGTGGAAAGCGGGCAGCATAATCAAAGATCCCTCCCACCTGGCTTACTCACTCTTCCAACTTCTTCCATCGGGCAGGAGATACAGAAGTCTGAGAACATGCACGAACAGACTCAAAAACAGCTTCTTCCCCACTGTCACCAGACTCCTAAATGACCCACTTATGGACTGACCTCATTAACACTACACCCTGTATGCTTATCTGATGCCAGTGCTTATGTAGTTACATTGTATACCTTGTGTTGCCCTATTATGTATTTTCTTTTATTCCCTTTTTCTTCTGATGTACTTAATGATCTGTTGAGCTGCTCGCAGAAAAATACTTTTCACTGTACCTCGGTACACGTGACAATAAACAAATCCAATCCAATCCTCATCCTGCTTTTTTCATTTTTCATTTCCTGGGCTCCAGGAATCTTGATTTATTTTGCCTGTTTCAACTTCAGGCATGCCTTGTTTCAATGTTCTTAAATTGTTTCAGCTACTCTCATTTCTGCTTTTTCTTTAAATATTATGATTTACATTTTATGGTAGCACAGTGGTTATAATAATCTTTATTGTCACAAGTAGGCTTACAATAACACTGCAATGAAGTTACTGTGAAAAGACCCTAGTCACCACATTCCGGTGCCTGTTAAGGTACATTGAGGGAGAATTCAGAATGTCCAATTAATCTATCAGCACGTCTTTCGGGACTTTTGAGAGGAAATCGGAGCACCCGGAGGAACATGCAGACTCCGCACAGACAGTGACCCAAACCAGGAATCTAAACTGCTGCCTCACAGTGCCAGGGATTCAGGTTCACTTCCGGCCTTGGGTAACTGTGTGGAGCTTGCACGTTCTCCCTGTGTCCACATGGGTTTCCTCCAGATGCTCTGGTTTTCGCCCACAGTCCAAAGATGTGCAGGTTAGGTGGATTGGCAGGTTAGGTGGATTGGCTATGATAAAATTGCCCCTTCGTGTCCAGGGATATGTAAGTTAGGTGGGGTTGTGGTGTGATGTGGAGGCATGGAAGTGGGGTAGTGCAGTCTCTGTAGAAAGGTGGCCGCCGATCAAAATTGTTCTCTGCTCCGGGACCTCGGCATCGTGGTGAGTACTGGCGCTTCTCTTACCTTTTCTTGCTGGTTGGAGTGTGTTTTCCTCACAGTATTTGCCGAATTTGTCCAGGACTGCCTGGAAGTCGCTCCTGTTTTGCCCCTTGTGGAACTTGAATTTTTAAAAGATTTCTTCTGCTCTGGCACCGGCGATGGTGAGGAGAAGCTCTGTCTTTTCAGCATCGGCCACCTCTTCTAATTCGGCTGCTACCAGGAAGATTTCAAACATTTGCCGGAATACCCGCCAGTTTTCGCGGAAATCGCCGTGGCACTGGAGCTGCTGCGGAACCCGGATCTCGAACATCTTGCCTGGGTATCGTTGTTGGTTGTCACTGTACGCTGAGGTATGGCTATGTGGATTGAAACAGTTCATTCCTGGTACCATGATTTGTTATGTTGTAGGTGTAACATAAGCAACTTCCTTGTGGTGCACTTGACAAAGGAAGGTTCAGACGTGGAGATAACTTCAACACGTTTATTAAACTATTTACACTTCTATTACTTGGGTTCGACACTACTGCTAATCCTACTATAGCTACCCAGACTGACTAACCAGTTGCTGCAATCCATGTGGTGGGTGTAATATTGAATCAACCCTGTGTCTCTACTCACTGACTGTCTCCACTGGAAAGAGGCAGATCATGTGTGTGGTGTCCTTTCTATATGGGTTGGTGTAATGCCCTCCTGTGCTGGTGTCACCTGTGTGTATCGTGAATGTCCATTGGTCATGTCCTATCTAACTGATCTATTGGTTGAGTGTGTGTGTGATGTTTCTGGTGCTCCCTCTAGTGTCTAGCTAGCCTACATGCATTTACATTGATGCACATCACCACAGTGCTATTTCAGAGAGTTGGTGTGGACCCGATGCGATGGGCCGAATGGCCTCCTTCTGCACTGTAGCGATTCTATAATTCTTTCTATCAATCTTGTACAACATTCCCTCCAAGCTGTGTGGGTGCATGATCATGTCATCACATAACAATTGGAAGTGTGTTGCATGGGGCACAAACAGGCCCCACGCAAGCCAAAGGCCTCACTGAGCACCTGGAGAGAAAATGTAGTTTTGATAGCCCAGTGGGGTTGTTTTTTAATTTTCCCATTGTTTTCCCTGGAGGAAGTGCTTTCTTGTCTGTGTTAAGGAGATGTGCAGTTACTTCCAATCTTTACACAAGTCCCAGATGCTCTATGGAGGTTGATGCACTGAAATGGTCCCCCAACTGCAGTCAGCCCCAGTGGAAAAGCTCAGAGAAAATATGTGATCAAGTGGTAATGAAAGGTACATGCTGTTGGTTTGTTGTTGACCACAAAGTCAGGCCCAAAGTGCTTTATATCATTTTCATAAACTTGTATCGGGAGAACGGCAAGAACCCCATTCTTTCCACAGACCATTGTCCTGCTTGCTGTCACTTTGTTCTGTCTCCCAAGGGAAAACGTTCATCTATGATTAAAGTTTTAGAAAAATGAATTGTGCAAATCTTCTTCCTAAAACCAATTGAGCAAATCCTCAGGCTAAATGTGCTTCACTACGCACAGTCATCTGCCTCTGCCTAAAGGCCAATAGTCTCAGCAGGAACAAAACCCTCTAGTTATTTGAACTATATGTTTTCCAATATGATAGACATAAAAAGAATCCCCAGAGTCTTTGATACGAACATGAGAAATGGGAGAAGGGCCATTCAGCCCTTCAAACTTTCTCCAGCATTCAAAAAAATCATGGTTGATGAACTTCTGTCTAAGCTCCACTCGCCTCCCACTATGCTCATGTTGCTTGATTCCTTTAGTACCCAAAAGTCTTATCGATTTCTGTTTTCATTTTATTCATTGATGGAGCTTCCACATCTGTCTGTGGTGGAGAGCGTGGACCAAGTTGTCGGGGAAGAGTTAGCAACAAAATCGAAAGCACAGTCAAAACTTTCTGTTATATAATGGCCTTAATGAGAAGGAAGGGAAGAAATTTGGCGGAAGACGTTTGTTTAGTGAGAGAGTTCCAAAAGTTAGAACATTCATGGCTGAAAGCTTCTTCAGGCCAAAAATACCAGGCTGAAATGCAGTGGCAGACAACTGTAGGGTATGGGCTGGGGTATGGTCCTGGAAGCTAGACATGCCCATGGTGGAATTTATAAATTAAGAGCAAAGTTTTGAATTTGGCATGCTGGCAACCAATAATGATCCTTGTGTGGGTGTTAGCAGCAAGTGGGATGTAATGTGGAATAGAATGCAAGCACCAAATTTTGTATAGCAGGAAGAAATACCAGAAAATAGTATTCCTAAAGGGAATGAAGACATTATTTATGATTTCCATAATAGTACAGACAAGCCATGTTGTTTTGTAGTGGTTGATTGGTGTGAGCGTGGAGGTTGTCGGGTTTGGCACGACTGAGTGTCCAGGGAGGACAATGGATTCTGTAGCAAATGTAATTTTTATTATTTTTTTTCTATAAATTTAGAGTACCCAATTATTATTTTTCCCAATGAAGGAGCAATTTAGCGTGGCCAATCCACCTAGCCTGCACATCTTTCGGGTTGTGGGGGTGAAACCCACGCAGACACTGGGAGAATGTGCAAACTCCACACGGACAGTGACCCAGGGCCGGGATTCGAACCTGGGTCCTCAGCGCCGTAGGCAGCAATGCTAACCACTATATGCCACGTGTCGCCCTGCAAATGTAGTTTTGAAAGACAAATTATATTGTTTTTCATCTTTACCGTGTTTTCCCTGGAGTAAGCGCTCCCTCATCTGATCGTATTCCCAAACAAAAACAAATTGCAATATTAATGTCTGCAGTTATTACCTTCAGTTTTGTGTTCAGACTGAAATTTTGCTTGGCTGGTGATATAACCCACTGATGCACTCATTTATAAAAGTATTGGTGGGGTGGGGTAGTGGAAATAATCTGCTCACTGTTAACTGCTTTCGTTGGACTTTGAACTAGTGTCAACTTACCAGTTGCGTTAAAGCCAGTGACTAGAATGTTCCAGGAAGAACATGTGGGAAATTTACTTTTGGCAAGCTGTATGGGGTCTGCATGTGGCCAGATCTTTAATTGCAGTCTATGCCATGTTTCTGGATGTGAACTTTGCCTAAAACATCAATATCGTAAAATAGAAACCCTATCGTGCCGAAGGAGGCCATTCAACCCATTGAGTCAGCACCGACCGTCTGAAAGAGAACCTCGCCCAGGCCCACACCCCTGCCCCATCCCAGTACCCCACCCAACCTTTGGACAGGGGCAATTTTTTTTAGCATAGCCAATCCACCTAACCTGCACACCTTTGGACTGTGGGAGGAAACAAGAGCTCTGGGAGGAAATTGCTGACAGTTCCTGCTGGAACTTTCCCTAATTGATTATTCTTCATGTGAGGTTTGATCTTTCTTCCAATTACTCGTCATTTTCCGACAGCTCTGCGATGGACAACCAGGAATATTGAGATTTGGAAGCCTATTGCTGAAACTCCAACCTATAAAATTGTCTGGAATTTTTCATCCATTACAGAGACATTTGGAGTTGTTTGCTGGTGCGAATAGGGCAGTATCACTGCATGCTGGAGGTCAGCCAGGTGGTTTTCTGCGATTTCCTTTTCAGCTGTTGTGCACCTGCGCTGCTCTCTCCCTTTCTCCCTTCCCTATATGGTTATTTACAGCATGGTTTCATTCTTGTGCTTCTCTGCTTTATTTTTTAAAATGAATTTGGAGACTACCCAATAATGTTTTTCCAATTAAGGGGCAATTTAGTGTGACCAATCCACCTACCCTGCACATGTTTCGGTTGTGGGGGTGAAACCCACGCAGACACGGAGAGGATGTGCAAACTCCACACGGACAGTGACCCGGGGCCGGGATCAAACTCGGGTCCGCAGCGCCGCGAAGCAGCAGTGCTAACCTCTGCGACACCGTGTCGCCCGTGTCTCTGCTTTATGAAATTGCCTATTTATGCAGCTGCATTATTGAATGCTAAGACAACACAGTTTTTTTGCATCCCCCAGACAGCAATTGACTTAGCAAAATGTTAGGGTAGGGGGTCCAAAGTTTTGACTCGGCGACAAAGAAGGAGTGGTGATTACAGTTCCAAATCAGGATGCTGTGTGACTTGAAGGAAAATGTGGTGGTTGTGGTGTTTCCATGCAACTGTTCACCGAGTCCTAGTGGGTATCACAGGTCATGGATTTTGAAGGTGTTGTAAAAGAAGCCTTGACAAATTGCTGCAGTGCATTTTTATAGATGGTACACACTGGAGCCGTGTTGTGGCAATAGTGGATGGTATGAATGGAAGTGCCAATCCACTGGGCTGCTTTGTTCTGGGTGGTATTCAGCTTTTTGGGCGTTGTTGGGACTGCAGCCATCCAGACAAATGGGGAGACTCTTCTATCACACTCCATGACCTATGTCTTGGGGATAGTGGTGTAACATTGGGGATTCAAGAGGGGAATCACTATCTCAGCTGAATACCCAGCCTCTGATATGCTGATGTAGCCACAGTATTTATGGCTTGTCCAATTAAATCTCTGGTTAGTGGTGACATCCAGGTCGTTGACGGTCAGGGATGATGGTTGGACAGGTTTGTTGGGAATGGTCATTGCCTGGCAGTGTGGTGTGAATATTACTTGGAACTTATCAGTTCAAGCCCAAACATTGTTCCATGTCTTACTGCCTGGGGGTATGGACCATTTCAGTATGTATGGCATTTCAAGTGGCAGTGAACATCCCAATTGACTTTATTATGGAGGGAAGGTCATTTTATGAAGCGGTTGAAGATGATTAGGCCTGGGACACTATGCTGAGGAATTCCTGGGTGTGAGATCATTTACATCCAACAAATATAACCATCTTCCCTTGCGTTGGATATTATTTCAACCAGTGGAGGTTTTTCCCAGTGACCTCAGTTTTATTAGAGCCATTATTGGCATCCAGGACAGTGAGTTTCACCTTTTGTCCATTATTTAGATGAGCTGAATGGAAATGCAGCAAAGGATGACCAACAGATTGATTAGGAAGGGGAAAATAGAGG
Organism: Scyliorhinus torazame; assembly: GCF_047496885.1. Classification (NCBI taxonomy): domain Eukaryota; kingdom Metazoa; phylum Chordata; class Chondrichthyes; order Carcharhiniformes; family Scyliorhinidae; genus Scyliorhinus; species Scyliorhinus torazame. The sequence continues at coordinate 32,251,259 of NC_092719.1, forward strand.
AAGAGAGTAATCTTGCAGGTAACATACAAACTGACTGTAAAAGTTTCTGTAGGTACATGAAGAGAAAAAGATGGGTGAAGACAAATGTCCCTAAAAGTTAGAAACAAGGAAACTTATAATGGGAGAGCAGGAAATGGTTGAGTAACTAAATGCATACTTATGGACTACTAAGCATGACGTCTTCACAAATGAGGACACAAATAAGATCCCAGAAATGTTGGGGAATGCAGGGTTTTGTGAGAGGGATAACATAAGAACTAGGAACAGGAGTAGGTCCTTCAAGCCTGCTTCGCCATTCAATGAGATCATGGCTGATCTTTTGTGGACTCAGCTCCACGTTCCTGCCCGAACACCATAACCCTTTATTCCTTTATTCTTAAAAAAACTATCTATATTTATCTTGAAAACATTCAATGAAGGAGCCTCAACTGCTTCACTTGGCAAGGAATTCCATAGCTTTCCATAGAGAGGAAGTGAAGGAGATCAAAATTAGTAGAGAAATGGTGTTGGGAAAATTGATGGGATTGAATCTCCAGGGCCTGATAATCTACATTCCAGAGTCCTTAAGGAGATGGGCCTGGAAATAGTGGATGCATTGGTGGTCAAGTTCCAAGATTCTATGGATTCTGGAACAGTTCCTACAGATTGGAGGTTGCTAATGTAACACCCAGGTTCTATTCCGGCCCCGGGTCACTGTCCGTGTGGAGTTTGCACATTCTCCCCGTGTCTGTGCGAGTCTCACCCCCACAGCCCAAACATGTGCAGGTTAGGTGGATTGGCCACACTAAATTTCCTTTAATAGGAAAAAAAAGAATTGGGCACTTTAAATTAAAAAAAAAAAGTTAATGTAACCCCACTATTTAAAAAGGGGGTAGAGAGAAAACAAGAAATTATAGACCACTAAGCATGACGTCGGTAGTGGGGAAAATACTAGAATCCGTTATCGAAGAGTTTATAGCAGAATACTTAGAAAACGATAGCAGAATTGGACAGTCAGCAAGGATTCATGAAGGGGAAATCATGCTTGACAAATCTACTGAAATTTTCCGAGTATATAACTAGTAGAGTTGATGAATGGGAGCCAGTGGGCAGCACGGTAGCATGGTGGTTAGCACCATTGCTTCACAGCTCCAGGGTCCCAGGTTCGATTCCCGGCTTGGATCACTGTCTGTGCGGAGTCTGCACGTTCTCCCCGTGTGTGCGTGGGTTTCCTCCGGGTGCTCCGGTTTCCTCCCACAGTCCAAAGATGTGCAGGTTAGGTGGATTGGCCATGCTAAATTGCCCTTAGTGTCCAAAATTGCCCTTGGTGTTGGGTGGGGTTACTGGGTTATGGGGCTGTGGGGATAGGGTGGAGGTGTGAGCTTGGGTAGGGTGCTCTTTCCAAGGGCCGGTGCAGACTCGATGGGCCGAATGGCCTCCTTCTGCACTGTAAATGTTCTATGAGACAGTGGATGTGGTATATTTGGACTTTCAGAAGGCTTTCGACCAAGTCCAACATAGATTGGCAGACAGGAAGCAAAGAATGAGAATAAATAGGTCTTTTTCCAAATGACAGGAAGCAAAGAGTGAGAATAAATAGATCTTTTTCCAAATGACAGGCAATGACTCATGAGGTACCACAGAGATCGGTGCTAGGACCCCAGCTATTCACAATATATATTAATGATTTGTATGAGGGAGCAAAATGTAATATCTCCAAATTTGCAGGTGACACAAAGTGCTGTGGGAGGTTGAGCTGTGGGAGGATGCAGAGATCCTTCAGTGTGATTTGGAAAGCTTGAGTGAGTGGGCAAATGAATGGCAGATGCGGTGTAATTTGGATAAATGGGAGGTTAGCTACTTTGGTAGCAAAAAAGGCCACGCCTATAGAATTCGAACTGGACTAGACAGGGTAGATGTAAGAAGGCTGTTCCCGATGGTGGGGGTGTCCAGACCAGCGGTCACAAGTCTGAGGATACAGGGTAAACCTTTTGCGACTGAGATAAGGAGAAATTTCTTCACCCATAATGCCGTGAATGTGTGGAAATCAATATCGCCCAATATTGTATGTTTTCAAGAAGCAGTTGGATATAGCACTTGGTGGGCAAAGGGCATCAAAGGAAGTGGGGGGAAGGTAGGATTTGGCTATTGAGCTGGATGATCAGCCATAATCATATTGAATGGCAGATCAAGCTCGAAGGGCCGAATGGCCTCCTACTATTTTCCATGTTTCTTGAACTTAAGCTGAGCAGCATCAATGAGTATGTTATTGGCGAGACGTGTTGCTTGAACACATGGGAATACTAATTTTTCACCTTGAGGCAGAGCCATCATCAGCAAGAGGTTTCCTTGTCCATGCTTGACCTAATGCCATGAGGTTACATGAGGACTCTCTGGGCCATTACTTCCTAACTGAAGGTCAATGTGCCAGTGGGGCAGGACATACCCAGGAATGCCAGTGGAGGAGTCTGTGGCATTGGCTGAAAGCTCCGATTCTGAGTGTGGCTGACTCTGTCAGCTATCCCAATTTTGGCACATCCCTAGATGTTGGTGGGGAGGACTTTGCGCTGGGATGGGTGTACCTGTCTCCATGTCCAGATAGTCTGATGCTTAGGTCACTGTTGGGTGGTCTAGCTGGATTTATATACTTTGTCATGGAAGATGGGTATAACTGAATGGCTTATTCAGCCACCTGAGGCGTCAGTAGTGTAAACTACATTGCTGTGGATCTAGAGTAATATTCTGGCCAGATTGAGTATGGATGGTAGATTTCCTTCCCCAAAAGACATTTGTGAATCAATTAATTTCTATGACAATTTGGCAGTTAGTTACATGGTCACCATTACCAATGCTATTTTAAAAATTCCTGATTAATGTAAGCACTTGCATCCCAAATACCATTATGGGATTTGAGCTCTGCGTCTGCAGAACCTTTGACCAGATCATCCCAATACTTGAGTGTATTTCACTTTTCAAGAAGTTTTCAATGGTTGGAGATCAATAGATCTTGGTTTTGGAATTGTCCATTTAGATGCTGCGGTGTACAGAGTTGAGTTTAAATTAATCTTTCAGCTGAGACCAGTTTTGCCTATTTTCAGCTTTGAATGGAACATGGATTCAACAAGAAAATGTTCTGAATCTCAATACTTTGTCTCTTCATTGTAACGCTTTTTTCGATGGAGCATGAGGTATCATAAATTGTTTGTTTGGATTTGTCCCCTCTCCCTGATTATTACTGTTTCTGCTCCTTGTAGGGTGTGTTTATTAAATTAAAGATGTCTGTTGTTTCTACGTGTGCTCCTTTTTTAAGCAAAGGACATTGTTGCTCTCTGTTTTACTTCTGACTTGAGCCAGATTTGTACCTGGTATTTTTGTGACCCGCGTGAATCATGTCAGCCATTCAAGTTCTGTTCTTTTTTTTTGTTGCTAAGAGCTAACTTCAAAAATATGTATCTGCAGCAGCATATACTATCCAGATGGCAAAACATGGCTTTGTTTCAACTGAGGTTTTTTTTGGAGCAGACTTTGCAGGAACAGATGCAGAAACTTTGCGGCCCCTGGTTCAGTCGAGATCCGAACTAAATTAGACTGTCTGTCTCAAAACTACCCGTCCGGTGGAGGCTGTACATTCCGTGGAGACGGAATGCAATGGATTGGATCTCAGTGTTTATGTTCCAAGGAACAGCCTCAATCTAACAGCAGAATTGTTGACCTGCACTTTTCATGGGTTTACAATTCTGGAATTTGGGATTGTTTATAGTACTATAGGAGTGCGGTTGACAGAGGGAAGCTCGTGTATCTGCAGTCCATTGCATTCCAGTTGTGTCAAGGACCTCTGTGCTGGTCTGGTTCCAAGAGTTTCATCAGAATCAACAAGCCTTCTAGTTTAATAAAATCTTAATCGAGACTTCCGGGTGCAGCGATGACCAGCTGAGTCGCACGTTTCGGCAGCTCCCGGTGTAACGGACTTTTGGGCTCTTAATAAGAGCCCCAACGGCAATTTTAACGGCTAAAAGTACTGTGCGGTGAACCAGAAGGGAATCCCCCCTGGATACGGATGGAAAAAGGAGAGGAAGGTGGCCGGATTGCGGTGGATCCTTTAGGGCAGCGGCAAGGAAGGCAAGCAAAAACCAAGATGGCGTCGGAAGGTGGCAGTTTAATATGGGGCCCTGAACAACACGAGTTTTTGAAACGCTGTGTGGAAGAACTCAAAAAGGAAATGAAGAAGGAGCCGTTGGCCCCGATATTACAGGCGATCGAAGGGCTAAAGGAGGAGCAAAAGACCCAGGAGCGGGAGCTTCGGGTCGTGAAGGCAAAGGCTGCCGAGAATGAGGACGACATACAGGGCCTGGTGGTGAAGACGGAGATGCACGAGGCACACCATAAACGATGTGTGGAAAGGCTGGAGGTGCTGGAGAACAACGCGAGGAGGAACAACCTAAGGATTCTTGGCCTTCCTGAAGGTGCGGAGGGAGCGGACGTCGGGGCATATGTGAGCACGATGCTGCACTCGTTAATGGGAGCGGAGGCCCCGGCGGGTCCGCTGGAGGTGGAGGGAGCATACCGAGTGATGGTGCGAGGACCGAGAGCAGGAGAAATTCCTAGAGCCATAGTGGTGAGATTCCTCCGTTTTAAGGACAGAGAGATGGCCCTTAGATGGGCAAAGAAAACTCGGAGCAGTAAGTGGGAGAACGCGGTGATCCACGTATACCAAGACTGGAGTGCGGAGGTGGCGAGAAGGAGGGCGAGCTTTAATCGGGCCAAGGCGGTGCTTCACAAAAAGAAGATAAAATTCGGAATGCTGCAACCGGCAAGACTGTGGGTCACATATCAAGGGAGGCACCACTACTTTGAGACGGCGGATGGGGCGTGGACTTTTATCGTGGAAGAAAAATTGGAATGAGCGGGTTATTAAAAAAAAGAACGTTTGAAACAAAGTGGTGGGGCGAGTATGGGGGGCGAAGAAGGGGGGAAAGAGGAGTTTTATGTTATTAATCCTGCGATGTGGTAACTTTTCTCTCTTCCACAGGAGGTGGTGGGGGGAGGAAAGGAGGTGGAGGAGATGGGGCGTTGGCCATTGGGGGCGGGGCCAAGGGGGAAGAGCGGGCTCGGTTCCCGCGCTATGATAATCATGGCGGGAATAGGGAAGCAGGAAGGAGGGGGCATCGCACGGTGCGAGCCGAGGTCACGGGGGGAAGCCGAGGTCGGCCAGAGTTTGCTGACTTCTGGGAGCAAGATGGGGGGTGTAACTACGCTAGTGGGGGATCTAGCGGGGGGGTGGGAGGGGGGAATTATTGGGCTGCTGCTGCTGGGGAGAGGGGGGAGCTGGTATGGAGTGGGATGGGCGGCGGGGCATCGCCTGGGGGGGACACAGCTGTGTGGGAACCGGGTGAGGAGCTGGAAAAAGGGGATGGCTAATCGACAAGGGGGGGGGAGGGTAAAAAGCCCCCCAACCCGGCTGATCACGTGGAACGTGAGAGGGCTGAACGGGCCGATAAAGAGGGCACGGGTACTCGCACACCTTAAGAAACTTAAGGCAGACGTGGTTATGTTACAGGAAACGCACTTGAAACTGATAGACCAGGTGAGACTACGCAAAGGTTGGGTGGGGCAGGTGTTCCATTCGGGGCTAGATGCGAAAAACTGGGGGGTGGCTATATTAGTGGGGAAGCGGGTAATGTTTGAGGCAAAGACTATAGTGGCGGATAGCGGGGGCAGATACGTGATGGTGAGTGGCAAACTACAGGGGGAGACGGTGGTTTTGGTAAACGTATATGCCCCGAACTGGGATGATGCCAATTTTATGAGGCGTATGCTAGGACGCATCCCAGACCTAGAGGTGGGAAAGTTGGTAATGGGGGGAGATTTCAATACGGTGTTGGAACCAGGGCTGGACAGGTCGAGGTCCAGGACTGGAAGGAGGCCGGCAGCAGCCAAGGTGCTTAAAGATTTTATGGAGCAGATGGGAGGAGTAGACCCGTGGAGATTTAGCAGACATAGGAGTAAGGAGTTTTCGTTTTTCTCCTATGTCCACAAAGTCTATTCGCGAACAGACTTTTTTGTTTTGGAAAGGGCGTTGATCCCGAAGGTGAGGGGAACGGAGTATACGGCTATAGCCATTTCGGATCACGCTCCACATTGGGTGGACTTCGAGATAGGGGAGGAAACAGAAGGGCGCCCACCCTGGAGAATGGACATGGGACTAATGGCAGATGAGGGGGTGTGTCTAAGGGTGAGGGGGTGCATTGAAAAGTACTTGGAACTCAATGACAATGGGGAGGTCCAGGTGGGAGTGGTCTGGGAGGCGCTGAAGGCAGTGGTTAGAGGGGAGCTGATATCAATAAGGGCACATAAAGGAAAGCAGGAGAGTAGGGAAAGGGAGCGGTTGTTGAAAGAACTTCTGAGGGTGGACAGGCAATATGCGGAGGCACCGGAGGAGGGTCTGTACAGGGAAAGGCAAAGGCTACACGTAGAATTTGACTTGCTGACAACGGGTACTGCAGAGGCACAGTGGAGGAAGGCACAGGGTGTACAGTACGAATATGGGGAGAAGGCGAGCAGGTTGCTGGCCCACCAATTGAGAAAAAGGGGAGCAGCGAGGGAAATAGGGGGAGTGAGGGATGAGGAAGGAGAGATGGAGCGGGGAGCGGAGAGAGTGAATGGAGTGTTCAAGGCATTTTATAAAAAATTATACGAAGCTCAACCCCCGGATGGGAGGGAGAGAATGATGGGCTTTCTGGACCGGCTGGAATTTCCCAAGGTGGAGGAGCAGGAAAGGGTGGGACTGGGAGCACAGATTGAAATAGAGGAAGTAGTGAAAGGAATTAGGAGCATGCAGGCGGGGAAGGCTCCGGGACCGGATGGATTCCCAGTTGAATTTTACAGGAAATATGTGGACTTGCTCGCCCCGCTACTGATGAGGACCTTTAATGAGGCAAAGGAAAGGGGACAGCTGCCCCCGACTATGTCTGAGGCAACGATATCGCTTCTCCTAAAGAAGGAAAAGGACCCACTGCAATGCGGGTCCTATAGACCTATTTCCCTCCTAAATGTAGACGCTAAGATTCTGGCCAAGGTAATGGCAATGAGGATAGAGGATTGTGTCCCGAGGGTGGTCCATGAGGACCAAACTGGGTTTGTGAAGGGGAGACAGCTGAATACGAATATACCGAGGCTGCTAGGGGTAATGATGATGCCCCCACCAGAGGGGGAAGCGGAGATAGTGGTGGCGATGGATGCCGAGAAAGCATTTGATAGAGTGGAGTGGGATCATTTGTGGGAGGTGCTGAGGAGATTTGGTTTTGGAGATGAGTATGTTGGATGGGCGCAGCTGTTGTATAGGGCCCCAGTGGCGAGTGTGGTCACGAATGGACGGGGATCTGCATACTTTCGGCTCCATAGAGGGACAAGGCAGGGATGCCCTCTGTCCCCATTACTGTTTGCACTGGCGATTGAGCCCCTGGCAATAGCATTGAGGGGTTCCAAGAAGTGGAGGGGAGTACTTAGAGGAGGAGAAGAACACCGGGTATCTCTGTATGCGGATGATTTGTTGTTATATGTCGTGGACTCGGCGGAGGGGCTGCCAGAGATAATGCGGACACTTCGGGAGTTTGGAGAATTCTCAGGATATAAACTGAACATGGGGAAAAGTGAGTTGTTTGTGGTGCACCCAGGGCAGCAGAGCAGAGAAATAGAGGACTTTCCGCTGAGGAAGGTAACAAGGGACTTTCGTTACTTGGGGATCCAGATAGCCAAGAATTGGGGTACATTGCATAGGTTAAATTTAACGCGATTGGTGGAACAAATGGAGGAGGACTTCAAGAGATGGGACATGGTATCCCTGTCACTGGCAGGGAGGGTGCAGGCAGTTAAAATGGTAGTCCTCCCGAGATTCCTCTTTGTGTTTCAGTGCCTCCCGGTGGTGATCACGAAGGCTTTTTTCAAAAGGATCGAAAAGAGTATCATGAGTTTTGTGTGGGCCGGGAAGACCCCGAGAGTGAGGAAGGGATTCTTACAGCATAGTAGGGATAGGGGGGGGCTGGCACTACCGAGCCTAAGTGAGTACTACTGGGCCGCCAATATCTCAATGGTGAGTAAGTGGATGGGGGAAGAGGAGGGAGCGGCGTGGAAGAGATTGGAGAGGGCGTCCTGTAGGGGGACTAGCCGACAAGCTATGGTGACGGCCCCATTGCCGTTCTCACCGAAGAAATACACCACAAGCCCGGTGGTGGTGGCGACTTTGAAAATTTGGGGACAGTGGAGACGGCATAGGGGAAAGACGGGAGCCTTGGTGGGGTCCCCGATAAGAAACAACCATAGGTTTGCCCCGGGGAGAATGGATGGGGGATTTGGAATATGGCAAAGAGCAGGAGTAACGCAACTGAAAGATCTGTTTGTGGATGGGAAGTTTGCAAGTCTGGGAGCGCTGACCGAGAAATATGGGTTGCCCCAAGGGAATGCATTCCGGTATATGCAACTGAGGGCTTTTGCGAGGCAGCAGGTGAGGGAATTCCCGCAGCTCCCGATGCATGAGGTGCAGGACAGAGTAATCTCAAAGACATGGGTGGGGGACGGTAAGGTGTCAGATATATATAGGGAAATGAGGGACGAGGGGGAGATTATGGTAGATGAGCTGAAAGGGAAATGGGAAGAAGAGCTGGGGGAGGAGATTGAGGAGGGGCTGTGGGCGGATGCCCTAAGTAGGGTAAACTCATCGTCCTCGTGTGCCAGGCTAAGCCTGTATCAATTTAAGGTGTTACACAGGGCACATATGACTGGAGCACGGCTCAGTAAATTTTTTGGGGTAGAGGATAGGTGTGCGAGATGCTCGAGAAGCCCAGCGAATCACACCCACATGTTCTGGTCATGTCCGGCACTACAGGGGTTCTGGGTGGGGGTGACAAAGGTGCTTTCGAAAGTAGTGGGGGTCCAGGTCGAACCAAGCTGGGGGTTGGCTATATTTGGGGTTGCACAAGAGCCGGGAGTGCAGGAGGCGAGAGAGGCCGATGTTTTGGCCTTTGCGTCCCTAGTAGCCCGGCGCAGGATACTGTTGATGTGGAGGGAAGCCAAGCCCCCGGGGGTGGAGACCTGGATAAATGACATGGCAGGGTTTATAAAGCTGGAACGGATTAAGTTCGTCCTAAGGGGATCGGCTCAAGGGTTCACCAGGCGGTGGCAACCGTTCGTCGAATACCTCACGGAAAGATAGAGGGAATGGAAAAGAAGAAGGCAGCAGCAGCAGCCCAGGGGGGAGGGGGGGGAGGAACCAGAAGGAGTCTCAGGGTTATTAATATATATGTATAATATGTATAGGTCGTTGCTATAAATAATTGTATATTGGATTGTTAAACCATATTTTTGGAGAGTGTTTATCTGAGACAAGGCAGTTGCCATTTAGTTTTAGTTTTAGTTTTTGTTATATATTATTTATTCTTTGTTTATAAAACAGGTCATTGTTATTTATACTGTTATATTATTGTGTAAAGGATACACAATGTACTGTGATGGTTGACCAAAAATTTTCAATAAAATATTCTTAAAAAAAAAAAAAATCTTAATCGACAGTGTGGCTACCAGACTTCCGAAACCTACATTTTTATCATTCGTTCGTGGGATGTGGGCATTACTGGCAGTGCCAACATTTGTTTCTCCTCCCCTTTTTGCCTTTTTTGAGAGCAGTTAATTGTCAATGGCGTTGTTGTGGGACTGCGGTTGCATGTAGGCCAGACCAGATGAGGATGGCAGATTTCCTTGCCTAGAGGATATTCGTGAACCAATGGGGTTTTATAATAGTTTCATGGTCACTATGACTGATTCCAGGTTTATAAAAAAATATTGAATTTAAATTCCACCAGCCGCCATGGTCGAATTTGAACCCATGTCCCCAGAGCATTAGCTCTTAGTTCAGTAACGTTAACACTTCACCCCCCCCCCCCCCCCAACCCACCCACTCCTCTCTCTCTCTCTCTCTCTCTCTCTTTCCCCCCCCCCCCCCCCATTCCCACTTAAAAGAGAATAAAAGTGAGGCAGTCTAAGTTATCATTAGGGGCAGGTAGGTAACTCACCTCATACCTGCCATTGTGGTGCATGTTGGACATCATTTTCCTGTTCTTCAACCGAGAAAGATCGGAAGACAAATATACAAGGCAAACTGCAGTTCTTCTGACTTGTTCAGCTGTTTCTTTTTAACTTACAATAGTACATTCCTTGTGTCATAAACCACTTCTTTTTTGCACATATTGGCACTATTTTCATTTGGAACGAAGACTAACATAGATGACCATTTCCTGTAACCTTATCATACACTACACCCGGCTCTGGCTCTGCAATTCTGCTGTTGAGAATAGGAAGCTGGATTTCGTCCTGTAAATTTTGGGGATCAGCTTATTGATGCACATCTCCAAAATTAAAATTGAATTATAAAAGCACTTAAAACATGGGGTCTCCTTGTAGCGTGAATAATTATACTCTAAACTAAGAAACTTTTCTTTGTAGTTCATTTCACAGAATTGTCTTGTTACGATGACGATAATCTCGTGGTGTGCAGCATTAGATTCTGTCCCATATGGTTGCCAGATTGAATTCCAAATACTTCAGTAAATACAGTTAACCATTCCATCTAGTGGGTTCTGAGAGGGGAGGGAAAGGAGCACAACATTCGTTTTATTGCTAGGGCAAAGGATTTGTAGGCATTTAATTATAAAAAGCCGTGTTGGGCGTTGTTAATTTTCTCTCCGTTTTGCCTCCACAACTCTGTCCTCCTGAAAGAAACCCATTGAGACTTTATTATGAAAACCCAAGTCATCAGCTGAGTCTTTATATTCGGAGTAAAAATTGGCTCTGGGGAAGTATTACAATGCGCAGATAGTTTGCTTGAGGCACAACTGTCTTTGTCTCTAACAAAACTACACACCTGCCTAAACTTGATGCTCTGTGTAAAAGGGTTGGAAATATAGCAGCTGTAAAAAGATTAATATTAGCTGCTTTTGAACTGAAACGTGCATTTGTATAACACCTTTTGTGTTCAAACGTCACCAGGTGATGCACAAGTACTAAATTAGTTTGAAACGCAGCAATCATTTACGTATTTGTGACGACTATTCTGCCCAACGCATGATCTCTCAAATAGCTAAGGGGTGAATGAACATGCCTATTGTTTGGATGTTGTGGGTAGAATATCAAGAGAACGGTTTACTCTTCACCAATTAATGCCAGAAGAACTTAAATTATTACCTGAACCATCAAAATGCACGAAGCACTTCGATTTAGCACCGCAAAACAAAGTCTGCACTTCCTTTTTTTAATAAGCATTTTATTGAATTATCAAATATAAACAGTAGTAAACATATAGACAAAAATATACACAATATAAATTTAATAAACAACAAAAAAGCAAAAAAAAATACAACCAAATCAAAAGTAGGAAAGCAGTTAACGAGTGCAATGGAATAAGGAACCCCTTTTATTAAACTACCCCCGACTAACTCAACCCCCCGAACCCTCTAACATGTCCAGATCCTCAAAAAAAGAAAAGAACAGCCGTCATCTCTAGTAGAATCTCCCCACCGAGCCTCTGATAGTATACTTGACTTTTTCCACAAGCAAGACCGATAACATATCTTCCACCCAAGCAGATGCCTTGGATGGGGAGAGAGATCTCCAGTTGAGTAATATTCGTCTCCTGGCTATTAAGGAAGTGAAGGCAAGAGCATCTGTCTTCACTCCCGAGTAGAAAGATGGGGAGTCTGAAACCCCAAATATTGCAGCGAGCGGGTAGGTTTCTAGGGTTATCTGCAAAATCTTGGATATTGTATCGGAAAAGGAAGCCACCTCCAGCAAGCTTAGTATAAGACCAAACTGCATATCTGTGGTTAGTCGATGTAAGTGAACAGCGGTCACACATGTTCCCCACGTCTCTAAAGAGTCCATTTATTCCTTGCCTTTGTCCAATGCGTTCTGTGTAGCGCTTTGAACTGAACCAAACTCAGTCTGGCACAGCACGAAGTGGAATTCACCCTGTCGAGGGCTTCTCTCCAAATCTCCTCAGTAAGCACAGAGCCCAGCTCCTCCACCCATTTCTCCTATACTCTATCCAGAGGGGCAGGATCCGTAGATTGAGGTTGTACAGATTTGAAGTAGACCCCCTCCCCTGCTGTGCCAAGGCCAATAAGACTGCACTTCTGGGTGGCATGTGGCACAGTGGCTAGCACAGGGACTGCGGCGCTGAGGACCCGGGTTCGAATCCCGCCCTGGCTCACTGTCCGTGTGGAGTTTGCACATTCTGTCTGCGTGGGTTTCACCCACACAACCCAAAGATGTGCTGGTTAGGTGGATTGGCCATGCTAAATTGCCCCTTAATTGTAAAAGAAAAATAATTGGCTACTAAAAATTCAAACAAAAATAAGAATGCAGCAATCTCTTAACACTGCGCTAGGATGCCCTCGCGATTCTGTGCTAAGGTTAAATATAGAAACATAGAAAATAGGAGCTGGAGGAGGCCATTCAGCCCTTCGGGCCTGCCCGCCATTCGTTATGACCATGGCAGATCATTCAACTCAGCACCGTGTTCTCACTTCTCTTTTCCCCCCACCCCCCCATATTCTTTGATCCCTTTAACCCCAAGAGCTATATCTAACTCCTTCTCGAAAATATACAATGTTTGGCCTCAACTGCTTTCTGTGGTAGCCAATTCCACAAACTCACCACTCTGGGTGATGACATTTCTCCTCATCTCAGTCTTAAATGATCTACCCTCTATCCTTAGACGGTGACCCCTGGTTCTATAGCCAATGCCAAATGATCTAAGAGATCTGTAAATTAGAAAGATTCTTTGTATGAATTACAAACAAGTTTTCTTTTTCATTGTTGAAAACCTTCCAGCCATGCCATAACACTGTCGTGACTATTCACTGAACAGAATCAATGAAATGTTTGTGTAATGTTTCTTTTGGTAGAGTTTAATTTACCCATATTACTTTGCATATGTCAGTTGGGAAACCTTTATCATTGCCTATCAAAGGACATATTTGCAGTGGGAGTATGTTCTGTGTTTTAAAGTAAGGCTGTTTTGGAAACCAGCCTGAATAATTTAGCATTCTATAATATAAGGAGGCCGTTTTGAACCTTTGCCACAATAAGGTTTTTTTCTCCCATATATAGTGAACTGACTTAATTCAGTTTTTGTTACTTTCCTGGGTGGGAAGCACTGGATAAACAGTATGGGTTTGTGCATTTACAGATGGTAATCTTGAGTGTCTTGGCTAAGCTTGTGCATTCAGCTTGATTCATCAGAATGGAGAAGTGTACAGTACTGCATTATGCTTGGGTTGCTATTCTCCTGCAAATACCGATTAGAAAGTACTGTGCAATACAGTGACAGATATGCTGCAGCAGCAGGCGATTATTTTTCTTATTTTTATTAATTAGCTCAGATAGCTTCTGCAGCATGACAATGATTCCCTGCTGCAGTGAAACGTTTTGCTCCCTCTTTTCAAATGTAGTTGTGCACCAGGTTGGAGTTGCACACTAGCTGTGAAGCCCACAGAGTGTGGCCACCTGACTGGGTGGGTGAAGTCTCTAATGCATTGACTACACTTGAGTCAAAGGCCTGACTCACTCAAGTGTTTGGATAATCATAGAATTAATAGTTTCAAGTTTTAAAAAAATGTATTCTTTCATGGAATGTGGGCATCACCTGGCAAGGCCAACATTTGTTCCCTGTCCCTAATGCCCTGAAACTCAGTGGCTTGCTCAGCCATTTCAGAGGACAATGAAGTGGGTATGGATGACAGATTTCCTTCTCTACAGGGTGTCTGCTTTTACCATGATCATTGCTAGTTTCATGGTCACCCTCAATAATGACCAGATTTCAATTCCAGATTTTATTCATTGAATATTAATTTTCACCAGCTGCTGGGGTGGGATTTGAACCCCAAAGGATTAGCCTGGGCCTCTGGATTACTCGTCCAGTAATGTTGCCATTACACCATCATCTCCCTGTGAAGTAGAGCAATACAATACACCATTCTTTTTTTTGACATTTTTTAGTCTTAATAAATTTGGAGTATCCAATTCATTTTTTTTCAATTAAGGGGCAATTTAATGTGGCCAATCCACCGACCCAGCTCATCTTTGGGCTGTGGGGGCGAAACCCACGCAAACACAGGGAGAATGTGCAAACTCCGCATGGACAGTGACCCAGAGCTGGGATCGAACCTGGGGCCTTGGCGCCGTGAGGCAGCATTGCTAACCACTGTGCCACCGTGCTGCCCAATAATACACAATTCTTAGCTCAGTTGGCTGGTCAGCTGGCTTGTGGTGCAGAGCAAGGCTAACCGTGCACGTGCAATTCCCGTACCAGCTGAGGTTATTCATGAAGGCCTGCCTTCTCAACCTTTCCCCCGCACGAGGTGTGCTGAACCTCAGCTCTCCCTCAAGGGAAGTGCAGTCGATGGTCATCTGGAGCTGTAGCGACATACTGTCGCTAGGCACACTAATGACACTTGCACGTGGATTGTATGAGTTTTCTCCATTGTACAAAATGTCACATTATGGTTATTTTCTAATTACCTCACTTTGTAGAAAGTATTATCCAAAATTGTTGATTGGTTAGTGATTCGATCTATCTCTTGGTGTAGAATGAGTGGTCCGCACTTTCAAATAGTTGGGTTTGATGCCTCATTTGTGCTTTAAAAAAATTAATTAAAAAAATGTTTTATTAACGTTTTCACAAAATATCAACAACAAAATGTAAAAGAAACCCAACAGAATTAAATACAAAACAAAAAAACCCTGTGCCCCCCTCCCCCTATACATAAATAATAAATTAACACCCGCTGAAACAGATAGATAGCAAATATATACACCCCCTCAGATTCCCCCAGTATAGACAAACAAAAATCAAATAGAACCCCCCCCTCCCCCCGGTTGCTGCTGCTGACCATTGTCTAGCGTTCTGCCAGGAAGTCTAAAAACGGTTGCCACCGCCTGAAAAACCCTTGCACCGATCCCCCGAAGGCAAATTTCACCCTCTCCAATTTAATAAACCCCGCCATATCATTGATCCAGGATTCCACGCTTGGGGGCCTCGCATCCTTCCACTGAAGAAGAATCCTTCGCCGGGCTACCAGGGACGCAAAGGCCAGAATACCGGCCTCTTTCGCCTCCTGCACTCCCGGCTCCCCTGAAACCCCAAATATTGCGAGCCCCCAGCCCGGTTTGACCCTGGATCCTACCACCGTCGACACAGCCCTCGCTATGTCCGTCCAAAATTCCTCCAGCGCTGGGCATGCCCAGAACATATGGGTGTGGTTTGCTCGGCTCCCTGAGCACCTAACGCATCTGTCCTCACCCCCAAAAAACCGGCTCATCCTTGTCCCGGTCAGGTGTGCCCTATGCAGCACCTTAAACTGTATGAGGCTGAGCCTCGCGCACGAAGAGGAAGGGTTCACCCTCTCGGGCATCTGCCCACGTCCCCTCCTCGATCTCCTCCCCCAACTCCTCCTCCCCACTTTTCAGCTCCTCCACCGAGGCCTCCTCCTCCTCCTGCATCACCTGGTGTGTGACCGAGATCTTCCCCTCTCCAACCCACGCCCCCAAGAGCACCCTGTCCTGTACCGTGCGTGGTGGCAGCAGTGGGAATTCCACCACTTGCCGCCTGTCAAAACGCCCTTACCTGTAGATACCTAAAGGTTTTCCCTGGGGGGAGCCCGTACTTCTCCTCCAGCTCACCCAGGCTCGCGAACTTCCCATCCACAAACAGGACCCCCAACCTTCTTATCCCTGCCCCGTGCCACCCCGAAAACCCTCCATCTATTCTCCCTGGGACAAACCGGTGGTTCCCCCGTATCGGGGTCCACACCGAGGCCCCCACTTCCCCCCTGTGCCGCCTCCATTGCCCCCAAACTTTGAGGGGTAGCAGCCACCACCGGGCTCGTGGTATACCTCATTGGAGAGAGCGGCAGCGGCACCATTGCCAGCGCCTCAAGACTCGTACCCTCGCAAGTCGCAGTCTCCAGCCTCTTCCATGCCGCCGCCTCCCCCTCCATCACCCACTTGTGCACCATCGCCGCATTGGCGGCCCAGTAGTACCCACAGAGGGTGGGCAGCGCCAGCCCCCCCCCCCCATCTCTACTCCGCTCCAGGAACACCCTTCTCACCCTCTGAGTCCCTCGCGCCCACACAAACCTCGTTATGCTCCTGTTGACCCGCCTAAAGAAGGCCTTCGGGATAAGAATGGAGAGACACTGGAACAGGAACAAAAACCTTGGGAGCACCGTCATCTTGACTGACTGCACCCTACCTGCCAGGGACAGTGGCAACGTGTCCCACCTCTTAAACCCCTCCTCCATTTGCTCCACCAGCCTCGTGAAATTAAGTCTATGCAGGGCCCCCCAGCTCCTGGCCACCTGGACCCCCAAATACCTGAAGCTCCTCTCCTCCCTTTTTAGTGGGAGCTCACCAATCCCCCTCTCCTGGTCCCCTGGGTGAACCACGAACAACTCGCTCTTCCCCATGTTGAGCTTGTACCCTGAGAAATCCCCAAACTCCCTGAGGATCCTCATTACCTCCGGCATTCCCCCCACTGGGTCCACCACATATAGCAGCAAGTCGTCCGCATAGAGCGACACCCTATGCTCCTCCCCACCCCGCACCAGCCCCCTCCAGTTCCTCAACTCGCTCAGTGCCATAGCCAGGGGTTCAATCGCCAGTGCGAAGAGCAGGGGGGACAGGGGACACCTCTGCCTCGTCCCTCGATGCAACTGAAAGTACTCAGACCTCCTCTTGTTCGTGGCCACACTCGCCATCGGGACCTCGTACAACAGCCTAACCCACCTGACGAACCCCTCCCCAAACCCGAATCTCTTCACCTCCCACAAGTACCCCCACTCTACCCTATCGAAGGCCTTCTCAGCGTCCATCACCACCACTATCTCCGCCTCCCCCTCCCTCGCTGGCATCATAATAACGTTCAGGAGCCTCCGCACATTCGCATTCAACTGCTTCCCTTTCACGAACCCCGTCTGGTCTTCGTGGATGACCTGCGGCACCCAATCCTCAATTCTCGTGGCTAAGACCTTCGCCAGCACCTTGGCGTCTACATTTAACAACAAAATCGGCCTGTAAGACCCGCACTTCAGGGGATCCTTGTCCCGCTTCAGGATCAAGGAGATCAGTGCCCGGGACATCGTCGGGGGCAAGGCCCGCCCCTCCCTTGCCTCATTGAAGGTCCTAACCAGCAGCGGGCCTACATATCTTTTGTAAAATTCTACTGGGAAACCGTCCGGCCCCGGTTCCTTCCCCGCCTGCATGCTCCCTATCCCTTTGGCCAACACCTCCAGCCCAATCGGGGCCCCTAATCCCACCACCAGTCCCTCCTCCACCTTCGGGAACCTCAATTGGTCCAGAAAGCGGCCCATCCCTCCCTCCTCCAGTGGGGGCTCGGACCGATACAGTTCCTCATAAAAGTCCCTGAAGACCCCATTGATGCTAACCCCACTCCGCACCACACTCCCTCCCCTATCTTTAACTCCCCCGATCTCCCTAGCTGCGTCTCGCATCCGAAGCTGATGCACCAGCATCCGACTTGCCTTTTCCCTATATTCATAAATCGCCCCCTGGACCTTCCTCCACTGCGCCTCCGCCTTCCGGGTGGTCAACAGGTCGAATTCGGCCTGGAGGCTACGCCTCTCCCTCAACAGTCCCTCCTCCGGCACCTCCGCGTACCTCCTGTCTACCCTCACCATCTCCCCCACCAGCCTCTCCCTCTCCCTCTGCTCTCTCCTCTCCTTGTGGGCCCTAATGGAGATCAGCTCTCCCCTAACCACCGCCTTCAGTGCCTCCCAGACCATCCCCACTCGGACCTCCCCGTTATCGTTGGCCTCCAGGTATCTCTCTTTGCTTCCTCGGACCCGTTCGCTCACCTCTTCGTCCGCCAACAACCCACCTCCAAGCGCCACAACGGGCGCTGGTCCCTCTCCTCCCCCAGGTGTAGGTCTACCCAATGCGGGGCGTGATCCGAAATGGCTATCGCCGAATACTCTGTATCCTCTGCTCTAGCAATCAGCGCCCTGCTCATAACAAAAAAGTTGATCTGGGAATAGTCCTTATGAATGTGCAAGAAGAATTAAAATTCCCTAGCCCCCGGCCTTGCAAATCTCCAAGGGTCCGCCCCTCCCATCTGGTCCATGAACCCCCTCAGCACTTTAGCCGCCGCCGGCCTCCTACCCGTCCTAGACCTGGAGCGATCCAGTACCGGATCCAACACCGTGTTGAAGTGCTGTTTCCCCCCCCACCCCCCCGTATTATCAGGCCCCCCACTTCCAAGTCCAGGATCTGACGCAACATGCACCGCATAAAACCCGCATCGTCCCAATTCGGGGCGTAGACGTTGACCAGCACACTCTCCCCTTGCATCTTACCACTTACCATTATGTACCGGCCCGTTTAGTCCCCTTACGTTCCAGGTTATCAGCCGGATCAGGGGGCTACCCGCCCCCCTCCCCCTGCGACTGGCCATAACCCCTCCTCAGCCAGCCACGCGCCCACACCCCACGCCCGGCCCGTTCCCCACAGCGGCAGACCCCCGTCTCGACCCCCCCCCCCCCCCCCCCCCCCCACTCGCTCCAGCTCCCCCTTGACCATAGTAGCAGCAACTCGATTTCCCCCCCCCCCCACCCCTCCCGGCTAGGACCCCTCCTAGCTGCATTGCTCCCCCCATTGCACTCCCGCAAGTCAGCTGACCCCTCCTGCCACTCATGCCACTTCTTCGACTCCTCACATTGTGGGACTTCCCCATCCCCTCCATTACCCACCAGCAGGCTCTCCGCCTCCCTCTTCGATTTTCCCGTGCTTCCCTCCCCGGCCCCGCCCTCTCCAGCCTTCAGCGCAGGAAAAAGCCCCCGCTTTCCACCTGCCCAGCCCCGCCTCCTCTGGCGCAGCTCCTTTTACAGGCCCAGTCCCCTCATCCCCGACTCGGGCCTCCCCCGCGGGGCCTCATCCCCCCCCCCCCCCCCCCCCCCCCCTTACCGGCCATCCACCCCCTACTCCGTTTACTTGCCCCCTTCCAAGAGCCCACCCGACAGACCCAACCAAAACAGTGCCCAACCCACTCTAACCACCCACACCGAACCAAAAACAAAGAACCCCCCCCTCAAAATGTAACACAACAACAACAATCCCCGGCCATCCCCATGCCTGACCCCCAATCCCGACCCTCAGTTTGTGTCCAGCTTCTCGGCCTGAACAAAGACCCACGCCTCCTCCTCCTTGTAGATGACCCACAGACGCGCCGGCTGCAGCATGCCAGAATTCACCCCCTTCCTGTGCAGCACCGCCTTCGCCCGATTGTACACGGCCCTCTTCTTCGCCACCTCCGCGCTCCAGTCCTGATATATTCGAACCTCCACGTTCTCCCACCTGCTGCTCCTCTCTTTCTTGGCCCATCTGAGCACGCACTCCCGATCAGCGAACTGATAAAACCGCACCAGCACCGCCCGCGGCGGCTCGTTAGCCTTGGGCCTCCTCGGCAACACTCTATGGGCCCCTTCCAGCTCCAGGGGCCCCTGGAAGGACCCCGCTCCCATCAGCGAGTTTCAACTGGTGACCACATAGACCCCCACGTCCGACCCCTCCAGCCCCTCCGGGAGGCCCAGGATCCGCAGATTCTTCCGCCTCGACCGATTCTCCATGTCCTCGAACCGCTCCTGCCATTTCTTGTGGAGCGCCTCGTGCGCCTCCACCTTTTACCACTAGACCCAAGATCTCGTCCTCGTTATCTGAGATCTTTTGTCGGACCTCGCGGATCGCCACCCCCTGGGCCATCTGGGTCTCCAGCAGCTTATCAATAGAAGCCTTCATCGGCTCCAGCAGGTCTGCTTTGAGCTCCCTGAAGCAGCGCTGGATAACCTCCTGCGCCCACTGCATCCACGTTGCCTGGTCCCCGCCCGCCGCATCTTGATCTTCCCTCGCACTTTCTTTGGCTTCACCACTACTTTTTTAGTCGCCCCGCTCCTGGTCCAAGCCATACACTGTCGGGGGAATGTTGCAGTCTTCTTCCCACACCAGAAAATGTCAAAGAAATGCTGTTGGGGGCCCTGAAAAGAGCCCAAACGTCCGTTCCAAGCGGGAGCTGCCGAACGTGTGACTTAACTCTGCATAGCCGTAACCGGAAGTCCCTGATTTGTGCTTCTAACCCAGGAGTACCCCTTGGGCTCAGTAAGGCTCCTAGGTAAGGGGTTTAAAAAAAATGTAAAGGATATGAAGGTGTTTATGGGTAGACCCTTTTGGACAAGTTTACTGTATCCTTACTTGTCCTCTTCACAATCCTCTACACAAGATTCAAAACAGAATCATCAGATGGTACAGCACAGAAGGAGGCCATTCAGCCAGCAAATCTTTTCCAGCTGTTTTTGAAGAGCAGTCCAGTTAATACCATCCTGTTGCTTTTCCATATATCCCTACAACTTTTTCCACAAGTATTCACCTGATTCCCTTTTGAAGAGGACTATTGAATCTGTATCCACCACCTTCACAGGCAGTGCTTTCCAAATCCTAACCATTTATTACATTTTTTTTTTTAAATTCCACCTTCAGAAAGAGATTTGTGCCCAATCATCCCCAGGCTCACTTTGTGCACCCCCTTTAAAATAATTTAGTTTATATTACATCTCTTCATTCTTCCTGATGATATGTATTACTTCAGACTTCCTTTCTGCATTAAATTTCATCTGTCAGCTTATGACCTCTTCACCAGATATTATCTGATTGCATTTCAGCAATAACACTACTCTGAGACACAGCCAATGTGCAGGTTCTATCAATATCTGTGGAGAGAGAAATAGTTCTGAAGAAGATCACATTGGACTTGTAATAATAATAGTTATTGTCACAAGTCGGCTTGCATTAACACTGCAATGAAGTTACTTTGAAAATCCAGCGCCTGTTCGGGTACGCGGAGGGAGAATTCAAAATGTCCAATTCACCTAACCGCATGTCTTTCTGGATTTGTGGGAGGAAACTGGAGCACCCGTAGGAAACCCACGCAGACAAGGGGAGAACGTGCAGACTCCGCACAGACAGTGACCCAAGCCAGGAATCGAACCTCGGACCCTGGCGCTGTGAAGCGACAGTGCTAACCACTGTTGCTCTCTTTGGTGTTGTCTCTTAATTTGGCTCTGTTTAATTACATTTGCTCAAGAGTCGCCAGGTATCTTTCGACACCGCCACAAGGTTCAGAACCGAATACTGATCACAGACTCGATACACCAGTTAGTAAGTTCAAAAGCAATGCTCATTTATTTACACACAGTCAAATCTACTTGTGCATAAACTCTACAGACGAAACTATCACTATTACTAAAGCCTATACTTAGCTTCGGATGCCCACTCAGTCAGAGGAACAATGGCCGTTGCTCAGTTCTGAGCCTGCTGGGTTGAGCTGTTTACAGGCTAGCAACTAGGAGCGTCTATCTCGTAGCGTGAGTTGACTTGGAACTTACTTGGTCTGGCGTAGCTGCTAGGCTGGTCTCTCTTGGCTGAGAGCCAAGGCCAAAGAAGAAGATTCTCCCTTGGGGAATACCTTTTATACCTAAAAGGGCATCGCGCGCTTTTGGGCGGGCCTTGAACTTGGCCTCAATTAATTGGGCCTTTCCCAATCATTCGTATCGTTCTTCCTCCAATAGAGGGGTGGGTTCCCTGGTTGCTGGGCGTGTCCTAGGTGACCGTTGGTCTGCTTTGTTTGAGTCTCCTCTGGCGCCGGGGTGTCTGCCTAAACATTGTTTATCTAAATGTTTCCCTTTAGTCCCCATAGATGGCTCATTAGTATGTAGATGTTTCTGTCCTGCCTGAGGGCTAAGGCTCTAATCAACAGACAGACCTTGCACCTGCTTGTTTCTCAGTATTGTCCAATTCTCCCTGCATTCTTTGCAAATGTCCATTTTGTAATTGGAACGTGGCTATCCCAGATGGCTACACCACTGTGCTACCGTGAAATGTTAACCCTGTTTTGCAGGAAATCTGAAATAAAAACAGAAATATGGGGTGAGAAAAACATTGGAGTCCATAAGATCATAAGACATAAGAGCAGAATTAGGCCACTCGGCCCATCGAGTCTGCTCTGCCATTCAATCATGGCAGATATTTTCTCATCCTCACTCTCCTCCCCATAACCCCTGAACCCCTTTATTAATCAAGAACCTATCTATCTCTGTCTTAAAGATATTAAGTGATTTGCATTCTCCCCGTGTTTGCGTGGGTCTCGTTCCCACATTCCAAAGATGTGCAGGTTAGGTGGATTGGCCACTTTTAAGTTGCACCTTAATTGGAAAAAATGAATTGGGTACTCTTAAGTTTAGAAAAAAAAAAGACATTCCGTGATTTGGACTCCACAGCCTTCTGCGGCAAAGAGTTCCACAGATTCACCACCCTCTGGCTGAAGAAATTCCTCCTCATCTCTGTTTTAAATGATCGTCCCTTTATTCTGAGATGGTGTCCTCTGGTTCTAGTTTTTAAGAGTCCAACTCTTTTTCTCTCTCCACAGATTTCCGCATCTGCCTTATTTTGCTTTTAACGTACAAAACAAGTTCACTAACCTACCCTTAAACTTGGCTCCAACAGCTTTCTTCCCCTCCTTCACGGTGTGCATGCACAAGGACATGTAGGCACACGTCCCCATATTCAAATAGCCAGTTGACTTCCCGTGTTGAATCCTGCACTGAACTCTTTGAGCTTTGCAGAAATTTAACGCGCACAAAGAATTCAGTGCAGGTTACAGCGTCCCCTCTCAATCCACAGCACGTAACCACCCAGTTAGATGTTAATCAATGAACAGAGGATTCACAGTTCTGAGAGGAGAAACCTTTGTAAAGACAGGGCAAGGATGATCCAAATTATTTCTAAGCCTCTGTTGCAGATGATGACATTGCGATGTGAAGGTTCGGGTTTCAGTGCAGCTTTTGATCTTTTCAAAGTTCTTTGTTTTGATCAGTTGCTATTGTTTGTGTGGACACCAAAAGTAAAACCTATTTCAAAAGGGGGAGCAAATCCACCTTCTGTGTACCACGCCATTCCCATGGAGAGAAGAACTGTACTTCAGAAAAATTAACACCGGGAGGGAAGATAATACTGATAAATGTACACTCCGAGAGAATTAAATACCCAGAAGGAAAATTCCGAGGGAATTAAAATAATGGGAGAAATACTGATGCACTATGTTTGGGGACAGAGATGGAAATAAATACGGGGAACCCACCCCACCCCACTGACCCAAGTAAAACTGTATTAAAAATGAGTTAAACAGGGAGCGGGGTGGTAGAAATAACAACAGCGAATCTTTGTTTTTCAGGATTTGTTTGGTATCATTTGAATTACTTGCAGTCAATTTTTAAATATTTGAAGTGTGTGCAAATGTGCTTTTAAAAGTTGACCATATTTTCTGGTGAAAGAGTCTTTGGTTTGTTTAATAATATAATAATAATATAATAATCGCTTATTGTCACAAGTAGGCTTCAATGAAGTTACCGTGAAAAGTCCCAAGTCGCCTGTTCGGGGAGACCGGTACAGGAATTGAACCCGGGCTGCTGGCGTTGTTATGCATTGCAAGCCCGCTGCTCAACCAGCCCCAGTATTTATTTTACAAAAAAATAAAATGTTATTTAATCACCCCCTAAACATAATAATGGTTGTATTGTTACTTGTGTCACCAAGTTGTGTTCCTCACTGCTTATCAACTGCGGCACTGAAGAATTCTGCTACAGAACTGGCCATACGTCTGGTCAAGTGGTTCCAGTACAGCTGCACCAGGAGCATCTACCCAATAAAGCAGAAATTGCCCTGGTATGTCAACTGGCTATTTGAATATGGGGACGTGTGCCGGCATGTCACGTCCAGAAAACGACCAGACCAATTCACTCTGGTGCATCAGCCCACTTTCAGTCATCAGGCAAGTAATTTTGATAGTGCTATCAGGTGACACTTGCCAATAACTGTGCTCAGTTTAGGTTCTGCAGGCCACTCTGCTCCAGACCTCGTTACAGCCTATGATCAAACATGGGCAAGAGAGCTGAAGGCCAAGGTTGGGGTGAGTGGCTGCCCTTCACATCAAGACAGCATTTGACAGAGTGTAGCATCTAGGAGTCCTCGTAAAATTGAAGCCAGATGGAGTTGGGAGATAAAATGTGGACCAGTTGGAGACATACCTAGTATTGGGCTATTTTCTTCTCTAAGCTTGTCTTGTTACCTTAAACAACAAGTCAGACATGCACATAATTATAACAACTTAGGATCAGCTCTTAAGTGAGACACCATACTCGTGATTCCCATGGGGGGTGCTACTAGATAGTGACTCATTCAGATTAATGTACCGTTTTTAACTTTGATCACTACATTCCATCAATAAAATGTGAAGAAAATATATATATGAGGGACAGCAGAATAACTCAACATGGTCTCAACAAAATCCATTTCCCAATCTCTTCGAATCATTTTGTTACAATGGTTACATTGTCTTCATAAACTCTTCCAATATCTTCCATCGTGTTGTGTGTCACTACCACCGTGCTAAATGGGATAGACTTCAAACTGGAGGACTAGCTAATCTAGCAACTCGAGGACTGGGCATCCATGAGGCGCTGTGGGCCATCAGCGGCAGTAGAATTGTATTCAACCGCAATCTGCAACTTCATGGCCTGGCATATCCCTTATTCTACTATTATCACCAAGCCAGGGGATCAACCCTGGTTCAATGAAGAGTGCAGGAGGGCAGGCCAGGAGCAACATGAGGCATACCGAAAAATGAGGTGTCGACCTGGTGAAGCTACAACACAGGACTACTTGTGAGCCAAACAGCAAGTAATAAACCGAGCTAAGTGATTCCACAATGAACGCGTCAGATCTAAGCTTTGTAGTCCTCCCACGTCCAGCCGTGAATGGTGGTGGTAATTAACTCACTGGAGGAGGAGGCTCCACAAATAAACCCATCCTCAATGATGGAGGAGCCCAGCATTTATGTGCAAAAGAAAAGCCTGAGGCACTTTCTTCAGCCAGAAATGCCGAGTGGATGATCCATCTCGGTCTCCTCCGGAGGTCCTCAGCATCACAGATGTCAGTCTTCAGCCAATACGATTCACTCCACGTAATATCAAGGAAGGGCTGAAGGCACTGGATACTGCAAGAGCCCTGACAATATTCCAGAAATAGTACTGAAGACTTGTGCTCCAGAACTTGCTGCACCTCTAGCCAAGCTGTTCCAGTACAACTGCAACACTGGCATCTACCCAGCAATGTGGAAAATTGCCCAGATGTGACTTTGCACAAAAAATGGGACAAATCCAACCCAGCCAATTACCACCCTATCAGTCCACTCTCGATCAGCAGTAAAATGATGGAAGGAGTCATCAACAGCGCTATCAAGCGGCACTTACTCAGCAATAACCTGCTCACGGACACTCAGTGTGGAATCTGCCAGGGTCACTCCTGACTTCATTACAGCCTTGGTTCAAACATGGACAAAAGAGCTGAATGCCAGAGGTATGGTGAGAGTGACTGCCCTTGACATCAAGGCAGCATTTGACCAAGTTTGGCATCAAGGAGCCCTAGCTAAACTGGAGTCAATGGGAATCGGGGGGAAGACTATCTGCTGGTTGGTGTCATACCTGGCACAAAGGAAGATGGATGTAGTGGTTAGAGATCAATCATCTCAACTCCAGGACATCACTGCAGAAGTTCCTCAGGGTAGTGCCCTAGGCCCAACCACCTTCAGCTGCTCCATCAATGACCTTCCTTCCATCACAAGGTCAGAAGTGGGGATGTTTGCGGATGACTGCACAGTGTTCAGCACCATTCATGACTCCTCGGATAATGAAGCAGTCCATGTCCAAATGCAGCAAGACCTGGACAATATCCAGGCCTGGCCTGACAAGTGGCAAGCTACATTCGCGCCACACAAGTGTCAGGCATTGACCATCTCCTGCAAGAGTGGATCTAACCACCACCCCTTGAAATTCAGTGGCATTACCATCTCTGAAACCTCCACAATCAATATCCGGGGGGTTACCATTGATCAGAAACTGAACTGGACTAGCCACATTAATATTGTGGCTACCAGGGCAGGTCAAAGGGTAGGAATCCTACGGCGAACAATTCCCCTCTTGACTCCCCCAAAGCCTGTCCACCATCTACAAGACACAAGTCAGGAGTGTAATGGAATACTCACCACTTGCCTGGATGAGTGCAGCTCCAACAACACTCTAAGCTCAACACCACGCAGGACAAAGTAGCCCGCTTGATTGCTCCCCCTTCCGCAAACATTCAAACCCTCCACCACTGACGAACAGTGGCAGCCGTGTATACCATCTACAAGATGCACTGCAGTGACTCACCAAGGTTCCTTAAACAGCACCTTCCAAACCCATGACTACCACCATCTCGACGGACAAGAGCAGCAGATATCTGGGAACCCCACCGCCTGGAGGTTTCCCTCCTAACCACTCACCACCCTGACTTTGAAATATATCGCTGTTCCTTCATTGTCGCTGGAGCAACATCCTGGAACTCCCTCCCTAATAGCACAGTGTGTGTACCTACACCTCAAGGACTGCAGCGGTTCAAGAAGGCAACTCATCACCATCTTCTGAAGGGCAACGAGGGATGGGCAATAAATGCTGGTCTGACCAGCGACGTGCACATCCCGTAAATGAATTAAAAAAAATAAAAAAAAATTCTCAACACAAGAAGGGACTGGTAAATTTAATACCACCACAGGCATGACTGAGAAACCATTGCACATTCCATCACCCTTGTTAACTGCAGAGGCACATATGTCTTTTAATCCCCTTAGGCAGCATGTTGCTTCTCCATGCTCAGCAGAAGGCTGTTTTGACTCATTGTGCACTGATCCTGGCAGTCGCCATTAACCATCAGCCAACTGAGGTACAATGGCAGCAACGTGTTCTATTTCCAAAATGATAGATGCTGTCATTTAGTGTGCACGCTCTTCCTATTAAGACATAGCCTGCTTCACCAAGCACATTGGCCCCACAGCTGCAGGTGGCAGCTCCAAGGCTATGGGACCTAAAATGTGTGCAGGATGCCATTTGATCAGCTGACGCAGTGCAACTTGCCAGTACAGGGTGCTGATCAACCCCCTACTGTTTGTTCGGCTAAATCTAACCCGCAAACTTAGGCGTTGGTTCAAGAGGTTATTGGGAGCCAAATTGGAAGAAACCCATCTCCCAGTGCAAACTTCATCAATGTTTTAGCATGCGCTTGTGCTAAGTATATCAAATGTAGATTGACCAACGCAGACTGGAAAATTATCACGTGGTTGAAACACTTTGTGGTAAGTGACGTCCCATTCTGGAATCTAAAGCAAAGAGAAAATTTGAAAATGGGCCCAGAATAGGTTTGAAGGAAATAGCTCATCGGAATGAGTTGCAGGCAGATTTTGTGACTGACTTGGGGTAATGTGAGTGATTTTACAGCATAGAGAGTGGGAACAGGGAAGTTGAAACATGGTGAAATGTAAATGATTGAGGCTGTTAAAAGTATTGGGCAGAGGTTGCAAGTGAGGCATACTGAAAGAAAAATTCAAGGAACTGAAGGTACAAGTTTAGCAAGGAAAAGCAAAATTTTGGAACCGCAAAAGAAAAAGTTTCTAATTATTTTGTCTGCCACAAAATGTTCCATTCAAAAAGCTGAGCAAGATATCGGGATTAATTATTCATATCAAAATAGATGAATCAAAAGAGTAGCTCAGTGGTAAGCATTTTCAGCTATTTCCAGTATTAACTGAGACGACTGGTATTTAGCATGGTATATTATTTCTACCATGTAGTTTTTTAATATTAATATTGGACTCTGTTATGGCTGACCAACCAGGTTGCCGAATTACCTTACAGCAAGTGTGGCAGCTCATCTTGACTTCAGTTTTTCTCTGTTCTTAGCTCATCTCTGCTGGGGCAGCAGGGTAGCATAGTGGTTAGCACAGCTGCTTCACAGCTCCGGGGTCCCAGTTTCAATTCCCGGCTTAGGTCACTGTCTGTGCGGAGTTTGCACGTTCTCCCCATGTGTGCGCGGGTTTCCTCCGGGTGCTCCGCTTTCCTCCCACGGCCCAAAGATGTGCAGGTTAGGTCTAACAATTGTCCTTGGTGTCCAAAAAGGTTAAGTGGGGTTACTGGGTTGCGAGGATAGGGTGGAGGTGTGGGCTTGGGTAGAGTGCTCTTTCCAAGGGCCGGTGCAGACTCGATGGGCCGAATGGCCTCCTTCAGCACTGTAAATCCTATGACTCTATCTCGGACCATAGGTTGTGACTAAGAGTTCAGTGCAATTTACCAGACTGCCATGAATATAACACTTGGGCCTATGGTCGTGAGCATGTGTTCGCAGCCCGCTGAAGACTTCCATCAGATTTTTCTTTCTTTCTTCCTTTCCCATTGCAGGGAGACACTGGGACTGGAATTCTCCGGCCCTTGGGATTCCCTGTTCCCGCTAGCAGTGTACCCCGCCCACAGCAGAATGAGGTGGCTTCAACCCATTGACAACTGGCGGGATTAGAGAATCCCACCACCAGCAAACGGCATGCCGCCGAGAAACACCAGGACGGGGGAACCAGAGAACCCAGTCCTTGACCTTGGATTTTCACCGCAATGGAGAGCGAAAATTGTGGCGAAAATGACAGGGGGGGCCCAAATCCGAAGTTCCATCCCTGAACACAGCACCTACCATTTCTGTGGAAGTGGGCCCAGGTTGGGATTTGTGAACGCTCGTAGTAATCAGCAGCCATTTCCACTGGTTCGATTTTGGTGTGAGAGGTGTCTGAAACCTCACCTGCACAGATTAGACCTGGTAGGAGCACGTCTGAATTTTGTGGATTTGTTTGGATAACCGGGGTACCCTTTTGGAGAGTTATGGCACTCCTTTGATATAGGCCTGGGACCCTTTTGCGGGAGGTCAAATGCCCTTTGTGAATGCTAAAAGTAGGCACAAATATTTATAAACTCCTGAACTGTCCAAGGAAGCTATCCAAGCATATCAAACGCCCGAGAGGAAATGAATTTTGGTGCGTTTAAATACAAATGGTTGCTACTGTTTCACTCTGTTGACATAAACCGTAGGACTTCCATCACTTGATTAGTGCTGCACGGCCAATTCCGCAACTGTCCATGATCGCCTACCATTTTACCAGTGATTTGTCAGTTCTAAGTAGTGATGGACTCTGAAGTGGGACTGTGAATTTCAATGCACATCTTATAAGGAATTATACAACTCAATTAAATGTAGTAGTTGAATTATGCAGTTGAATTAAATGCTTGTTGTACTAAGAGATAATCCGTTGCAAGGGATAATGAGGTTGATGGCATGTAAAAGTTGTAAGTAAACTGGCTTTTAACAAATTATTGTTTTATTAAAAAAAAAAAATTTTTGCAACAGGCACTTAGAACCTATTTAATCTCAATGCGGCTCATAGGCCTTCCCATGGTAGATACTGGGTGAGCTGGCATGGTGTGGCAAAAGGTGGTGAGTGGGGGCATGGGTTGGCAAGTGTTGGCACTAAATTAACAGAGGGGTTATAAAGGGCCATGGGGTTTCAGGAGAGGCCATAGGTTGGCACCGAGGTTGCGAGGGGTACATGGGGTGATTCGAGAGTCGGGCATGGGTTGTGTGGGGAGCGGGCTGATGATGGCAAGAGGGCTGTTTTTTTGTTTCATAAAAATTCAATTTCAACACCGTGCTGGAGGACCAAAGGCAGGCCTTCCACACAACCCACCTCCACATCTGGTAGTTCCACACTTGTTCTGCGGTTGCCCAGCCTGAATACAAAAACCTGATGTTCACTCGGGCATTTAAAAATAGTTTAAAAAAAAGACATTTTTACAAATTGAGGGGCAATTTAGCATGGCCAATCCATGGGCTGAGGGGGTGAAACCAACACAGACACAGAGAATGTGCAAACTCCACCCGAACAGTGACCCGGGCCATGAGGCAGCAGCGCTAACCACTGCCACCGTGCCGCCCCATAACCGATCCATGACCAGAAATGATCACGGATTTAACGAGAGACAAGCTTGCAATGGAGAAAGTGGTGGTTCCATGACCAGGTAGACTACTGAAGCATCAAAATGTGCCACCATGTGGGAGATTCTAATTGCTGATTTCTTCTTTACTGCTGTCGGAAGAGTTACAAAGAAAAGTACAACAAGCAATTAGTAAGGCAAATTATCTATTAGGTTTTATTGCAAGGGGGTTGGAGTAATTAAAAAAAGCAAGGGAACATTATTTTAGCAAAAAAAAGTTTAAAAACAGGCGCAAAATGATTGCAATGCGAATAAGGATAGCCAATTTGCAATCAGTACACAATTTTGATCTAATTACAGATTAGCATTTCCAGGCATAGTCAAATAACGGTAAACAGAAATCTGCAGGTTTAGCACGCAAACCTTGATTAGATGACATTTTCATGGAGCAGTAAAGGTGCAGAGTGCTCAGACAGGCACATCGTGGCACAATGCAAAATGGCTTGGGCACCTGATGGAGGAAATGCACATCCTTGATGTGGTGCTGGAGGTCCTGGTGGAGGAGATCCAGAAGAGTAGGAAAGATGTCCCCTACCTGCAAAGGGGAAGGATGTCGCTACCTCCATCGTACCCCTCTGTTCATCCCTCCTGAAGCAGCTGGTGCTGCTGTACTTGGCTTCATGTCCTCGTGCCCAATGTCCCTTCTAAGCTGCACAGCCAAGTGCCTGCACATGTTTGGCCATGCAAAAAAAAAAAAAATTAAGAAGCTGCTCGCTTAATGAAGTCACTCACGCATTAAAAAAAATTACAAGGACCAATTCTCATCGCCACCCACATTTTGTCTTCCGAACTGGACCCCAAGTGGGATGCCCATGACTAGCCACTTCCTTACTCCTGGTGACTCCTTTTGAGGTGGAGGAGCATAACACTTCTCTCTTTCGCTTGAAGGCCTCAACAGAATTTCCAGACTGAATGTTGCTGAAGTGTTGATGAAAGCCTCCTGATGGGACAGAACCGGGGTGCGACACGGCCAGTAGATCCCGGGAGAGGCCTCCCCCAGGATTCCAGCTGCTCGAACGCCTCGTGAGATCTAACCAGATTGCTTGAGACATCACGATCTGCTGGGCAGGACCCAGCCTTGCACAAAAAAGTGAGTTTAGAACCCACTTGGTCGTGCTTGTGCCGGACCATCTACCAGCCTCGCTAAGAAGATCCCAGCCAGGCGCACTTAAGTGCTGGGGTGGGGGGGGGGGGGGGGGGGAGAGAGAGATCAGAGGCCCCTGGATGGCAGGCCTCCATGCAGGGTGCCACCTGGGCACCTTTGCACTGCCAATTTGGCACCCTGGCAGGGGTACTAAAGATAACAGTGCTACTTGTCATGTGATTGTCCCTTTAAGGAAGTTTTTTTGTCTTGACACATGGCTTCAGTGATGTCATTGTGTGGGTGGAGCTGGGCTGTGGCTCTGTGAGCTGTTTTACTTTCGCTTTCGATTTGACTGTTGTGGACCCAGACAGGGGAAAGAAGTGTTTTGGCCTCTCTCTCTCGTTTCATTTTAAATATCTGTTCCAGTAAAAATCACCTTTAGTGGAGGCTTTTAAGATATAGTTTGCTTTCCGGAAGGGTTTAAACCTGCTGTTGAGATGGGGTCAGTATCTCCGGGAAAGCCAGTCTTATTCAAGTGAGAATGCAGAGCGCTGGGCCACGTCTTTGAAAAGGGGGTTTGATTTATGGGACTTTGTTTTTGAATTGGAACAGTTAAGGGGGAATTCATTAAGTGTTATACATAGATTACTGTAGGTGTGGAGTATCTTTCTGCTTGTAATTGATAAAAATTCTTGCTGTTTGTTTTTATACATGTTAACTAAGTTCTTAGAATAAAGTTTGTTTTGATTAAAATGTCCGGGAAGACTGTTGAATCCCATCTCATTTGAAGGCTCTTGTGTTCATCCTAGCCAAATTCAACAAAAAGTGATTGGATTGGATTGGATTTGTTTACTGTCAATTGTACCGAGGTACAGTGAAAAGTATTTTTCTGCGAGCAGCTCAACAGATCATTAAGTACATGGGAAGAAAAGGGAATAAAAGAAAATACATAATAGGGCAACACAAGGTATACAATAAGCACTGGCATCGGATGAAGCATACAGGCTATAGATCAGGTGAACTCCATAATATACTTTGGAGTTTCTAAACCCTGGCCCATGTGTCGCTAGATGGTGGGGTCGTTCGGCACTGCTACAACCTGGCTAATCCCACCCAGAACGGACTCTTATTTTTTTTTTCAGTTAGATCATGCCCAATGTGTCTCCGAGGTCCTTTTCACAGCCTCAGCAACAAACATGAAATCCAACCATCCTTTTCGGAGCACTGAAATCAACATCAGTGACCTAGTTACTATTAAATAGCCAATCGCTGTTGAGAGGACACTGCTTGCAGTGCTAACTACCAAAATGCTATGCAACCTCTTAAATGGACACTTGCAGATTTTTATAAGCTGGTTAGCAAGCTTATGGGCGGCTGTTCCTAGCACTAGTTTCAGGCCCTTTGCTAAGATAGGCGTGGGCTAGAGTGGCCTTTCAGCTGAAGACTCCGCGTGGCCACTTCTTAGCCCTAAAATGTATTCAGTGATCATTGCTGCCAGGAGAATTTGCGACAATTGTTATAGGACATTGAGATCACACCTGCCGTACTACACACTTCTGATCTCCTTGCCGAAGGATTTACTTGCCATTAGAAAAGGTGCAACAAAGGTTCACTAGAATGTTTCTTGAGATACATAGAAAATACAGCACAGAACAGGCCCTTCGGCCCACGATGTTGTGCCGAACCTTTGTCCTAGATTAATCATAGATTATCATTGAATTTACAGTGCAGAAGGAGGCCATTCGGCCCCCTGAGTCTGCACCGGCTCTTGGAAAGAGCACCCCACCCAAACTCAACACCTCCACCCAACACCAAGGGCAATTTTGGACACTAAGGGCAATTTATCATGGCCAATCCACCTACCCTGCACATCTTTGGACTGTGGGAGGAAACCGGAGCACCCGGAGGAAACCCACGCAGACACTGGGAGGACGTGCAGACTCTGCACAGACAGTGACCCAAGCCGGAATCGAACCTGGGACCCTGGAGCTGTGAAGCAATTGTGCTATCCACAATGCTACCGTGCTGCCCTTAAGAACAAATAAATCTACACTATAAATGTAGATGAGAGGACTTTCCAATGAGGTGGATTTTGAAGAATGGTAGGTGATTGCATTGAAATGTATTAAGTTAGAGTGTTTGACAGGTAGATGTTTCCTGTGGTCGGAGAGTCTATAATTAGGGGTCATTGTCTCAGATTGAGGAGTCAACCATGCAGGAGGGAAGAAGAAAAAATTCTTATATAAAAGCATTGCAAATTTTTGGAATTCTCTTGGAATCCTCTAACCTAGAGGACCATGGATGCTCAATGGATGTAGTTTTTCGGCACAAAAGGAATTCGGGAATAATGAGGCCAGGAATGATGAGGCAAGAAAGTGTAGTTGACGTAGAAATTTCAGACAGGATAATATTGAATGGAGGAGCAGGTTTGAGGGCCCAAACAGCCAATGCCTGCTTCTGTTTCTTATGTTCCGAAGAGGCAGGAACTTGTCAATAAAAGGATGGGTAGTTTAACGTTTGGCTGTCTTCTGCTGCTTAGTTTGGAGCAGCAGCTGAAAAGGTTACAGCAATGCCCAGCACAGGAAGACTGAACTATTCTGATGTGACCCTTCTACTGCTGACAAATTAAAGACGTTCTTTTGTATTTATCCATCTTGGATGTAAAATGGGAGCATATAATTGCTACCTGTTAAACTACCATACGAGTGTAAAGTTTGCCAAGCACATAGTGGGAGAATTTGGGTTGGAAACCTCTAACACCGAGCTTCTGAAGTTGGACCAAGCCAATGCTGTAGTGCTGAGTTGTGTATGGTTCACTAGTTTGTGCTGACTGGAAACCTGCCCGCTCCATGTGTATGTGCACTCAATATCTCACAGGCTGTGTCTACAACTCCAGTTAGTATCCTGCCTGCAGATATCTGGAACATTACAACGCAATAAGAATGGTTAAGTTTAAGATTTCTGCTTGGATTGAAGGCTTAACTGACCGTTCAGGGCTTCCTCTTTTATGTACCACCTGGTCTGGTGTTGAAGTCGGACAGCGATGTCAATGTTGTGCTGAGAGGGGTATTTTAGTTTCAATTGTGCTGTTCCGATGACTTAATAGGAAGGCAAATGTTTGCTGGGTAGTTAGGAGAGAAAATGAGAAAAGTCGGTGTGCTTATTCAAGGTCTTTAAAATCTAGTGTTTTTCCCCCTCATTCAATCAACTCCAGCATTGTGTTTGTATTGAATAAGGTTGGAAATATCCGTCCTGAAGAATGAACCTTGTTCGGTCTGGTATAACACCAGATGTAGATTAAATTTGCTTTTATAAATCTACCAGAACACTTCACCAAAACTACAGTTTCCAAAGAACATTGTATTATTACATCAGTGGGATTTCCTACGCACTCTTTCATTTCCCATTCTTGCAACCTCTCTTGGACTGTCAATTTGCGATTTATGGTTATGAAAATGTTTGTTAGGGTAGACATTGAGAAAATGTTTCCACTTATGGTGGATCATAAATAGTCACCAATTATTCCATTAGGGAATTCAAAAGGAACTCTTTACCTAGAGAGTGGTAAGAATGTGGAACCATAGGTGCATTTAAGGTGAAGCTGAACAAGCAGATGAGGCAGAAAGGAATAGAAGGATATGCGGAAAGTGCTCTATGAAGTGGGGTGAATAGGGGCTCAGATGAGGCATAATATCAGCATGGACCGGTTGAGCTGAGTGGCTTGTTTCTGGGCTGTACATTCAATACAATACCTCCACTAAAACCACTTGTTTTATCCTTCCCATTTATTTCTCTTTTCCTTCTGGAAGTTAGCGCTTCGGTATTTTAAAATGTTACGGTGTTGTACTGTCCTGATATTTATACAACTAAAAATACTTGGCATTATTTCATGAAAATTACTTTAGTTATGATATCAGTGTACTTGGTGTTCTGGTTCTACAGAACTCTAAACAATTTACAACGCCTTAGAATCTCCACATTTAAACAGGAAGTTGCATGTTATGATATTGTGTTTTTGGCAGGCAATGAGTGAAAATGCTGCTATCACTGTCCTCCGATCAAGTCACCTGATCCAAATATGGAATTTCCCAAAGATTCCCATTTGATTAAAATCCTGTATAAAACCTTTCCGTATTTTTACAGCTTCCTCATTTTAGTCAGCCCTGTGGCAACATCTGTTTAGTGGTGATCATGTTCCTTGATTTTATAAAATGTGCAATCTTGTGCTATTTTTATTGACTTTTGAGTATAGAAAGTGTTACCAAGGATTCCATTGCTGTACTGGATTAGTTGACTTTGTGCACTTGTGTGGTTTAGTCCTCATTGTGTCCTGTCTGGCTTCAATCATGTAATGCACAATGCATCAAATGTAGAGTTCCCAACTGTGATTAAATGTATTCCTGGAGGTCTCATCACGTGACTTGCCCCCAAACTCGGGCCATTTGTTGGCCAACACATCCATCTTTGTGATGCACCAGCTTCCTACAGTATGAGAACGCAAAAGCACTCATTACCCAATTGGAAGATACTTGCTTGCCTGTCAGCCAAACAGCCTTTTCTTCCCACCCACTTTCAGTGTTTTTTATATTTGGTGAAGAGAAATGATCAAAGAAAATTTGGGGGAACAAAATGAATGCCCCTATGATTTTATCTCCAGCACTACACACAGTAGTGTCTCGGAGGTTGATTTACAATTCCAAGAGAATTCAGGGCAATCCTTAAGGGTTGGCAACCCTAATATAATATCTGCTAAAATAAACCATCAATAATAATTGTTCTTTCTAGAATTT
The DNA here is from genome assembly GCF_047496885.1 of Scyliorhinus torazame. Lineage (NCBI taxonomy): Eukaryota > Metazoa > Chordata > Chondrichthyes > Carcharhiniformes > Scyliorhinidae > Scyliorhinus > Scyliorhinus torazame. Next base: position 32,287,180 of record NC_092719.1, read on the forward strand.
GCATTTTCTGGTACCCTATTTTTAAAAAAAATATATATTTTATTACGGCATTTGTATGAACATAAACACACAAATAAGAGCAAGAGCAGACTTGTACAAGATGCTAAATAACCAGCACCCACACCCCCTGCCCCCCTCCCTCTGCTGACACCTCAGACCTCCTCAAAGAAGTCGATGAACGGCTTCCACCTCCGGGTGAGCCCATCAACTGACCCTCTCAAGACGAGCTTAATCTTTATTGGGACTCCCACCCAGTCCATCAGCTCCATTTAAATCTCGGACACCTTCACATCCCGTACTCCCTCCCTCGAAAGCACCTTATCCTGCAACCTCGGGGGCAGCAGCCCAGGAAAGGACGACACCTGCCTCCTCGCAAAGTCCTGGACCGGTAAGTATCTAAACCCATTCCCACTGGGCAGCTCATATTCCTCCTCCAGGTCCTCTAAGCTCACAAAAGCTGCCCTCTACAAATCGGTCCCCAAACCGCTCAATCTTCTGGTACCCTACTTCATGGGAAGATCTTAATGCTATTAAACTGACAGCATTTGCCCAATTTGGAGATTACTTTTTACATTCTTGGGCAACAGGTATTGCTGACTTGGATATTGAATCTCAATGTACATATGGCATTATTTGATGAAGAGGGAACACACTTGCAGTGACATGAATTGCCATGAAAAAGGGCATCTCAGAAAAGCAATTGTTTGGGGGTATGGGCACTGGCCTGTTCAATTCAGTTACTCAATTCTATGACTTTATTCTCCAAAAGCTTTGATTCACTGAGTCTGTTGTAGCAGATGCAATGTATGTACTGTGCATATGTTTATTTTTCCAAGTGAAATAAATTTTACAGCGCCATGTGTTCTCCGTACAAGCATCATCACAGGACCTCCCACTTGGATGAATCCTTATTTGAGAGTTTCATCTAAGGACTGTATATGACGGAGTAATCTGAGAATAGGTTCCAGTTTTGCTAAACTGTGTGTGCACAAAAGTTTACTCCAGATTGTAATGGGTGCATTTATTTTTTCTCCAGGAGGCCTTGCTCAATATGGTCATATAACATCACAGATCTCCGCTAACTTCAGAACAAGCTGACTAGACAACAACTAGAAAATCAGGACATTGAGGCTATTCCAGAGGTATGAGGGATATAATGAATGCCCTTGAGGTTGTTTAGTTTACAGAGCAATGCTATTGCATTGTACTGCTTGGGAGCCAAAGGAGTTGAGTGGTTGCTTTCTCCATTTAGATGGAGCTAGAAGCACACAGCTGTACTCTGGGAAGGGAAATGTATCTGTATTAATTCCTTGATTGCAAAGTTAAAATAATGCGCGATACTACAGTATTCATGTTTGTTCATTTATTCAGGTTGTTGAATATTAGGACAGTTAAATGGCTGGTCAAAAAAAGACATAGGAGGCATAGTAGAAGCTACTCATAGCAAACTAATACTTTGTAATTAGCATTTAAGTTTGCAAAATTCAATACTTTTGCTGCTTCATGCCTTGCCTTTTGTTTCAAGTTAATAGGCTGGAATTCTCCAGCTGTTTGCCGACGGCGGGATTCTCTGATTTTTCTGGCAGTGCGACCCCGCCTGCGGGTTTCCCAGCGGCGTGGGGTGGCTTCAATTGCAAATCCCGTTGACGGTGACAGGAAATCCCGCCGCTGGTGAACGGCGTGCCACCAAGAAACACGTGGCGATTGGGGGGGGGGGGGGGGGGGGGCGGCGGCGGCGGCAGCGGCAGAGGGCGGATAACCCCACCCATGAATTGGGTGCTCCACATGTATTGGATTATTTTTTGCTTAAATCAAACTTTGCCAGTTTGCCTTAACCTTAGGGTCAGCTTTACTGCTATTCTGAGTGCAGTGTTGTTAAACTGTTCCTACTGGCTGGAGGTTTCTCTGCTCATTGCTGATACAAGATCAGTTTTTCCACAAGCGACTGCAGCGAAAGCGGTTGTCATGGAGTGGACGCTGTGTTTATGTTTTGACCGTGGATAGGAAAATTATTTAGTAAGCAAACAACCTGCATATCATTTCAGCAGGAAATATTTTCTGAATCGTACTAAAAAAAGTTAATTTTTTTTGTGCTTCCTTACACTTTTGAGGATTTAAGTAGGATGTGGAAAAAGGGCACAGGTGCAGATGGATTTCAAAGTAATTAATGCTTTGCATATCAACTTGTCGGGCTGATATTCTATTATGTGGCTGTCTTTTCTTGTAGTGATTGATTCATTGTAGACACAATGTGGCTTTTGAATCTAAACGGCACGTTAGCACAGTGGTTAGTACTGTTGCTTCCCAGCGCCATGATCCCAGGTTTGATTCCCACTTGGATCACTGTCTGTGTAGAATCTGCACGTTCTCCCCGAGTCTGCGTGGGTTTCCTCCGGGTGCTCCGGTTTCCTCCCACAAATCCCGAAAGAAATGTGGTTAGGTCATTTGGACATTCTGAATTCTCCCTCAGTCTACCCGAACAGGCGCCGGAATGTGGCGACTAGGGGCTTTTCACAGTAACTTCATTGCAGTGTTAATGTAAGCCTACTTGTGGCAATAAGGATTATTATTAAAAAAATATTATTATTATAAACTGCAGGTGCTGAGGCCAGAATTTTATTTATGATTTGGTGGCAGACTTGCCTATACCTCTAAAGTCGTACCTGATCTTTTTGATCGGATCAGTTTTTCACAGTGATACCAAAAATTTTCAGACCTTTTTCCTGCTCGTGTCAATGCTACCGTCACTGTGGAACTTGAACTTGGGTTTGTCACCTCACTGTTCTTTATGTTCTAATAGGACGCTGCACCCTGCCTGCACACTAAATACAAGACCCACACCAGCTGAAGGAATATTCTTCCCAGCCTGACCATTTACTCACACCTTGTCTCTTATGTTTCAGGAGGTGAATTCTTGGTAATGTTCAACATTATTAAATAGCTGTAAGCAACACTGAAGCAACTTGCAGGAAGCTGTGTGATGACAGTAAGCTGAACAAGTAGACTTGATTTTGCCTTTGAAAGTCCTGTCTGTTATCTTCAATGAAACTGACTTAATGTTTCCAGTCCCCAGTCGGTAACTGCATGTGGGTTGCTGTCAGCATATGTTGAGATTGCTTTGTATTTTTGACAATATCGAGGTCAGCTGTATTCCCAAATAATAGCAATATGAATCTCTTTTATAGGTATATAATTTGTTGTGCAAATAAAAGGCCCACTGCAGAACAGTGAGCAATCCAAGTGCATGATTCAGACTTCAATCGTTAGGGGCAATGGCAAATATAGGTGTAAGTAGGTTTATTAACTTTGGATAATAAATGCAGAGTTAAACAACGTTAACCAGGCGAAATCAAAATTAACACAGACAGCTGAATATGGTCCATATGAATAGATTCGGCTAAAGTAGTTCATTTGAGCTGATTAGGGTGACACAATTATTCTAAGTACGAATAGAGATGGAACACGATGTTCTGAACTCCTGTGCGCCTGGAGTAGGCATGCCCAGATTCATGATTATCTGATTAGAAAGGTAGTTCAGTTTGATGGTCTTCTTCAAAATGACAGGGAGGGGGTGAGGAAAAAGTAGTTTTGCAGACGTGCTTTAGGGGATTAACCAGACTGGCAAAGATCTGTGGCAGAATAGGCTGTTGCCTATGAAAGGCACCGACTTACTGTAATTACACAGCCGTTTCACATTCCTGCGCTTTGTTCTTGTACAATGTGGATTAGAAGCAAGTAAATTCCTCAGTTGTAGCTTTTGTTTCCAAATGTGATGGTGTCTTAAAATTCTGCAGAAATAATGACTAAGTTGAGCATTGCTGCAAAGTAGTATGGATTTGGTTTTCAATGGGACCCACTGGAAGGGGCAGTTGAGCATCATCTGGGTGTATAACTCCACTGTGGTGTCACATCTGGTTTATAAAATATTCAGTGGATCATTATGTCAGTTGAAACTTTCAAAACTTTTATTTAAAAAATGTGGCGAGTTTGATTCAATGCGCTTGATTGACCTTTAAATGCTAGAAGTATCATTTTACACGGCATTCTCTCTCGGATTTGGCAGTCCTGATTGCTGTATAAATAATGTGCTGCGGCTACAAATTGATACTGTAGTTACTGATCTGAGATCAATAACTGCAGCAGCGAACCAGCCTTCCAACAAAATCCTTGACGTCCTTGACCATGGTGAAATACTCAGAACAGCAAGCTGAATTTTATTGGAAAACTGACTTGATAATACGAAGCAGCCTACATTGGAATGTAGGAATTCTTGAGTAAAGCCATATGTTCTTTTTTCTACAAGTATCAGATTCTTTGCAAATTTGACAAAGTTAATTCAGTTGGGAAGAGAACGGAAAAAAGCCTTGTGGGTGTTTTCTTTTTTTTTTTAAATTACTTTATCAGAGTTACAAAGCCAGAGCTCCGAGTGTGGACAGGGGCAAACCCCCAATCCAGCTCAATGCCTGCTCCAAAAACCAATCCAAATTGAATCCAATTCATGGTTTCCACAAGAGAGACATACCAGATCCAGGCATTACACCTGACTTCATGCTCATCTTAGCCAAAAGGCCGAGAAGCGATTTGTGGGTGTTTGCTATCCAAATGTCACAGAGTTAAAGGTACCTGCAGACCGGTTTCCACATACGTGCAAACGATTTTGACACAAAACGTGGCACAAAAGTTTGTTTAGAGGTTGGTGGTTGGGGGTAAATTCTAGACTAATACTGAGGTGTACTACTTGGTATGATGGAAAGCTGTCCAATATTATTTAATATGTCTTGTCCAGATGTCTTGTCCTACATTTGAGATGGTTTATTGAAAGAAAGATACAGCTGCCCGAGTTCCTACAGCATTGCAAGTGATGGGCAAGATGATTAATTCTGGATTGGAGGGGAGGGACACAAGCACAGGTGGATGGGATGGGTGTTGGGCCAAACGCAGGGAGAATGTGCAAACTCCACACGGACAGTGACCCGGAGCCAGGATCGAATCTGGGACCTCAGTGCCGTGAGGCAGCAATGCTAACCACTGCGGCACCTTGCTGCCCTGGAAAGTATAATTTGACAGCTGCAATATTTTCTCATGCTTTTGTGAAGATTTTTGTGTTGGATTGTTTAAAAAAAAATCCAACACAAAAATATTTCAGCCATGTATTGACCCATTGTGCGTTCTCGAGTTGTGACCCAGCAAATGCTGCTGTACGTCCAGATTGCAGCTATATTTGGAATTCAGCTATGCAATGTGTCATGATATACACCAGTATATCATTGTGCAGACACACACTGATGGACACACAGTGGGACCAATCAACATACACAACACCGCAGCCAATCACCAGTGAGAGCACACGCACTATAAAGACACAGGGACATCAGAGTTCCCGCTCATTCGAGTAGCAGCTAGCTAGGACCACAGAGCTCACAGCCTGCAACACAGACATTCACCATGTGCTGAGTGCATCAACTGGTTAGGACAAGGCAAAGGTCTTTAGTTAAAGCTGGTATCGTATTTACCCACAGTTCAAGTATGTTTAAATAGTTAACCTTTTAATAAAATAGTGTTTCACTACTTCAAGTGTTGGTGACCTGTAGTGATCCAGAACACCCAACACATCACAAAGCAAGGGCCTGGAAGAGGCAGGTGGACCAAGTAGAATCTAAAGCTGATATGGAATGAAGTAGCAGATCAGTCCAGGAGCGAAAGGAATAGGGTGAAGTTGCCTATTTTTTTAATTGCAAAAGTTGGGAATTTTTCGTTCTCTCCTCCGAATGGCCTCCTTCTGCACTGTAAATTCTATGATTCTAAAGATGGTGGAAGTGTGTGTGGCTGGCAAAAACGAACGTCTGTCTATATAATCAAATTTGTACAGAGCAAGCACTGGGTCTTTTACAGTATCATTCTTCAAAACAACTTTGGACTGGAACAAATCAAAATTAGATTTTAATGCAAAACAAACCCGGACAGGCAAATCATTTAGTTCTGTGGCATAGTTTTAAAGCACACTGCTGAGATTCTACTGCTAAATGCAATGGTCTGAAAACATGCACTAAGAGGTTCAAACACAGCTTCTTGCCCACTGTTAGCAGATTCCTGAATGATTCTCTTTTATGGACTGAACTGATCTCTCCACACATCTTCCCTACTGAGTAGTACTGCACTCCGTATACTTCACTCTATGTCTGTGATAAGTATTTACATTGTGTATTTATCGTATATCCTATGTTTCTTCATGTATGGAATGATCTGTCTGGACTATATGCAGAACAATACTTTTCACTCTACCTCGGTACACGTGACAATAAATCAAATCAAATAAAGTATGAAACCGAGAAGTCCTATTTGAAATCACCAGCTTTTCATTGCTTTTTTTAAATGAAAATATACTTTGACTTACTTTAGTGTATAGTTTTTCATGCTTTTGCTGTGTCTCTTCCTCTTTTATACAGTTTATACAATGATGTGCTGCTAAGTAAGGGAATAGGAATTTTTGCTTTTCTTAACCCCTTCGTGAATAGACACGTGCGAGTACCCGTAGATGGATGTTGTACTTGGCAGCATCTTCAAAGACTAATTGGGCATATAGATTGTTTTGGATTGTTTTGTTTTGTGCGTTAGATCACCATTTATTGGTAGGATTGCTGAAGAAAGTAGTCAGCCACATGTTTAAAATGTTTGCTGATGGCGATCTAATTGGTGAAAGGAACAGCATTTTTGGCTATAGCCAGCCACTTACATTTCACAGAACTGAGGGTGATAACCATCAAAAAGGAACTCAATTATAATTTTCAAAATGTAATTACCTTATGTTCCAGTTGATGCATGTGGAAGTCAAGTGTTGCATTTCTCTTTGTATTATTAAATATATTTGTCATAGCAATCATTCCAGAATGGAATATTTTCTGTAGACCTTGTATGTTATTATATGATGACATTTACCTAATTATGATTGGATGAATACCCCAAAATGAGAAAAGGAAAATTTTGGCCACATTGCCAGTGTAGCAATCAATAATGTAGAGACTATAAATCTCTTAAAAATAAGAGACCATTCCATATTTGCTGTGCCTGACAAACATGTTCAACCGTTGTGGATTTATTCTAGTTCGGAGTTCCCAAGCGCAGGCAAGCGAACAGCTAATTGGGATCTTTGTCAACTATAAGGAGAAATGCTTTTTTTAGTATTGAAAATTCATTACATACCTGTCATCAGAGACAGAATTTGCTTTCTTACTACCTATGCGCAGTGTTTTTAACATATGATGTGTGTGTATTTTTTAATTAAATTAAATAATCTCTATTGTCACAAGTAGACTTGCATTAACGCTGCAATGAAGTTACTGTGAAAAGCCCCTAGTCACCACATTCTGGCGCCTGTTCGGGTACACAGAGGGAGAATTCTGAATTCTCAGCTGGTACACGGTCGTTTCAATATAAAAAAAAAATCCAGCACCAGGCTTTTGTGAATTTGAAAATAAAGGTTATTTATTCATTCCGTTGCCCTGGAGATTTAAAAGCATAAATGTCTCACTCACTGACTCGCATAAACTATTACTCGCACAAAGTTTTGACAGATTAAAGAAATAACACCATTACAACTTGGAATTATTTCAGTTAGTTTTGCAGTGGGCCTGTTGTTTCTGAGGTGAGTTGGTGCTTTGGCAAGCATGAAGGTCTTGAAAAGGAGTGGATTCTCAGTAAGCTTGAGGTTTCATGTAGCTAAATTGCCAAGAGGTTACCTAGTTGACTGCAGCTGGAACAAATCCTTTCTGATGGTTTTTCTGTCCCAGAACAGCTTTTGCTATTATCTTTAAAAGCAGGCAGCTAACATGGCTGACTTACCAATGTGACCTGTTGCAAGTCCAAAGTCCTTTTCCAAATAATAGCGTGTTCGGCTGATGAACATCTTTGTGTTGAGTTTGAGATGGCCATGGACTTTTTGTTTGGATGAGGGGCCATCACAATGCAATGAAAAGTCAATGGGAGCCATTTCATATTCGCCTGACACCTATTTAGTTTCAAAGTCTCTTTTGTACATGATGGAAAATGGAGATGTTTTCTGAAAACCCCATATGTCTGTAGGTTTTGGTCCGTCCTTAATCAAAAAGAAGGGTGTGAATTTCACAAGTGATTGTGTGGTTTGTTCATTCTGGTCTATTTTTGATCCGATATTGGCTGCTGACTCCACTGTTTACGTTTCTACTTGGTAAGCTACAGCCATGTTAATGGCTTTTGTGTTCAATTTTTTAATTATAGCTTTAAACTTTGTAATATCTTCAAGCCTGTACTGGGCATGACTGTAAAAGTGGGTATTTTTGTGTTGAATGAATACCATTGAACCTCTCCTTTGTTCCATTCAAATCATCTTGAACTAATCCATATAGATATATACAAAAGCAAACTTCTGCAGATGCTGGAAGTTCAGAAATATAAATCGAAAATGCTGGTAATGCTCAGCTCTCTGGCAGCATTTGCATTGAGTGAAGAAAAGTTATTGTTACAGGTCTGTGACCGTTGTCCCATATGTACATACCTTAATTTGTCTCTTTTGAGAAAAGAGGAGAATGGTTAAAAGTAGCTGTAACTCTTTCCATAGTGGATAATGCACTCTCCTCCAAGGTCCTGGGTTTGATTCCTCCTCCATCCAAATTCAGTTAAACTCAGCAGAAGCTGTAATTAGAACAAAGAACAGTACAGCACAGAACAGCCCCTTCGGCCCTCGATGTTGTGCCGAGCATTGTCCAAAACCAAGATCAAGCTATCCCACTCCCTGTCATTCAATAACCGCTTGAAAGTTCCTAAAGTATCCGACTCCACTATCCCAGCAGGCAGTCCATTCCACACCCTAACCACTCTGAGTAAAGAACCTACCTCGGACATCCCTCCTATATCTCCCACCCCGAACCTTATAGTTATGCCCCCCTTGTAACAGCTACATCCACCCGAGGAAATAGTCTCTGAACATCCACTCTATCCATCCTCCTCATCATCTTATAAACCTCTATTAAGTCGCCTCTCATCCTCCTCCGCTGCAAAGAGAAAAGCCCTAGCTCCCTCAACCTTTCCTCATAAGACCCATCCTCAAACCAGGCAGCATCCTGGTAAATCTCCTTTGCACCCTTTCCAATGTTTCCGCATCCTTCCTATAGTGAGGTGACCAGAACTGCACACAATACTCCAAATGTGGTCTCACCAGGGTCATGTACAGTTGCAGCACAACCCCACGGCTCTTAAGCTCAAGCCCCCTGTTAATAAACTTGAGGTGCTAAATTTGGCTTTGGGCCCCGAGATCAGAGAAAGGAGATGAGGCTGGATGTGTCTGGAATTTAGATCTGCTTGAGAATTGGGTAGAACTGTCAAACATCAGCCTTAACTTATTTGAGGAAAGATGCAGTGGCATTGGAGGTAGTTCAGAGGAGGTTCACTAGGTTGATTCCAGAGATGAGAGGTTTGTCGTATGAAGAGAAGATTGAACAGTTTAGGCCGGACTCTCTTGAGTTTAGAAGAGTGAAGGCAGATCAAATTGAGGTATACAAGATGATAAAAAATATGGATAAAGTAGATGTGGAGCAGATGCTTTCTCTTTTTGGGTATTCTAGAACAAGAGGATAAGAGGTAGCAAATTTAAAATGGACTTGAGGAGAAACTATTTCTCCCAAAGCGTTGTGATACTGTGGAATTTGCTACCGCAGAGTGCAGTGGATGCCGGGACAGTGAGTAAATTTAAGGAGGAGTTAGACAGATTTTTAATTGGTAACGGGTTGAAGGGTTGTGGAGAACAGGCAGGACGGTGGAGTTAAGGGCGGCATGAGATAAGCCATGATCGAATGGCAGAGCGGACCTTATGGGCCAAATGGCCTAATTTTGCTCCTATATCTTATGAACTTGTACATGTAGAATGGCATAAGGTGAAGCTTTTGTTGGCAATGCCTGTTGGAGGTGGAATAGTACAAACTATTGGTTAAAGTAGCCATACAACTAAATTGTCTAGTATTGTAGTTAAAACTGTTTTAAATGTACAGTTTCGACTCTGGAGAGTCTGAGAAGTAAGTATGCAAATAAGAATATATCTCTGAGATCCTAAAATAGTTTTAAGCATGGGAGAACAAGAAGGGAAAGCATAAATGTAACCATATACCATATATGGGGATTAAACTATGTTCATATCAGATGACTTGTTGGTCTACCATATCCATTGACGTAGCTCATTTCTAAGAAAGGGTTAGAGCATCATGCTATGATGACCATGATGAATCATCTTATGGCACACACTTATCTGTCAGATCCGCTTAAATACCTGTCATCTGAAATTGAGTAACTCACCATATGACCATTATGTACTTCATACCTTATATACAAGAGAAAATCGAAAACCTACTGGACAGGTGAGGGAAAGGTTTTTCTACCAACAAGAAAATAGCAGGGTCAGTTTTTGAATATACAAACAACTACTATGAAACATTTACCTTTTTGGGATATTTGTTAACCACGTACTTTTTGCCAGATCTGAAGATTTGATATGGAGTAACAGAACTTTTCACAAAATTGTGTTCCACTGGAACTCCTGTCCCAGGAAAGGATTTCCAAGCCTTTCAATTAAATTATAGATATATTTTATTCCAAACAATACAAAAGTTTCCACAATCATAAAAAACACACACAACCATATTACAGACAGTATGTCATTTTATATTTTTATAAGTTAACTAATTTTACCTTCTTCTCCCCCAACCCTCCCCGCTCTTCCCTCTTAATTGCTGGCAACAAACATATCTTTGAAAACAAGAGATAAATGGCCTGCACCTTGAGTAGTGCCCCTCCTCTGACCCCCTTGGGAACAACGGGATTAGGAATAGAAGTAGGAAGTTCAGCCCTTCGAGCCTGCCCCGCCATTCAATCAGATCATGGCTGATCTCTTCCTGGCCTCAAATCCATCTCCCTGCCTGTTCCCCATATCCTTTGAACCCTTTTTTTTAAAGTAGAGATACATCTATCTCCTTCGTGAAACCATGTAATGATTCGGACTCCATCGCACTATGGGGCAGCGAGTTCCACAAATTCATCCTCTGCGAGAAGTAGTTCCTCCTCATCTCAGTTCTAAATCTACCGTCTCTCAACCTATATCTGTGACCTCTCGCTCTAGATTGCCCCAAAAGGGGGAACATTTGTTCTACGTTTACTTTATCAATCCCTTTTAGTACTTTATATACCTCTATCAGATTGCCACTCATTCTTCTAACCTCCAGCGCATGTAAGCGTGTGTTTAATCTCTCCTCATACCCTTTCATCCCCAGAATCAATCTGGTGAACCTCCTCTGAACTGCCTCCAATGCCACCAGATCCTTCCTCAAAAAGGGGACCAAACTGGACACACTACTCCAGATGTGGTCTCGCCAACATCCTGTACAATTGCAGCACTTCTCTACTTTTATACTCCAGTCCTTTTTGCAATAAACGCTAAAGCTTAATTTGCCAGGCAGCATGGTGGTGCAGTGGTTAGCACTGCTGCCTCACGGCGCCGAGGCCCAGGTTCGATCCCGACTCTGAATCACTGCCCGTGTGGCGTTTGCACATTCACCACGTGTTTGTGTGGGTTTCGCTCCCATAACCCAAAAACAAATGTGTGCATGTTAGGTGGATTGGCCATGCTAAATTGCTCCTTAATTGGAAAAACTGAATTGGGTACTCAAAATTTATTTAAAAAATAACTTTATTTGCCTTTTTTATTACATGATGTACGTGCATACCAACTCTCTGCGATTCATGAACAAAGACACCCTGAACCCTCTGCCCAGACACATTTTGTATCTGCTTTCTGTTTCGATAATTTGCCTTTCTATTTTTTTTCAGCCAAAATGGATAACCTCACACTTATCCACACTAAACTCCATCTGCCAAATTTTGTCCCATTTGCCTAGCCTTTCTATGTCTGTCTGTAAAATCTTTATCTCCTCTTCAGAACTTGCTTTCCCACCTATTTTAATATCATCCACAAATTTTGTTATGTTACACTCTGTTGCTAACTTTCCGTTGGTTCAATTGCTCTGCCGTGGAATTCCCACAGTGCAGAGGGAGGTAATTTGTCCCATCGAGTCTCCACGGGCAGCATAGTGGTTAGCACAGTTGCTTCACAGCTCCAGAGTTCCAGGTTCGATTCCCGGCCTCGGGTGACTGTGCGGAGTCTGCTCGTTCTCCCCGTGTCTGCGTGGATTTCCTCCGGGTGCTCCGGTTTCCTCCAATAGTCCAAGGATGTGCAGGTTCGCTGGATTGGCCATGCTAAATTGTCCTTGGTGTCCAAAAAAGGTTAGGTGGGGGTTACCGGGTAACGGGGATAGGTTCGAAGTGTGGGCCTAAGTGGGGTGCTCTTTCCAAGGGCCGGTGCAGACTCGATGGGCCGAATGGCCTCCTTCTGCATTGTAAATTCTATGATTCAATGACCCTCTGAAAAAGCACCCTACACAGGCCAACTACCCCACCCTACCCCTGTAACCCCATAACCCCACCTAACCTGCACGTTCTTGGACTGTGGGAGGAAACCCACGCAGGTATGGTGAGAATGTGCAAACTCCACACAGGCAGCCACTTGGATCCCTGGTGATGTGAGGCAGCAGTGCTTACCACCATACTGCCTGTTGGAAAATGCTGAAGTTCCCTTGCTGCCAGCAGAAATCTGAGGGGGACCGGGAAGTGAACTGACCCTCCTGATGTTTACAGTCCTCCATAATTTTTAATGGGATGTAAAATATCTGCTCTACCTTTTAATACATCCATTGCGCTTGGCCCGCTTTAATACTAGCTGTGGTTATTATTCCATGTAAAGGTCAAGGTAGCGAGGAGAAGAGAGCTCCCTCTGCTCATTGTCTTGGTGTGCCAAAACTAAATGTAATTTCACAGAAGAGAAACTTGTCCATCTGAAGATAGTTTGGGTTTACTGTTTGCAGTAAAATCTCCAATGAATTGAGCGAGGCTTCACGAGTCTGTATTCGGCGATGCAGATTAGCCATTAACCTGCAGCTCGTAAATCCTGAAAATGTTGCAGGGCCAATAGTCCAAAGTGTACTTGTGTTGCAACTGCAACGAATTCAAGCTTCAGGGACAGATTTATGGAGCAAATAACAATACAGCCAACAAAAGTCCAATAATTGACTGAGTAGGATGGATTAATTCAGATGCCATTCCATTCTCCAGAAGAAAATGTTGCGCCATGCTGTTTTAAATGTTAACATCTGTTTTCATTAGAAATACAAAGCCAGCCTGGGGAGGGGCAGAAGTTTTAAGAACTGACGAGTAACTTCTTGCATTGTTTCTATTCCAAGATGGCCCTGTTGAGTATTGCTCCACCTCATTCATGCACCTAGAAAGTCTAAACCTTTTTTGATATAAAAATAATAGTTTCTGCTTATTTATGAAACTTCAAACAAAAATCATATCTGCATCTGAAGCCCTTTTCTTATTTAAAAAAAACAACATTTTGACCATGCTTGATGAGCAGGCATGTGTAAACATTATTTTGTAAAGCGAATGTGACCGTTTTTTTTCTCTCGAGTATTTTTGTTTGGAAGGATTTCTGAGCCTTTGGAAAAACAGGCTTCCTTTTTGGTCTTGTCTTTTGTTACCAGCCAAGTATTGCCCAACCAGAAACGAGTCATTCCATGGTATTTTCGTCTATTTCCCTGCCGACAGGAAAGATCTTTTTAGCTGCTTATCTGCGTTAGGATTTTGAATGTTCAGTGAAAACGGGTCTTGAAACCGTGCTGCGGAATATTAGTGTTTAAAGACTTAACATGCACATCTGAATTCCTTGGAGCCGCAGCATTTTCCCATATAAAAATAAATAGATTAATGCTCCATTAACATAGCAGGGAGAGCAATTTCAGATGAGCATATTAAACAGTCGAGGCTTGTGAGGAGCATAAACAGTGGCATAGTTACTGTGCTGTACATTCGATGCAATTCTCTCTGTAGCTTTAGGGTCCCGAGTGTCAAAATGTGATCATTACGAACATTATGAAACTTTTTAAAGAACAAATCTCATCGGCATCTGAAGCCTTTTTCTTTTTTAAAAAAAAACCCACATGTTTATCATGCTCAATGAGCAGGCATGTGTAAACACCGTTTTGTAAAGTGAACTTGACTGTTGTTTCCTGTTGAATATTTTTGTTTAGATGGATTTCTGCTAACCAATCATCTGAGCCTTTGGATAAGCAGGCGCTTTGTAATCTCTTCCTTTTTGTCTTGTCTGTTGTTTCCAAAAATGTTTTTAAATTATTTTAAACGTGAGGCAGGAGAGTTAATGTTTTTAAATTATTTTAAATGTGAGGCAGAAGATGGGCAGCACGGTGGCTAGCACTGTTGCTTCACAGCGCCAGTACCCGGGTTCGATTCCCGGCTTGGATCACTGTATTTGCGGAGTCTGCATGTTCTCCTCATGTCTGCGTGGGTGCTCCGGTTTCTTCAAACAAGCCCCGAAAGACATGCTGTTAGGTGATTTGGACATTTTGAATTTTCCCTCTGTGTACCCGAACAGACGCCGGAGTGTGGCGATTAGGGGATTTTATAGTAACTTCATTGCAGTGTTAACATAAGCCTACTTGTGGCACTAATAGAGATTATTATTATTATTATTATTATTAATAAGCCTTTAGCTTCAATGTGGTCAATATTAAGTTTAGTGATTTTAAAATATGTATACTTTTTGCGGGATAATGAAGGGAAATGTGGCGCAGTGGTTAGCACTGCTGCCTCACTGCGCCGAGGGCACAAGTTCGTTCCCTGGTCACTGTCCATGTGGAGTTTGCACATTCTCCCTGTGTTTACATGGGTCTCACCCCCACAACCCAAAAACATGAGCAGGATAGGTAGATTGGCCATGCTAATTGCCCCTTAATTGGGAAAAAAAAATAATCGGGTACTCTAAATTTATTTTAAAAATGAAGAAGGGGAATTGAACACTTTTTTTTTCTTATTATGAGGTACAGGAGGTGGAATTCTCCCAAGCCCCGCCAGCGACTTAGATGGGGAAAGAGTATGGTGGGAAGCTAAAATGCCCTCAACCTGATCACTCGCCCTGGGCCACTGTTCGTGTGGAGCTTGCACATTCTCCCATCGCTGCGTGGGTTTCACCCCCACAACCCAAAATGATGTGCAGGTTAGGTGGATTCACCACGCTAAATTACCCCTTAATTGTAAAAAAAAAAGAATTGGGTACTCTAAATTTTTATTCTAAATTAGTGATTAAGTACTGAGGTTGCTGATTTTAATACATTGTACCTGCAAAAATCATGTTTAACCAATTCATTGGTGTTCTTTGAAGGAGTCGTGTGCTGTGGTTGAAGGGGAACCGGTAGATGTAATATACTTACATTTCCAGGAGACAGTTGATAAAGTGTCACATCAAAGGTTTTTGTGGAAAATAAAAGTTCACGGTGTAGGGAGTAACTTGCTGGCATGGATAGAAGATTGCCAGCTAACAGAAAGCAGAGTTGGCATAAATGGGTCTTTTTATGTTTGGCAGGATGTGACCAGGGATGTGCCACATGGATCAGTCCTGGGGCCTCAACTTTTTACAACTTATGTAAATGACTTGCATGAAGTGACTGAAACTATGGTTGCTAAGTTTGCTGATGACAGGTAGGAAAGTAAGTGGTGAAGAGGATAGAAGGAGGCTACAAAGGGTATGGATAGGTTAAGTGAGTGGGGAAAACCTGGCAAATGGAATATAATGTGGGTATGTGTGAAGTTATCCATTTTGGCAGAAAGAATAAAAAAGAAGCTTATCGCAATGGCGAGAGATTGCAGAACCCGGAGGTGCACGGAGATCTGTGTGTCCTGGTGCATATAATAGAATTCCTACAGTGCAGAAGGAGGCCATTCGGCCTTTCGAGTCTGCAGCTGATCTCCGAAAGAGCACTCTATCGTGGCCCACCACCCCATCCCAGTAACCCCACCTAATCTTTTGGACACTACGGACCATTTAGTATGGCCAATCCACCGAACCTGTACAACTTTGGACTGTGGTAGGAGACTGGAGCATCCAGAGGAAACCCACGCAGACACTGGGAGAACGTACAAACTCCACACAGACAGTGACCCAAGGCTGGAAATGAACCGGGGTCCCTGGCGCTGTGAGACAGCAGTGTTAACACTGTGCACACCATGCTGCCGCATGAAACGGCAAAGCTAATGCATACGTGATGCACGATCAATCACTACTGAAGCGAGGTTGTAGTCCAATTGAAGGTTTTAATGAACAAGTAGTTTCCCCAGCAGCTCCGGTACAGAATGACTGCTGTGGGTGAAACACAGACTCTTATGCTCCGCCTGCTGGGCGGAACCAGCAGGCAGGTTCCACCACTCATACTACAGTATAAGGTACATCCCACCTAGGTACCGCGATACCCCTAATATAGCCCACCACAATATGTACAGTAAGTAAATAGGAAAGCTAATAGAATATTATTGTTTATTGTGAGGGGAATTGATTACAAAAGTGGGGAGGTAATGCTGCAATTGTACAGGGCATTGGTGAGACGACATCTGGAGTATTGTGTACAATATTGGTCTCTTTATTTAAGGAAGATGTAAATGTATTTGAAGCCATTCAGGCAAGGTTTACTTGACTAATACCAGGAATGGATGGGGTGCCTTCTGAGGAAAGGTTGGGTTTGTATCCACTAGAGTTCAGAAGAGGCGACTTGATTGAAATCTTTGAGGGGTCTTGACTGGGTGGGAGTGGAGAGGATATTTCCTCTTGTGGGAGAATCTAGAACTACGGGCTCCCGGTTTAAAAATGAGGGTCGCACATTTAAGACAGTTGAGGAGAATTCTTTACTCTGAGGGTCGTGATAACTATCCCCGCATACTCTGCCCCCTCCACCCCAGCCAAAATCTCCCGACTCACTACAAAGTAATCAATCCTCGAATACACCTTCTAGACATGTGAAAAGAAGGAATACTCCCTTCCCCCAGGGTACTGAAAGCACCATGGATCCACCATACCCACCCTCTCCATAAACCAACCCAGCTCCCTTGCCATTTGTACCCTACCCATCGACCTGGGGCTCGATCGATACACCCTCGGCTCCAGGACACAGTTAAAATCTCCACCCATGATCAACTGGTACGTGGCCAAATCCGGGATTGCTGCCAGCAACCCCCTCATAAAACCCACATCATCCCAATTTGGGGGCATACACATTTACCAACACTACCGGTGCCCCTTCCAATACCCACTCACAATCACATATCTCCCACCTGGATCCCTCGCCTCCTCCGCACTCTCAAATCCCATTTTTTTGCTAATTAAAATCACCACACCCCTCGATTTCAAATCAAACCCAGAATGAGAAACCTGCCCGACCCACCCCTTCCTTAACCTAACTTGGTCCTTCACACGGAGGTGTGTCTCCTGCAAAAAGATTACCCCCGCTTTCAAGGTCCTGAGGTGCGCGAACACCCGCAACCTTTTAACGGGCTAATTCAGCCCCCGGATGTTCCACGTTACCAACCTTACCGGAGGCTTGCGCTTCCAATCCCCTCTTCCGTCCGCCATCTTCCCCGCTTAATTCCTGCGCCTTTAATTCCACTCTCTACCTAGCCCATCCCAGATGGCCTCTCTCCCCCCCCCCCCCCCCCCCACACACACACACACTTACCCTTTCGGGCCTCCCCTCGGCACCCCTCTTGGCCTTCTCCCCCACCACCTCACTTCAGTTCACCAGCATGACCTGCTAGCGCAGCTGCCCCTGCCCAAAGGCACATCCTAATGACCTCCCTCTCCTTCTCCTCTGCTCAAAGAAGAAGGCCTCCTGCTGGCCTTACCCTGCCCCATCCAAACAAGGACTTCTCCTGAACTTCAGGTAGCCTTGTCCAAAGGCAAACAAATCGATGTTAAACACAAAACAGTCCCATAAAACAGATGGGGGGATGGGAACACCCATCCCCACATAAACTTTTCACCCCTACAACTCCTTACAATCTCAACATTGAACAGAACCCCCAAATCCAGATGTTATTTCCCTCCCAGTCGCAGCTACGCTTCTCCCTGGCCCACCGTAGAATTTTCTCTTTGTCCACACATTTATGGAGTCTCACGATCACCGTCCGCGGCGGCTCCCCAGCTCTCGGCTTTTGCCTCCGAGACCTATGTGCTCGGTCCACTTCAGGTGCCTTATCTAGCACCCCTTCTGCCACCAGCCCCTCCAGCATCCTCGAGACATACCTCGTGGCACTCACACCTTCCATTCCTTCAGGCAGACCCACTATTCGCAGGTTCTGCATTCTCCTGCTCCTCCACCTATGCCCGCAATGTTTTACAGAGATCTCCGAGGAGCCCCACCTCCACCTCCAGAGCCACCACACGATCGCTGTGGTTCGAGATCACTCCTTCAATCTCCCGAATCTGTGACCCCTGCACCCCAAACACCTCTCCATCCGCTCCAAAGTACTCTTCAGGGATACCACAGCTTCTGCAATGGCCTTTGCATGATCTTCATGCATTTCTTTTCTCTGTTTATGGAATTCCTCCTTGATAAAAGTCATTAGCTCCTGTATCTGGGGCCTTACAGCTTGCCTCTCCCCCGTCTGCATGCTGGAAGAGACTGTCTGTGAAGCACAAGACTGTTTCAACTTTCCAGCCAAACCTCTCACTGTGTTCTGCCGGGTCCGGTGATCAGAAGACCTACCATTCCAAGGGTAAACTACTCCTCTAACATTCACCTACGCCTTTTCATCAAAATTCCACCCGGATCTGGGTAAAAAGAGCCCTTATTAGTGACTTTGAACAGGAACAGCCCTTTATGTGACCAATCACTCCATGGTCACGAGCGGAAGTCCTGTTTTCTTTATTCTTACGACCAAAGTGAATAACTTCACACTTCCCTGTATTATACTCTATCTGCCCACTTGCTTAACCTATCTATATCTCTTTGTAGCTTCTCTGTGTTCTCCCCACACCTTGCCTCTTCCATCCAGTGTGGTATCATCAGCAAACTTTGATACTTTACTCTCTTGACTCTTCATCTACGTTAATGAATATAGAGTGTAAACAGCTTGAGGAACCACACTGGTCCTTGTTGTACTCAACTATTTCCTGCATGCAAACTTTAAAAACCTCTTGTTTCCTGGGCTTTGCAGTAGTCTGGCTGTTTTCAAATTTTTTAAAAAGCTGTCCTTCCAGCTTGACCAATTGTTGGCTACCAATAGGCGCACTAGTCAGCCTATCAACAGCCAATGAACTCTCTGATTCAATAAGCTGGAAATACTTTAAATTCACAGGCAAGTGAATCACATGGGTCCCATGAGGGAGCAGGAGCCCCTAGAGAGGTATGTGTGAGGCGAGTGTATGCAAGGGGGTGAGGGTATATGCGTGCGTTTTGTAGTTTAATTATGCAATATAGTGTTTCTTAGGAGTTAAGTCAGTATTCCTGAGAGGTCAAAAGTGTTCTGTGGCTGGAAAAGTTTGGTAAACATTGCATTAACTAATCCTCTATCAATGATAATACATCACCTCCAACTCCACAGCCAATATCGTGCATATTAGCTCTTCTTGCAGCACCTTATTGAGTACCTTCCAGAAATCCAGGTATACTACACCTACTGGGTCCCCTTTATCTGTCCTATCTCAACTAGTTTATACATGTCAAGCAGGGTTTCCTTTAGTAAAATTATATTGACTTGTTCTAATATTCTGCTTTTCTAAGTACATTATTAAGAATACATTCCAGCATTTTCCCAACAACTGCTGGTCAGATTTGCAACCTCTGCTCTGCTGTTCCTCCTCAGCCTGGTTGTATTTCATTCCCCGATTCATCCACAAACCAGTATGGTAGGTGTTTGCTTCTTTCTTGCATAGTTCACACCTACCTGCCCTCAATGGATGTTCGCTAAGAATACCACACCATAATCATCGCTAAGCAACTTAAGATTCATGGCAAAATGGTAAAGATGGCATGCATAACAAAGTACCAGTGAACTGTGTTACGGGTTGAGAAGAGGTGACTGCAGCTACAGCAATAATTAATTTAGATTAAAGATTGGTGAGTTGCAGTCTACTGTTTCTATAATTGGTAAGAATGTAAGTTAATTGTTATAATGATGATCAGGTTTTTAGGTGCACTGTCACTGTAAACATCATCCGTCATAACACTATACATACACTACAGAACCAACACTATTCAATGTAACTGGTGGGTTAGTTAGCATATTGGATTTCGCCCTTGAGTGACTGTGGAGTTTATACGTTCACCCTGTGTCTGCGTGGATTCCCTCCGGCTGCTCCGATTTCTTCCCAAAGTCCAAAGATGTGCAGGTTAGATGGATTGACCATGCTAAATTGCCCCACCGTGTTCATGCTCAAAGATGCGCAGGTTAGGTGGGGTTGCGAGAGAGTGGGCCTAAGTAGGGTGCTCTTTCAGATGGTCTGTGCAGACTCAATGGGGAGAATGGGCTGCTTCTGCACTGTGGGGATTCTATGGATTCTAACTGGCCTGTAGTTCACTGTTTTCCCTCTCCCTCCTTTTCTTGGAAAGCGGAGTAGCATTTGCCAACTTCCAATGTAGTGGGACCGTTTCCGACTGTAAGGAATTTTATGCATTTCTTGCATTTTCTCTTTTCATACCTCGATTCATACCTGCGGGCCCAGTTTCGTGAATTTGTACATTCACACAATGGCTGCTAACTTGCTTTAGGTTGCCACACACCACTGAAATCACAAAAATGTTTCCTGCGGTGTAGCTCATAGAAGTAAGCTTGCAGCTATTTTAGGTCACAGTTGCATTGCTGAAATTGTCAAATGAGTGTGCTGCACTCCCCTTAAAGGCCTCAAGAAAAAGTTCTGCAATGTCAAGCTGATTAAAATGTCAAAACAATTATCTGCAGTACTCTTCAGATCAACTAAGAAAACGGGCTGATGAATTTACTTAAAATTCTGCCTGCCGATTTGGACATTTTATATTTCATCAAGAAAGTTACTGGAAAGAAACCAACTCTAATAACTGTTGCAGGAACATTTGCTGGAGGAGTAACTTTGCTCCCTCCCCCTATTTCCCCTGAAAACCATCTGGGCTTCATTGTTGATTTTGAACTTCAAAGTTTGATGCAATTGCAGCAGCTCTGTTTGAAAGGTTAAAGCAAATGGAACTGACCCAGTGGAAGGATATATAAGCTCTGCTTGACAAATCGACATAGTTTTAAATCTAAACTTGACCAACATTATGGAGAGAAGGAAAATCTGGATTGGTAAATATGTGTTGCTGTTGTGTTGATCAGCTGTTGATTTGGAAGCAGTGCATGGCAGAGGAAAGCCCAGGGTTCGGGGAAATAAAATCAACTGCACAAATTGGGGTATTTTTAAAGTATAAAGTAAATGTAATTTTTAACAAGTGATGGGCAGGAAGATTTTCAAGTGGAACATTAGGGAGTGTGATTTGAAAGGGCTACATAATTATTTCCATTTCAGTAATCTTTAGTAAATGCTCCAAATCCCTTACCCACTTCACTGACTTGATCCTGATCTTGAGCCAATTACTAAAATTCGAATTTAGTTGAAGCTGACTTGAATGAGGTGAACAGACGGTTCTCGGTAAAGCCGACAAAGCTGTTAATGGTGTAAGTTATCCCTTTATTTCCCCTTCGTTTTAGTTTTGCCGTTACATTTTTGGTCCATGGGATGACTTGTGGCTTTAAGGCAAACAGGCTGTCCTGTACCTTTAATTTAAACAGAAGAATCCGGAAGGTTGTGCTGCTATAAATTGGAGATTGCAGACAGGCCGGCATCAGTGAGGATGTGGTTTGATTAATTGGCTGGTGGTTAAAGAATTGGCCCAAAAAGCTGTGCTCTGTCCAGTAACAGGTGGTGATTGGATCTGATCCCAGTGGAATATCTTTCAGAGCTTCAAGGGTTGCGTTTGATTTCAGTTTGATTCCTGGCAGCCCCGAATAAAGTCTGCTATCCTCTCCTCTCTCTGATTTTCTCCAGAAAGGCTAAGCTGCTGAATGGGCAGGGAGCCTGGATGAATCTATGTAGAGGCAGAGTCCAGAACCGACCAGCTGTCTCTCCTGAAAGGCAAAGGCAGAACCAACCAACTCGCTCTACAGAAAGATACAGTCCTTATTGCAAACCTCGAACTGAAAACAAAATTGAACAGCAATAAGGTGACTTACCAGAAGCCCTGTTGCCTGTGAGTACTCTGAGTCTAAACTACAGAGACCCTGAATGAATGCATCTACAAAGTAGATCTTTACAGGCTGTAAACCAGAGACTTTAATCAGCAAGCTTGCTGTGAAGCAAGTGTCCCAAAAAAACACCATCTGATGCAAAGACTCTTATTTTTGACCTTCATTCTTAATATATTTATCCCTTTCCACCCTGCTGTGTTTGCCGTGTGTGTGTGCATGTGTGTGTCTATTTAGAGGGTGGAGGCAGCTAAAGTGGGTATTAGTATTAGCTTGTCATTAACCAATTGTACTTGC
Source organism: Scyliorhinus torazame (assembly GCF_047496885.1). Classification (NCBI taxonomy): domain Eukaryota; kingdom Metazoa; phylum Chordata; class Chondrichthyes; order Carcharhiniformes; family Scyliorhinidae; genus Scyliorhinus; species Scyliorhinus torazame. Next base: position 32,309,647 of record NC_092719.1, read on the forward strand.
TGCATATTTCATGATGGTCCTTGTTATAAATAAAGTGATTGTGTTTACATTTACAAACCTGTGACTAATTATTGTGCAGCCAAGGGCCAAAGGCTTCAGGTATTTTTATGAGACATATTGGTTAATTCACTTGTGTTGTGACTCCGGAGCACGTGGGCTGGAATTGACCATGTATTAACCCAGGGTGTCGCAACAGTGGGTAAAATTATAGATTAGTTGATATAAGGCGGTGTGTGTTAGAAAAATAATTTGATGTAATACCACACCACATGATTCTACTTGCCAAAAGAAAAGCCATAAAGGACTAAGCAGGTGAGAGACGACATAAAACTAAGAGGGAATGCACACACAAATGCAAAAAATTGCTCAGAATCTGACAAAATGGGAAAAGTATAAAGAACAACAAAGGATGACAATTTAGCTAAGAGCTACAAAAAGGCATTAAGAAAAGGAAGCTGCCAAGGGATATCAAATTCAACACCATTTTACAATTGTATTATGAAAAGGAGGGTGAGGAATGACTATGTGTAGGGCCCCTGTGGATTCCAAGGATCAAGTTATGAAGAGCGATTACACAAATCAGCAGTGTACCCCCTGGAAGTTTAGATGGTTTGGGGTGATTTCATTGAAACTTGCAAGATATTAAAGGGACGAGATTGGACTGATGAAAACTATTCCTACTTTTCTACAAACAGCAATCGATGCGGGGTCAATTGTTAATAAATCTGAAACTGGAATCAAAAGGTATTAAGGGATAAAAGAGGAGAGGCAGGTACGTAGAGTTAGACCAGTCATGATCTCACTGAATGGCGGAATTGCTTTGGTGGGCTAAGTGGCCTCTTCCTGTTCGTAGCCAATGATAATGGGCTGCTAGGGGAAGAAGAGGAATCCACTTGACAGACATTGTTTAACCCTTTGAGAGTAGGCAGGAAGCTTTGGCAGATTATTCCTTCTGGTGTTAACAATTTCAGGCCTCCTTTAATAAAATATTTAAATGTTGTGAGGTATGTGGTTAAAAGAACTTGTGCACAGTGTAAATTACTATTTCAGTAATAAATTACCCACAACTGGGTGTGGCAAGTCTATGTCTTATTTGTTTATACTTTTTGAGTAGGTGTTTGGTAAACTGGGCGATGGTGGCGTCGTGGCAATGTCACTTGACTAATAATCCAGGCTAATACTCTAGGGACCTGGGTTCAAGTCCCATCATGGCTGCGCGTGGATTTTAAATTCAATTAATAAAATCTGGAATTAATAGCTAGTCTCAGTAATGGTGGCCCATGAACTATGATCAGTTGTTGTAAAAACACATCTGATTCACTAATTCCTTTAGGGAAGGAAATCTGTTGTACTTGCCCAGCCTGACCTACACGTGACTGCAGACCCATCGTACTGTAATGTGGTTGACCATTAATTGCCCTCTGAAATGGTCTAACAAGTCACTCAGTTCAAGCGCAATTAGGGCAATAAAAGCTGGCCTGACAGTGAGGCCCTCATCCTAGGAAAGAATAGATTTTTAAAAATTGTGGTTTTGGAATAGGGGTGGAACAATAATATCAGTTATTTTATTAGTAGCTTTGCAAACACCTCTAGTTTTATATGTGAAGATATTTTATATGCATTCATTCCATTTCTGGTGCTGTGTCAGGCAAAAATTCAACTTAGTAGTCTGGTTTCCTTGAGTTGCTGTAATGTGTTGCAACTGACATCACATTTCAAGTGAAACGGGCAGTTCCATCCATGAGTATGTCCCATTCAGCCTCGCCACCTTCTCACAGTTGCTTTCTTACACAGTTTTAAAATTGTACCTTGTCAGCCGCAGATGTAGTTATTGAGGATATACATTTACATTCTCCAGTATCCTGACTCTTGTGAGCTCCTGCCGCCCATTCCACAGTGTTGACATTTCAGTGCAGAAGAATTATGGGAAGCGTATTGGCAATGCGCCATGAAGTCTGATAACTTTTATTTTAAACTGGGCAGCACGGTAACACAAGTGGCTAGCACTGTAGCTTCACTCGCCAGGGTCCCAGGTTTGATTCCCCACTGGGTCACTGTCTGTGCAGAGTCTGCACGTTCTCCCCATGTCTACGTGGGTTTCCTCCGGGTGCTCCGGTTTCCTCCCACAGTCCAAAGACATGCAGGTTAGGTGGATTGGCTATGCTAAATTGCCCTTAGTGACCAAAACAGTTAGGAAGGGTATTGGGTTACGGGGATAGGGTAGAAGTGAGGGCTTAAGTGGGTCTGTGCAGACTCGATGGGCCGAATGGCCTCCTGCAGCACTATGTTCTATGTTTATAGTTGCTAGGTAGTACAAAGCTTTGCCTTTTAAATGGAACAGGCTAATGTACCCCCTTTCCTCAACATGCTGGATTCTCTACTACTTGGGCTCACAATGGTTGCTAGAAGCTACACAGAGGGACTCGTCCTCTGCATGAAAAAGTGACATGTCCAGGCATTGTGCTTTTTTGAATTGAACAAAAGAAAGGGACCAATAGTTCCTTGGTGCATTCTCCATGGCAATGCTCTGACCAATCAAAGTTGACTTGGCAACAAATTACAGCACCCTTTGGCGTTCTAGCGATTTGTTCTGTTGAATGCAAGATTAAAAACATTGACAGTAATACGCAAATTATTTTATAGAATTGAATTCTTTATTACTCCCCCTCCTTTCGAACTGATAGATCGTGGGCACGATTTAACGGACATTTACCCGGCATGTTTAGCTGGGTGTTACTGGCATGGGCAGCAGCAAGAACGACCACGCTATTAAATGGGGTTCTACTTCATTTCTGGGCTTCAGCGAGGAACGCAATGCCGAGGCATCACTTAGTCCCATTTCCGATTCGGGACACGATAAGACCAATAAATCTTGCAAGAGGCCTCTCAAGAGTTTTAATGGCTTGTTGTGCCTTGTGAGATTTAACGAGGGGTTGTGATCTGGATCACATCCACGTTGGGTGGAAAGTAGATTTGCATATTCAAGTGCAGTTAATTACCCAAGGCATGGGATCTAACATCCACGTCTGGGAGACCCCAAGCGAGCACCATTTAGCGCTGGTCTCCACCACCGTGGATCAGGCGTACTGGCACTGGTGGGGAGGAGGGGTCTCCCAGGCGATTGGGGGCCCCTCGGTGGTCAGGCTCTGGGACGGGTGGTACCCTGGCACCCCAATGCCCCAACTTACCAGTGAGGGGGTCCTCAAGCCCTCTCACCCCACCTCATAAGGAAAAGGCACCGCTGGCCCAATCCCCGGTGAGGACAAGATGCCCCTGCGCACCTTGGCCAAGTATGACACCCGAGTGCCACTGCCAGGATGTCCAGGTGGCAGTACCATGGTGCCCAGGAGGCATTGGGGTGCCAGGGTACCACCTTCACAGAGCCGGACCACCTAGGGCCCTCCCCCTCCCCAAAAAAAATTGATTGTGGTACAATATTCTTTTAACCCCCACTTAGCTTAACAATCATACATAGATTTAAGGATTAACATTGGTTAGACAAATGTAAGCTACAATGTTCTCATTAAAGTCCCTTTGAGCGCACAGATTGGCTGTGGTCAAATACACGCACTCCGCTCTGAACCAAGTAAATGTCTGTGGATTCCTCCGCAAATCCCCCGGATGAGCCACCTTGCATCACTGAACTCCAGCTTCCACAACAGTGAGTTCGAACTCCGCTTTCAAAATTCACACTTTCAAATCTTTTAAATTATGCTTTCCCTCTGCTGCTTCCATCAAGCTTTCGCTTTCACATTTTACACCTCTCCCTTCAGGTTTCCTTTGTCTGAAAGGCTTTTACACAAACTCTGAGGTCCAGCCACTGATTTCCACAATTATTTCAAATAATGTCTCTCAAACTGTAGACATTTCTCAGAAACTTTATTGCTACTGCAGATATCTTTCTGGCCGCTCACGATCCAATGCTTTTTCAACACTGCGATTTTATTGAACAGTACTGAGTTCTGATTCCCAGTTTCGTCTGTTTCATTATCTCGAGACTGCTTGGAAACATCTCTTCATTTCCCCAGTTTCCTTAACGAGCTGGACTTTAGATATTCAGGATCAGTTTTCTTAACTATTATTCCATAGTGTGGATTTTCTTCTAGCAAGGCTGAGAGAGATGTTCCCACTTTTTAGCCTTCTAAAACCAACTGCTTCTAGCAGAGCTGAGAGTGGCCTTCTTTCCCACTATCTATCTACAATTGCAATCAGGTTAAGTAAGCTAGAGTTTAAAAGCTTCTCTACCTTATGGTTGTATGATCCCACTTGTGGGGTTGGATGATCCCGTCTTATTTTGTCCCCAAAAATAATTTTATTTTTCTTTGTCCTTTTTATGGGATGTGGGTGTCACTGGGAAGGTCAAAATTTGTTGCCAATCTCCAATTGCCCTTGAACTGAGTGGCTTGTATGCCCATTTCAGAGGGCAGTTAAATGTTAACCACGTTGCTGTGGGTCTGGAGTCTAGTGCAGGCAGGCACAGCAGATTTCCTTCTCTAAGGTAGTACAGTGGTTAGCACGGTTGCTTCACAGCATCAGGGACCTGGGTTCGATTCGCGGCTTAGGTCACTGTCTGTGTGGAGTCTGCACGGTCTTCCCGTGTCTGCGTGGGTTTCCTCCGGGTGCTCTGGTTTCCTCACACTAGTCCCGAGAGACGTACTTGTTAGGTGAATTGGGCATTCTAAATTCTCCCTCTGTGTACTCGAACAGGCACTGGAGAATGGCGACTAGGGGCTTTTCACAGTAACTTAATTGCACTGTTAATATAAGCCTACTTGTGACACTAATAAACGTCATTATTATTAAAGAGCACTGGTGAACCAAATGGACTTTTAAAACAATTGATGATGGTTTCACTGTCACCAATACTGAGAGACTAATTTTCCAATTCTAGGTTTATTTATTGAATCCACCATCTGTCGCCAGGAATAACTCAACTATGTTGCATACCTATCCCATGACAAGTCAAGCATTATTAATGCTGCTGATCATTCCCATTTAAATGTTCTGTTGAAATGTTTTTACTTGTTGGACCAAGATGGGTTCGTTTAATTTGGATGCTGGTGTATTGACTAAAATTGAAAGTGTTGACATTTACATAGACATCGTTCTATCCCACTGCTTTAGCTAATTCAATCAATTACTTTGTTCTGGTAGTTAGTGGAAAATTTGTGCTTTGTTATACTAGTTCAGTTTGGTTTAGGTAGCAAAGACGTTGGGGAATTTCTTCACAGTTTCTGCTACTCTCTTTCAAATCTCACATGATGGCTTGAATGATGCTTTTGATTAGCTGTTCTGAGGGGTTAAAAATGGTGTTTTTTTTTAACCAACTGTTATAATCGTTGTCCAGGTTTTCGGTAAATTTCGGTTAGGGACCAAAAACGTTTTGTTTGAAGTAGACAGAGTTTGCGGTTCAAGGCCACAGGATTCCACAGGTTTTGGATAATGAAAACCTCTTCCTGGTTCCCCGCCTGGAACTCTTGTCTGCAGCGGCGCTCTGCTCTTGGTCACCATGCCGTGTCACTTTCCATTTCTGCGCAGGCGCGCTGGGCCCGTCCTCAGGCCAAAAATCTTTAAAATGCAGACCTGTGCATGTGCATCCCACTCCCTGTCTGCGCATGCATGGAAATTCCCGAGGTCCATTGAGACATGCACTTCCTGATGACCCCCCTCATCTTGACCCCGCGTTAAATCTGGTTTTTGTAACAACTGCCAGATGTACCAACAGTGATTCTCGAGGGGCTCATCCACAGACATCGAATTGCCTAGTTCCACTCACCTGGGATCGATAGATTATTGGCATTTAATTTCATTAACTATTTAAAATATGAACTTTTGGCTTTAAATCTACTTGTTTTGTTTGTTCATAAGTTGGCTTGTGTACTTCACTTCTCTTGTGTCTCAATTTTACCAATTGATCTAATTTGGAACTTCGCTATCTCCATAGCTTGCGTTTTTTCCCCAATCATGCCGGTTTTAGCTGCCATTCCAGACCCTATCATCATTTGTATTTCCTCCTTCCCTTTTTCTCTCTATAACCTTCCCTGCTATTATGCCCCTTCCTCTCTGCCCTCAGACAGTCTTCCCAAACAAACTCCAGTTCTTCAGTACTCCTTTGTCTTATAGTCTCTCAGGCCTGTCCTGATGTCGAATAGAACATAGAACATAGAAAAATACAGCACAGAACAGGCCCTTCGGCCCACAATGTTGCGCCGAACGTTTGTCCTAGATTAAGAACAAATTAATCTACACCCCATCATTCTACCGTAATCCATGTACCTATCCAATAGCCGCTTGAAGGTCCCTAATGTTTCCGACTCAACTACTTCCACAGGCAGTGCATTCCATACCCCCACTACTCTACCGTGGGCTAATCTTGCCAGTTCTTGCCTATTGCTCCCAGCACTAACTCTGTCCATTTGATGGGTTATAACCCCCTCCCTCCACATCTCCCCTTAAGAATGTATGTTCATTTTGCTATTAGAGCCCTTGCCATCCATCAATGTATTGAGGATGATCACTTTGACACTTTGCCCTTGACGTTTTCCCCTAAATGAAGCTTCTTCCCTGGCTGGCTAAGCCTTTGATCTCTCTGGGAAACATTTCTCAAGCAGTTATTTAGATTAACATTTGGAATTTGTCTTTAAACTTAAAAATTGCAAAGGAAACAGCAAGTTGTTAAGATACCCAGTTAACAGAAACTGTGTTGGTGTTGGTTAACTATCAGTCAGCTGAAAGTGGATGCCCTGAATAACTGGATCCCTTACAGGGGTCTGATTTAGCAGTCGTAACATGGGTGCCTGTCATAAGCTGAGTAGAAAGTGTTCACTCCCGCACAGTGATTGGCAACAGGGTGCTTTGCAAAATGTGTGCTATAGTCAGGAATTTGCTGCAGAGAGGTGCTGCTTTTTATTTTTATTTTGCTTCCAGCACCTGAGCAGTGGTATTTTTCTTGGCCTTGTAGGAAACTGTAACTTGCTATTACTTGACCAGTTATTAATTCAGTAAGCTAATCATATAATTAAATGAGGATAGATGGGCAGGGCAGATGATTTGCCATGACTTAAACGTGCAAGTTTGTTGAAAGCACTGCAATTATGACCACCGTTTCTGGGGCAAGAGTCTGCAGTTTGATTAATTTGGGCTCAGATTTGTTGGACTGGAGACAAAGCGTTGCGCTTGTTGCGCTCTCACAAAGCGCAGTGCGGCCGGTGAATGCCGGGAGAGCTCTCTCGCGGGCTTCCCGGAAGCCTTCACGCCTTGCGGTGTTCACCCAAGTCCCGCGAGGTGTCAGAGTCACAATCCTGCCCACAAGGGGCGGGACCAAACCGCGCACGCCGAATTCGGTTTTAAATGGACTTCGATGAACTTACCCAGTATCCACCAGCATCACGAGATCCACCGGCATCCCCAGTGAGGCCGCAGCCAGGCGCTGTTCAGGACTGATCCACAGAAATATGGACCATGCAGAACAGCACTCGCGGGGGGGCAGGTGTCTCCCGGGCCATCAGAGTTCCCTGGGTGGTCAGTGCAGGGTTGCTCCCTGGCCCTCTCTCTGGAATGTGGGCACCTTGGCACTGCCACCCTGGTACTAACAGCTGGTTAGAGCACTGCCTGGGTGCCAGTGCAAGGGTGCCCAAGTGTCATGGTGGCACTGTCAAGAATCAGGGGCTGAGGGGGGCCATGCCCATGAAAGGAAGGTGATGGGGGGGGGGGGGGAAACCTGAAGAGGGGAGCTCCAGGGCGGGGGGGGGGGGGGCCTGAAGAGGGGGGCTCCCAGGGACCCCATAGTGGCTGTCCTCACTTGGGGTGTGTGGGGTAGTGCCCATGTGTGTGGGAAGTGATATTGCCCATGGGTGGCGGTGACCCACATGCTCCCTTAGAGATCGGGGCACTGTTTCAAAATGGTGGCCCAATGTCTGAGTTCAGCTGCCCAGTGAGTGGCGATAAAGGGATCTTTTTCAGGATTGCAGCCGGTGACTAGTGGTGTACCCCGGGAGTAGGTGCTGGGACCACAACCTTTTAACAATAAATGTTAATGATCTGGAGGAAGGAACTGAAGGCACTTTTGCTAGGTTTGCAGATGATAGAGATCTTTAGAGGGGCAGGTAGTATTGAGGAAGCAGGCGGGCTGCAGTAGGACTTGGACAGGCTAGGAGAGTGGGCAAAGAAGTGGCAGATGGAATACAATGTGGAAAAGCGTGAGGTTATGCACTTTGGAAGGAGAAATGGAGCATTGACTTTTCTAAATGGGAAGATGTTTAGGAAATCAGAAGCACAAAGGGACATGGGAGTCCTTGTTCACAATTCTGTTAAGGTTAATGTTCAGGTTCAGTCGGCAGTTAGGAAGGCAAATGAAATGTTAGCATTCATGTCGAGAGGGCTATAATGCAATACCAGGGATGTACTTCTGAGGCTATATAAGGCTCTGGTCAGACCCCATTTGGAGTATTGTGAGCAGTTTTGGGCCCTGTATCTAAGGAAGGATGTGTTGGCCTTGGAAAGGGTCCAGAGGAGGTTCACAAGAATGATCCCTGGAATGAAGAGGTTGTCGTATGAGGAACGGTTGAGCACTCTGGGTCTGTACTCGTTGGAGTTTAGAAGGATGAAGGGGGGATCTTATTGAAACTTACAGGATACTGCGAGGCCTGGATAGAGTGGATGTGGAGAGGATGTTTCCACTTGTAGGAAAAACTAGAAGCAGAGGGCACCATCTCAGACTAAAGGGACAATCCTTTAAAACAAAGATGAGGAGGAATTTCTTCAGTCAGAAGGTGGTGAATCTGTGGAACTCTTTGCCGCAGAAGGCTGTGGAGGCTAAATTGCTGAGTGTCTTTAAGACCAAGATAGATAGGTTTTTGATCAATAAGGGGATCAGGGGTTATGGGGAGAAGGCAGGAGAAAAATATCAGCCATGATTGAATGGCGGAGCAGACTCTATGGGTCGAGTGGTCTAATTCTGCTTCTATATCTTATGGTCTTCAAAATAAATAAATCTTGGGGGCAAAACTGACGAGAAACTCCCCAGGGCCCCAAAAAAAGACTAAGTGTCATTGAATAGCGGTGGGGATCTCGCCGGCAGAACTAACTGGAAACTCTCTGTAAAAACCCACCACAAATGTACTTTGACATTTTTACGAAGAACCGCGCCCAAACTGTAGATATTGTGGCACTTCAGGAAAGACCGTATCCTGGACATTTGGGATGGGGCCAAAGTCTACGGCTTTGGTGGCTCATCCATCCCGCAGGCGTGGAATGGGGTTGCGTTTGGCAGGACCAGAAGATCCCGCCGACGGGAAGAGCCAGAAAATCACTCTTCGATCCGGGAGGCAGTCATACATCTCGGGTTAAATAGAACTTTATAGTGATCAGGAACCTGCAAGTCAGACACATCAGGGGATCCAGGATGCAGTGACAGAAGAGCTTGGCTCTTGGTTTTGACCAACAGATACGAGGCACTTGCTACCTTACTGCTACATGAGTGGCTAAACTGTCCACAGCACAATGGTGTAGCAATTTAATGGAGAGGACTGAAAAGGAATATGGTAACTTTGGGCACCGTAGAGTTGGGGGAGAGAAAGTTGGGAGTTCTGAAAGTTATATTGTCCTCCTGGCGTCAAGAGTTTCTTTGCGACTGGAGATGAACTGGAGTGGGGACAGGAAAGATACAGATGTGGTGAACCAAAAAGGAACCAACAACAGGTAGAAATAGGAATAATCTGTTGAGAGAGTTCAAGGAATTAGGATCCAAATTAAAACACAGAAGCTCAAATCTCCTGGATTGTTACCTGGGCCATGCACTAATTAGCATAGGATTAAGCCAATTGGAGAATTAAACTCGTAACCCCCAGGATGTTGAAGATGGGAGATTCAGCGATGGGAATGCCAAGGGGTGACAGTTAGATTCTCCCTTTGTTGGAAATGGTCATTGCCTGGCATTTGTGTGGTGCGAATGTTACCTGCCATTTGTCAGCCCAAGCCTGGATATTGTCTAGGACTTGCTGCATTTGGACTTGGATTACTTCAGCATCTGAGGAGTCTTCCCCAGCCCCGACTCCAGTTTTGTTAGGGTTCCTTGATTGGTCAAGAACGAAGGCTGTAATGAGGTCAGGAGCTGAGAAGCCCTGGCAGAACTCAAACTGAGTGTATATATGCATGTTACTGCTAAGCAATTGCCGCATGATAGAACTGTTGATGACCCCTCCATTATTTTACTGATGACCGAGAATAGGCTGATGGAGCGGTAATTGGCCGGGTTGCATTTGTCCTGGCTTTTCGTGTGCAGGATGTACTTGGGACAATTTTCTACATTGTTGGGTAGATGCCAGTGCTGTTGCTGTACAGGCACAGCTCGACTAAGGGCACATCAAGTTATGGAACAGTACTGTTGTGCAATGTTGTCAGGGCCCCATAGCCGTTATTGTATCTAGTGCCTTCAGCTGTTTTTTCACATCACGTGAAGTGAATTGAAGTGGCTGAAGACTTGGATCTATGATGCTGGGGACCTCTGGAAGCGGCCCAAGATGGATTCAATGCTTCAACCTTATCTCCTACATTGATGTGCCGGGCTCTCCCAATCATTTAATTAGGCGGCTGAAATACGGGACAAATCATCACCCTAGTGTTTAATGTTTTTTCAATGCAGTTGCTCTACTTCCACGTCAAGTGGTTGTATTCCAGTGGCATTTCACAAGTCATTAGATTTGCTGACGTTTGATTATTTGCGTATTAATTCCAGTTACATCGTTCATTTTTTTTCTTCTTCGGCAAGTTGTGTTTAATTTCTTTTTAAACAACATTCTGACTGCAGATTTTGCCCAGGTAACAGTGAATTTGGAAAATAGATTGCTTCTGAAATTCAGTGACTGAATAACACAGTATTAACACTGGTTTATAACCAAGCTGGCCACGGTTCGAAACTGCAAATTTAGCTCTGGTTTCTGTCTGATGTGGTCAGCACCAAGCTGCTCCGAACTTTCTTGTTTCTAACTGGCACAACTGTATACGTTACACAATCTGGGGTAACCCTCCATTTTTGACAAACATTTAATGGAGCTGGTAAAACTGGCTTGAATTTGTGTTTGGTGACTTCAGAATGTGTAAATTGGACAGTCGTGCAAGATGTTTTAGTGAGTTGATCGAGTTGTTACACTTCATCTGACACAGCCACAAAAAGGACACGTGGTCACAGGCCTGAATAGCGTTCATACATTATTGCAAAAATGTTCAGTTAAATATACAGTGCAGTGATTTAAGTATGCATTTTAATTCTTGCACCATTGATTTAACAACAATGTTTTACAAATATGAACTGCTGTAAGTTTGGCCCCAAATGGTACAAACTGCCTTCATGTTCACTTTGTCATTACATATGACTCAAGACAATTTGTGCTTGTGCTATCAGATGACACTTACACAGCAATAGCCTACTCACTGATGCTCAGCCTAGATTCTACCAAGCCCACACAGCCCCTGGCCTTATTACATCCTTGTTCCCAAATGGACAAAAGAGCGGAATTCTAGGTGAGCTGAGAGTGACTGCCCTTGACGACAATGCAGCATTTTACCGACGGGAGACCTAGCAAAGCTGAAGTCAATGGGAATCGGGGAACACTCACCACTGGTTGAAGTTATACCCAGCACAAAGGAAGATTGTTGTTGGAGGTAATCATCTCAGTCCCAGAGTATTGCTGCAGGAGTTCGTCACGAATCGTGTTCTAGGCCCAACCTTCTTCAGCTGGTTACATCACGAGTCCTTGGATACTGAAGTCCTTGTCCATGTGCAGCAAGACCTGCACAAAATTCAGGCTTGGGCGGATGAGTGGCAAATTGCACTTGGTGCCACACAAGTGCTAGACAATGACCATCTCCAACAAAGAGAGTCTAACCATTTCCCCATGACATTCAATGGTATTTCCATGACTGAAACCCCCACTTTCAACATCCTGATACCATACATCAGACAGTTAACTGGGCCAATACTGTGACTATAAGAGCATGTTAGAGGGTGCAAAATCTGTGGCGAGTAACTCACTTTCTCACTCTCCAATACCTGTCCACCATCTGCAAGGCTCAAGTCAGGAGTGTGATGGAATACTTGCCATTTGCCTGGATGAGTGCGGGTCCAACAACATTCAAGAAGCTCAACGCCATACAGGACAAAGCTTGCTTGATTGGCACCCCATTCACTCTACAAAATAAATGCTTACTCCTTCCTCCACCACCGATGCACAGTGGCAGCAGTGTGCACCATCAAAAGGTCATTGCAGCAACTCATCAAGTTTCCTTTGACAGCATTTCTTAAACTACCTTAAAAGCCAAGGATAGCAGCGGCATGGAAACACCACTGCCTGCAAATTCCCCTCCCAATCACTCACCATGCTGACTTAGAAATATATTGCAGTTCTGTTATGGGCGAGGTGTTTTCAGAACCCCAAAATGTACCATGGTGTTCAGCCAACCTCTCCCTTTAATGGATTGTTGCTTTTGAAGCACACGGCTTGTTCCCCAGGTGTGATATTACAATTATGGACACGTGGTTTTTAAAACAAAATGATGTTTATTCCATGAACTCAAATTAACCTATTAAATAAACATTGGATCTGTTAACACCCCTTACTTCAAAGATAGCCCCGAAAATAATACAACCCTAAATAATCCCTCAAAATGTTCCTTCAAACATCCAAAAGGCTTAAAACCTTCAAAACAGTAACACACCAGATCACAGAATATATATATTTTCTGTTGGATGGCAGAGATATATCAGCTTGGTTGATTTCAGCTCCAGCACCTTGCTTTTCTTCCTGCAGCTCTCTGGAAACACACAGACACACACCAGCTGCTTTTTCAAACTGAAACCAAAAGCAGAAGTGAGCTCAGCTCCCCCCAACCCCTGACATCACTTCAGTAATGTGATCATCTCCATTCCTTAAAGGTACATTGCTTAAACATCCATTTCTTAAAGGTACTCTCACATGACAGTTCCTTCACTCTTACTGGTTCGAAATTCTAGAATTCCCTTCCTAACAGCACTGTGGGTGTACCTACACCACATGACTACAGAGATTCAAGGATGCAACTTGTCAGCACCTTCTCGAGGGCAGTTAGGGATGGATAACCAATGTTGGCCAACCAGCGACTCCCACATGCCCTGGAAGAATAAAAAAACGCCCTCACAGGTAGATAACAGATGATTTTTGTGACGTGCAGACATTGCTGGCTAGGCCAGCATTTATTGCTCATCCCTAATTGATATTGAGAAGGTGGAGGTGAGCTGCTGCCTTGAACTGCTGCAGTCTCTATGGTGTAGGTACATCCACAGTACTGTTAGGGATGGAGTCCCAAGATTTTGGGCCAGTGATAGTGAAAGAATAGTGCTATATTTCCAAGTCAGGATAGTAAGTGACTTTTGAGGGGAGCTTCTGGGTTGTGGTGTTCCCATGTGGCTGCGGACCATGTCCTTCTAAATGGTAGTGATTGTGGGTTTGGAAGGTGCTGCCTAAGGAGCCTTGGTGAGTTCCTGCAGTGCAACTCCTAGATGGTAAACACTGCTGCCACTGTTCATTGGTGGTGGATGGGGTGTCAATCAAGCTGGCTGCTTTGTCCTGTATGCTGTCGGGATTCTTGTGTTGCTGGAATTGCATTCATCCAGACAAGTGGAGAGTATTCCATTACATTCCTAACTTGTACCTTGTAGATGGTGGACAGGCTTCGGGGAGTCAGGAAGTGACTTGCTGCAGGATTCCTAGCCGTTGACTTGCTCTTGTAGCCACAGTACTTATGTGGCTTGTCCAGTTCAGTTTCTAGTCAATAGTAACCACCAGGATGTTGATTGTGGTGGATTTGTCAATGGTAATGCCATTGAATACCAAGGGGCGATGATTAGATCTTGTTGGTGGATTCTTCGATGGTAATGCCATTGAATGCAAGGGGCAATGATTAGATCTTGTTGGTGGATTCTTCGATGGCAATGCCATTGAATACCAAAGGGCAGTGATTAGATCTTGTTGGTGGATTCAACGATTGTAATGCCATTGAATGCCATGGGGCAATGATTCGATCTTGTTGGAGATGGTCATTGCTTACCACTTGTGTGGCCCGAACATTGCTTACCACTTATCAGCCCAAGCCTGGATATTATCCATGTCTTGCTGCATTTGGACATGGACTACTTTAGTATGTGAATTATACTGAACATTGTGAAATCATCAACAAACATTCCCACTTTTGAGCTTAGGGTGGTAGATAGGTAATTGACGAAGCAGCTGAAGATGGTTGGGCCTAGGATACTACCCTGAGGAACTCGGCGGTAATGTCCTGGAGCTGAGATGATTGAACTCCAACCACCTCAACCATCTTCCCTTGTGCCAGAAACAAAAACAGAAAATACTGGACAATCTCAGCAGGTCTGGCAGCATCTGTGGAGAGAGAACGGAACTAAGGTAGAGTCTGGATGATGCTTGTTTGATTTATACTGTAGTGGGGAGAGCGGTGGGGGTGGGAACCGAGGATGACTACGTGAAGCAGTGGGGCTGGATAGGGGCCAGAAATAGGTGGAGATTGACAAAGATGTCAAGGACAGAAGACAAAGGAATGTCGGGTGATTAAGGCTAAGAAGAGTGCTGATAGTGGTACATAAAGAGATTAGAATGTATCAAAGGGTAACTAGGAACAGTTGGCCCCAGTGGAGTGGGGGGAGGGGGAACAATAGTGAGGGGAAAACCGACCAATGGAGGAAATGAAAATAAATTGATAGAAATAAAAATGAGTGAAGGTGGAGGAGAGAGTTCACAGCCTGAGGTTGTTGAACTCTTAAGTCCAGAAAGCTGTAATGTGCGTAATCGGAAGATGAGGTGCTGGTCCTCCAGTTTGCACTGGGCTTCACTGGAACATTGCAGCAGGCCAAGGATGGACATGAAAGCAAAACAGTGGGTTGAGATGGCAAGCGACAGGAAGGTCAGGGTCCCGCTTGCAGATGGACCGGAGGTGTTCTGCAAAACGGTCACCCAGTCTGCATTTCAACTCACCGTCCACCACCATTCATGACTGGGTGTGGCAGGATTGCAGAGCTTAGATATGATCCATTGGTTGTGGAATTGCTCAGCTCTGTCTATTGCTGCTTATGCTATTTGGCATGCAAGTAGTCCTGTGTTGTAGCTTCACCAGGTTGACACTTCATTTTTTTGCTATGTCTGGTGTTAATCCTGGGTAGATTGAACCAGGGCTGATCCCTGGCTTGGTGGTCGAGTGGGGATATGCCGGGTCATGAGGTTACAGATTGTGGTTGAAAACAATTCTGCTCCTGCTGATTGCTCACAGCGCCTCATGGATGCTCAGTCTTGAATTGCTAGAACTATTGGAGCCTATCCCATTTAGCACAGTGGTAGTGCCACACAACACGGTGGTGGGTATCCTCAATGTAAAGGTGCTGCTTCGTCTTGACGAGCACTATGTTGTGCTTACTCCTGCTAATACTGGCATGGACAGATGCATCTGCAGCAGGCAGGTTGGTGAGGATGAGGTCAAGTATGTTTATCCCTCTCTTTGGTTCCTTTACCACCTGCTGCAGATGCAGCTTAGTATCGACGTCCTTTGGGACCCGGCCAGCTTGATCTGTGGTGGTGCAACCAAGCCACTCTTGGTGATGGACATTGAAGTCTCTCACCCAGAGTACATTCTGCACCCTCGCCACCCTCAGTGCATTCTCCAAGTGGTGTTCAACATAGAGGAGTACTGACTCATCAGCTGAGGGGGGTACATGGTAATCAGCAGGAGGTTTCTTTGCCAGTGTTTGATGTGATGCCATGATACGTCACGGTATCAAGAGTCAATGTTGAGAACTCCCAGGGCAACTCCCTCCTGACTGTATCTCATTGTGCCGCCACCGTGGCTGGGTCTGTCCTGCCGGAATGTATAGAATAAATTCCCGGGTCGCCCGCCATTTTCTTACAATTGCTAATCCAGCGACAGCTCCACTTATGATTCACGTTCTAATTGGATTTCTAATAACGAGCTTTATATTATTACATTTGGATTTGTTTATTGTCGCGCGTACAGAGGTACAGTATACAATCTGGTTTTCCAGACCTGAAGTGTTTCCTCTCCTCGCTGTGTGTGTTTCTGTCTTCCCATGAGATGTAAATCTGATTAAAAGAAGAAATATGCCCATTTCTTATATAACGGGGCTACCTTGAGCACATCTGCCCAAAACAGAGAAAAGCACACGTGCTGCATTTTTAGTTTATCAACTTATAATCTTTTTCAGCTCTTGCCTCTGTGCTACAGGCTTTGTTTATAGTACAGTGCGTGCATAGTTTATCTCTCACTGTGGTATGCACTGTTTGCAATAGAGGCAAGAATTGCTGTGGGCTCTTTTCCCATATTCATGTAATAACACAGACTTAAAGGAGAGAGTGCTGCAACAGCTTGACCAGTGGATCATCTTAAATCATTCCTTTTTTTGAAGTATTTTTATTCACATTTTTAGCATTTTAACATTTTACAAAACAAAAACATTACACCCGCAAGTAAACCCTGCACCAACTGCCCCCCCCCACCACACACACACACAAATAGGTTGACGGTAACTAACTCTTGGAAAGCACGGGGTAGCACAGTTGCTTCACAGCTCCAGGGTCCCAGGTTCGATTCTCGGCTTGGATCACTGTCTGTGCGGAGTCTGCATGTTCTCCCCGTGTCTGCGAGGGTTTCCTCCGGGTGCTCTGGTTTCTTCCCACAGTCCAGAGATGTGCAGATTAGGTGGATTGGCCATGCTAAATTGCCCTTTATGTAGGTGGGTTACTGGGATCGGGTGGAGGCTTGGGCTTGAGTGGGGTGCTCTTTCCAAGGGCCGGTGCAGACTCGATGGGCCAAATGGCCTCCACTGTAAAGTCCATGAAATGCAAACTAAACAAATCCCATCTCTTATGGAACCCCTCGCTTGCCTCCCTCCCCACCCCCCCCTCTCCCGACTGCAAATCCACTTGCAAGGTTACTGACAAGATGATGAAAAACAACCCCCAAATGTTTCCATCTTCAGGCAGGGCCAGAACTTATGCACATGATTAGCTGGGCCACTCCCACACCATGCGCAAATATCCTCTATCCCCTCAAACAGCCTTGACTTTGTCAGATGCGCCCTGTGCACCACCTTCAACTGTGTCAACCACAGCCTCATGCACGAGGCTGAGGCATTCACCCTCCGCAGCACCTCACACCACAGTCTCTCCTCCAGCCCCATCCTCAACTCCTCCCCCCACTTGGCCTTAACACCCTCCATAGACATATTTATCCTCCTCCAAAATCCTCCCATAAATTGCTGAGTCGACCCCATCCTCCAACCCCATTACCGGCAGCACTTCCAACAATGTGGAGGCAGGCGCCATCGAAAAACTTTAAAACTAAAAAAGAATTTAGAGTACCCAATTCTTTTACCCGATTAAAGGGCAATTTAGTGTGGCCAATCCACCTACCCTGCACATCTTTTGGTAGTGGGTGGATTATAATGCAATACTCCTTTACTCCTTCATAGTTACACGCAGATTTGAAGGTTAACATGGATGTCAAAGTATACCTAAGCCACAATGGCCTCAGTAATACAATGTCCCTTTAAACACACAAGATGGCTGTGGTCAAATACACTCTCTACTCTGAACCCCAAGTCCATGTCAGTGGACCTCTCCTCAGAATCCCCCCAGTGATTGGCACATGAGAGTTTCCACACTCTACTCCCCAAAAACACACTTTAAAATCTTTGTTCACAATAATGCTTTCTGTTAGCAGTTTGCATTCCGAAATCCAGTTCGGGTTTTCCAAATGTCCTTTTAAAAAATGTTATGTTCTTTATTGGGTTTTTGGTGTATGAAACAAATCTAAACATGAACAAACAGTGTGAGTAACACGAGAGAGTAATTAAGGAGTGATACTAGGATTATTTACTTCAAGATCGGTTTTAACTATTTACAAAGATACATCACAATTTCCCCTTCCTTTTCTTTTATCCCTTCCTTGCAGTGTTTACCACAGTAATTGTGGTCCCCTGCGTTTCGTTCCCCACCAGTTTTCCCGTGGCTTTTCTTTCCTCTGGTTCCAGTTATTGTTAACCCCCACCCTTGTGTCTCCTGATTCCTCTGGGGCTTGATTGAGTCCCTTGTTTTCCTTGTTCAACCCCCCCCCCCCCCCCTTCCTTCCTTCCTGTGTCTTGGCTACCCTCTGATGATCTTCAGCTTCCTAGTTGTTGGCTACAAACAGGTCGATGAACAACCGAGTGAATGGCTCCCACGTTTTATGGAAGCCCTCTTCCGACCATCGGATGGCGAATTTGCTTTTCTCCATTTGGAGAAATTCTGACTGGTTGGACAGCCAGTCTGCAGCTATGGGTGCTGACCGCCAGCCGAGCAGGATTCTCCGGTGGGCGATCAGGGAGGCAAAAGCGAGGGCGTCTACCCTCCTCCCCCTGAAGACATGTGGCTGTTCTGATACCCTGAAGACTGCCAATCTCGGGCATGGCTCCACCCTCATCCCCGCCACTTTGGACATTGCCTCAAAGAAGGCTGTCCAGAACCCAGCATGTCTGGGGCAAGACCAGAACATGTGGGCATGGTTGGCCGGGCCTCCTTGGCACCTTTCGCATCTGTCCTCCACCTCCGAGAAGAACTTGCTCATTCGGGTTCTGGTTAAGTGGGCTCTATGTACACTTTTAGCTACATTAGGCTTAGCTTTGCACAGGTGGAGGTGGAGTTGACCTTGTGCAGTGCTTCGCTCCAGAGTCCCCACCCTATTTCAAACCCTTAGTCCTCCTCCCACTTCTCCCTTGTCTCGCCCAGTTGGGTACTGGCCCCTGTAGCAGTCGTCCGTACATGTCCACGCAGTTGCCTTTCCCTAAGATGTCCACGTCCAACAGGTCCTCTAGCAGTGACTGTCTTGATGGTCATGGGTACATCCTCGTTTCTTTTCGTAGGAATTTCTTGAGTTGTAGGTACCCGAGTTTGTTACCCCCTGTCGGTTGGAATCTTTCTGTCAGCTCTTCGAGCATTGTTAATCTATTATTGGTGCACCGGTCCCTAACTGTCAGCGTTACCCCCCCCCCCCCCCCCCCCCCTCCCCGGTCCTGTCTCCACCTTTTGAAGGAGGCATCTATGAGCTCCGGCGCGCACTGCCCAGTAATAATACAACAAGTTCGGAAGGCCCAATGCCACAACTGCTGGACCCTCTGAAGTGCCACCTTCCTTATCTTAGCCACCTTCGCTGCCCAGACAAATGATGAAACCAACCTGTCCACCCCTTTAAAAAACAACTTCGGCAAAAAAATCGGCAGGCATTGAAATAAAATAAAAACCGCAGCAAAATGTTCATCTTCACTCCCTGTACCCAACCTGACAAAAACAGGGGAAGACCACGCCACCCCAATAAATCCGCTTTTGCCCCCTCAACCAGATTCGTAAAGTTCAGCTTACGAAGCCGTGCCCAATTTCGGGCCACTTGCACCCCCAAATATCCGAAATGGACTGTTGACCCCCCCCCCCCCCCCCCCCACACTCCAACCCCTACCCCTGGAGGAGACACCACAATACTCGCTTTTTCCCCTAATTCAACTTTATCTTCAATCATTCTAACAATTATGCTTGTTTTATGGCTTCTTATAAGCTGAATCATAGAGAACAAAAGTTCCAAATCAAACAATTTTAAAATATAAATTTAGAGTACCCAGTTCATTTTTTTCCAATTAAGGGGTAATTTAGCATGGCCAATCCACCTACCCTGCACATCTTTGGGTTGTGGGGTGATATCCACTATTTGGATGTAAAGGAAATGTTGCCACAGTCCCAGAGGACCTTAAGTTGCTCTCCTTTTTGAGAGAGAGCTGACTGGTGGTGATTTAACCTGAGGGTCGCCACACCTCAGGCGGGGGACAAGGTAAATAACAAGGGAATGGAACCCACGCTGTTGGCGTCGGCCGTATCACGAACCAGCCATCCAGCCAAATGAGGTAACCAACTCCCTACTATTTGAATTGGAGAGAAGTGAGTGAACTTTAACCCCCATATGCACCGTGGTATCACCCACTTCCGTTGTTGTGAACTGATCCTATTTCTGAATCTAGCGATTTCTTGACCTATAATCAAGTACTTGTAGTAGCACTTGTATCAAATGTCTATTGGTCCTCCAACCCAAGTGTCTATTAAACCTTTTAGTATTTAGTGGGCAACAGTGAACAGAGCGGAGCAGCTAGTTTTCTGTTGATACACTGGGTATTCCGGAGACGTTTACACCCTGCCTATGGGGAAGTAAGAGTCCCAAATTATCCCAGATGAAAGAGAATGTGATTCAGAAGTTGGAGGGAGGAGTAAATGCAATTTATCAAACATTTTAAGTTTCCCAATTCCAAGGTGCACAGTGAGGGTGTCTACAGAATACTGGTACAGGGTCATTGCAGCCACAAAGGGAGAGAATCAGAGGTGGCGCACATCGAGTTTGACAAAGGACAAGGGGTTTATTTACAAGATGCTGCTCAAACCGGGTACCACGGTGGACTCCATAAAAGCCTGCAAAACTCTCATGATGTAATTGCCTAATGCGTGATATTACACCAGCCAAGGGTTGTTGCTCTGATGCATAACACAGGGGTAGCCTGATTATCAGCTAAGAACACCATTCATCTAATGAAGGAACAAATATATGCTTTGAATACTTTAAAAAATTTAAAGCTTCGCTATCCTCATTGAAATCTATACTAAAGAAATTAATTATGATTTCATGCTAAAATGTTGCTAACATGATATTGTATATAGTGGGCGGGATTCTCCAGCCTCCCCCAGCTGCGTGTTTCTTGGCGGCACGTCGTTTGATGGTGGCGGGATTTTCTCTTCCTGCCACGTGTCAACGGAATTTCCCATTGAAGCCACCCCATGCCGCTGGGAAACCTGCGAGGGAAGGTGCGCTGCCAGCGAGACCAGAGATTCCCAATGGCCATTGTGTTTTTGAATTGTTAGAAAATAAAGGGCAGGGAACCAACTCTATGTTTAAACATAATGTAGTTGTTAGTTTTCAGTCTTATATTAGGAAAAACACCAATTTCTGGATAGCAGCCTATGTTAATAAAATCCTTCCATTAACTATCCATATTATTCGAGCAATTACCCTTTCTTGATTTGGCAAACCAATCCAGGCATCAATCTTCAGTGGGAAATATAATTATAATAACTAAAGAAGTAAATGTGACCAAAGGTATGGTTATATCTTAAATAACTTTTTCACATCTCTTACACCCTTGCTCACTCCCTTGCCCCATATGTTATTTAAATTTAAATTACTTTACATTTTTACGTTCTTTTTCCTCTGATAGTTGACCCTTTTTCATGGCAAGCAAAACTTTTCCCAGCTCAACTTTGGCAACCTCCCTCAAAATCTTCTAAATCCCTAGTTTGGATACCTAGAAATCAAAGTCATCTCTTTCCAAAAGGAGCAAATCCAGCCTGTGGGGAAAAAAAAAAAAATAATTTTATTTTAAAGAACAAAGTATTTGATTTCAAAATGCATAATGAAAATATTTACTTCCCCCATTTTAAAAAGGCTTGCAGCTGTCCTGATTAATTTGTGGGTAGTATTGCACAATACAGGCAGAGCATTTCAAAGTAGCGACATTTTTCCCCCCGTAATGACTAATAGCAGATGATATTAATTACTAATTTCCTGCCCATTGTGAATTTTTCTTTGCCCTAGATAGTGGATGTGGCTATTTGTTGTCACGGAGTATATCAGATTCTTTCTTCTTTTATATCACTCCCTGGGTGGAGGGGTCGGGTGGGGGCGGCAGAGGGAGCGGGTGCAGAGGGGAACATTGAATAAATATTATTTGTTAATATGGTTTCGTGAATGGAAAGTGATACTTTTCTTGAGGTGAAATAGCAATTGAAATGTTCTGCTGCTGTGCGTTGGTGGTGCTGTCCTTGCTTCCTCCAGTGTTATTTTGCTTGAGCAGAAATTTTAAGATTTAAAAATCTTTTAAAAATATAATTTTAAAGTACCCAATTATTTTTTTCCAATTAAGGGACAATTTAGAGTGGCCAATCCACCTACCTTGCACATCTTTGGGTTGTTGGGGGCGAGACCCAAGCAGACACTGGGAGAATGTGCAAACTGCACACGGACAGTGACCCGGGGCTGGGATCGAACCTGGGTCCTCGGCGACGTAAATTTTAAGTCTTTTAAAATCTGATGATGTTTTTGAGTAGAATAGAAATGACGCGCTGTATTGCTTTTCGACTGTTTATCAAAAGAGGTTGTTCTTCCATGTGTTGGGGAAATTTGTGCAGTTGCTAAAATTCATTTAAGGTCCACAAAAATGGAAATACAGTTTTTAGGAAGGGGCACGATTTCAATAATCTTGGATATCATTTTGCTCCATGATGTTGGGATAGTTGCAGGAGAATTGTATCATGAGATGTGGGCATGGGTGAGGAAGAAATCAGCTGTACAGAGGCAGGAAAACTTTACACATTAGTGAATCCAGTTTGCCTTGTAGCTGAATAATCAAATTGTTCTTTCTTGGTCACTTTAATATCCACACCTTGTAACTAACCAACTGCATTAACTACGAAAGTTTCAGGTCACGTACCATAGATACATAGATACATAGAATTTACAGTGCAGAAGGAGGCCATTCGGCCCATCGAGTCTGCACCGGCTCTTGGAAAGAGCACCCTACCCAAGGTCCACACCTCCACCCAATCCCCATAACCCAGTAACCCCACCCAACACTAAGGGCAATTTTGGACACTAAGGGCAATTTATCATGGCCAATCCACCTAACCTGCACATCTTTGGACTGTGGGAGGAAACCGGAGCACCCGGAGGAAACCCACGCACACACGGAGAGGATGTGCAGACTCCGCACAGACAGTGACCCAAGCCGGTATTGAACCTGGGACCCTGGAGCTGTGAAGCAATTGTGCTATCCACAATGCTACCGTGCTGCCCAACTCAAGAACAGCTTCTTCCCTACTGCCATCAGACTTTTGAATGGACCTACCTCGTATTAAGTTGATCTTTTCTCTACACCTTGCTATGACTGTAACATTATATTCTGCAGTCTCTCCTTCCTTCCTTATGTACGGTATGCATTGTTTGTATAGCATGCAAGAAACAATACTTTTCACTGTATACTAATACATGTGACAATAATAAATCAAATCAAATTATTGGTTTCACAATCACAGTACGGAAATGTCTCTGTTGATAAATTCCATGCTCTGGTCACAGTTACTTCAAATGGATTATCGCTAGTCCTAAAATTCTGGATATTCTACAACTGGATAGTCAACAAAATGAAGGCGATTGTCATCGACTTCAGGAAGCGTAGTGGAGAACATGCCCCTGTCCACATCAATGGGAACGAAGTAGAAAGGGTCGAGAGCTTCAAGATGTACAGATCACCAACAGCCTGTCTTAGTCCCCCCAAGCCGACACTATAGTTCAGAAAACCCACCAACGACTCTACTTTCTCAGAAGACTGAGGAAATTTGGCATGTCAGCTACGACCCTCACCAACTTCTACAGATGCACCATAGAAAGCATTCTTTCTGGTTGCATCACAGCTTGGTATGGAGCCTGCTCTACCCAAGACCGCAGGAAACTACAAAAGGTTGTGAATGTAGCCCAATCCATCACGCAAACCAGCCTCCCATCCATTGACTCTGTCTATAATTCCCGCTGCCTCAGAAAGGAAGCCAGCATAATTAAGGACCTCACGCACCCCGGACATACTCTCTTCCACCTCCTTCCATCAGGAAAAAGATGCCATAGTTTGAGGCACGTACCAACCGACTCGAGAACAGCTTCTTGCCTACTGCCATAAGACTTTTGAATGGACCTACCTCGTATTAAGTTGATCTTTTCTCTACACCTTGCTATAACTGTAACATTATATTCTGCAGTCTCTCCTTCCTTCCTTATGTACGGTATGCATTGTTTGTACAGCATGCAAGAAACAATACTTTTCACTGTATACTAATACATGTGACAATCAATCAAATCAAACAACTGCCATGAACATTTTAAGGCACAGTACTAAGAGTGCGTTTACCTTCCAGACTAGTCTATTGAATGTTTGTTTTTTTTAAGCAGGAGAAATTACTGAATTATAGGAATGCTGCACTCATTGTTTTCTTACAAAAATATATTTTTTGATCATGGAATATTCTGCAGAACTGTAAATCGATGCAAAACTTATAATTTGGTAAAAAGATGGAAAAGGCTTATTAGTTTCTCAATTTAGTCAACGTGACTAAAATATTCACATTATGGAATAATACCGTTAACTCACTGTCTTCCCGTGGGTGTCTATGGGCGGCTCAGTGGTTGGCACTGTTGCTTCACAGCTCCAGGGTCCCAGTTTCGATTCCTGGCTTGGGTCACTGTCTGTGCGGAGTCTGCACGTTCTCCCTGTGTCTGCGTGCGTTTCCTCCGGGTGCTCCAGTTTCCTTCCACAAGTCCCGAAAGACATGCTTGTTCGGTGTATTGGACATTCTGAATTCTCCCTCGGTGTACCCGAACAGGTGGCAGAGTGTGGCAACTAAGAGGATTTTCACAGTAACTTCATTGCAGTGTAATGTAAGCTTACTTGTGACAATAAAGATTATTATTATTATTCTAATTTTTACCTTTTGCTTTGATCCCAGGGAAGGGAGCAAGAGAGAAAATAGTTAATTACGAATTATGATTGGTGGTATATTTCTGCATTATGGATTTTGTTCTATTTATAATTCTAAATCTAAGACCATTGTACCGCAGAGTTGTGGGAAGAGTGTACAGAAGCTTATAAAAATGGGCATAAGAGAAGAACATATTTACATATACGGCTGCTGTGCGGCAGGGCTGTGACTTCTCCCATCTCCCTGGCCATCCATTTCCGATTTGATTACATTAATGATGCAGTGTTAATTTGAAAACTATGGAAGTAAACTAATGGAGGAAATAATAGGACTGACTTTATGGAAGTGGTGAGGTCTTGGGGAGAAGAATACTTGAAGTAACAACAGTATGTCTAATGCCAATCAGTTTCAGGGGGCGAAATTCTCCGACCCCCCCGCCGGGTCGGAGAATCGCCGGGGGCTGGCGTGAATCCCGCCCCCGTGTTTGCCGAAGTCTCCGGCACCGGAGATTCGGCGGGGGCGGGAATTGCGCCGCGCCGGTTGGCGGGCACCCCGCTCGATTCTCCGGCCCGGATGGGCCGAAGTCCCGCCGATAAATTGCCTGTCCCGCCGGCGTAAATTGAACCACCTACCTTACCGGCGGGACAAGGCGGCGCGGGTGGGCTCCGGGGTCCTGGGGGGGGCAATCTGGCCCCGGGAGGTGCCCCCACGGTGGCCTGGCCCGCGATCGGGGCCCACCGATCCGCGGGCGGGCCTGTGCTGTGGGGGCACTCTTTCCCTTCCGCCTTCGCCACGGTCTCCACCATGGCAGAGGCGGAAGAGACTCCCTCCACTGCACATGCGTGGGAAACTGTCAGCGGCCGCTGACGCTCCCGCGCATGCGCCGCCCAGCTGGCGGGGCGGAAATTCCTCCGGCGTCGGCCTAGCCCCCCAATGTTGGGGCTCGGCCCCCAAAGATGCGGAGCCGTTTTGGGTGCCAGTCGGCGGACATCGCGCCGTCTCCGGAGAATTTCGCCCAGGATCTTTTATTAAATCTCAAGAGATAGTGTGGAGCCTATGTGGAGAAAAACAATTCACAAGTTACAACTGACTTGTCAGACTAGCGACTTTGTGAAGTTAATTGTTTTGGTGGCATTCAGTTTCTTTTGTGTTGGTGGACCTTAGATTTTTTTTTAAACAATGATGGTTAATGTACTTCCAAATTAATTTTTTGAGCAGCAGGATGGCATTTATTTCCAAATCTGAATTGTTTGCCTCCAACATATCTCTATCTTGGCAGTATAGAAGCGTGGAAAATGGGGCAGAGTAACAGGAGAGGTGTTTCGCTTGTGTTTGCTTGTTTTCGGAATGGATTGGAGTGAGGACGATTGAGTATTTGTTAACCCTCCCTGGAGTCGAACTGCCAGCAGAATGTGCTATCTGGGCTGTTGCATGGTAATGGCCGCCTCAATGAGCTGTTGCTGGCCTCTGTACAAGTGTATCCTATCAGGGCGGTAGAGGGTCAAAATGTTCTTTTTAAATAAAATGTCAGATTTGCCATGTTAATTTACAAATACCTGAAGACATTTCCAGGTTTTGGTGGAGATTATTTGACGATATTTAACATAAATTTAGGATATGGCACATTCTCCAGTCTGTCTTATTAAGACGAGAATTAACAAATAAACAAGAGGAGAATGTTATTGGACACAGGAAACCACTATTTTTGCCTTAGCGCAGATTTTAGCAGGTTGGAAGTGACCTGATAAACAGAGAATATGAAATTATTCACATTGTGAGAGTTTTAAATTGCAGGTAACTTATCAAAAATTGGTTATTTACACTATTCAAAACTGTTTTCTATCTTAATGACTACAGTAAATATTGAACTAAAATTGAAAGTGCAAATTAATTAGTCATGAAAGGATTGCCTTGAGCAACATTTCCCCTTAAAAGTCAATTTAGATGATCTTGAAATTGAGAGATTTTGCTTATATGGACTGTAGTGGTGATAGATACGTATTTGCTGCCAGACTTGGATGTTTCCAATGTCCAAGAGCTCATAAGGTCCAGTTGTTTTTACAAAACCCCATTCTTTGTGAAATTCCTGTAAATTGCTTCCTGATGTCAAACATGGGTAGCTCAAAAGGAATGAAAGTTTGTATGAATGTGAGACACTAATTGTTGAGCTCTTTATTTGTGAGCACACACTTCTTTGGATTAAGCAGCAAACTAGCTTTGCAGAGTATGTAAACTTAAAGAATCCTATTCATACAGTTACAATTTGATGGACTACCCTAAAATGGGCATTTGTATATTCTCACCACCCTCCTACCATATTTACATTAAGCATGGTTTCTCATGAGTCTATGACTCTGCTACTGGGATGACGGAAGTCAATTTTGCAATGCAAATTCCAGGAGCCCAGTTCTTGAGCTCTGACCCAATAAGTAAAGGGACTTCTGTCACCAAAATCAATCAATCTCATTTTGTTCTTGCATTTTCTTCCGATTTTGTGATGTTTTCTTTTAGCTTTTCCCCATTTCCTTGCTTGACTGCAGGCCTTTGTGGTGTGGGAGGAAAATATTCCATCTTTTAAATTTGCAGCATTTTGGGGCAGTTTCTTAATGCAAGGTGGAAGAAAAAGCTGCTGCCTTGAATCTGGAATGAAACAGTTTGAAATCAGCAAATATCCCGTCTCTCATCACTTATGCCTGGTATGTACCTGCAGTTTATTTTCTATGTTTGATTCCGGATTCAAGACCAGTGGGATAAATACATTTCCTAGGTTTTGGCCATAGAGTGAAAACATTGTGATCTAAGTGAATATGCAATTGATGGTGTGATGTTGAGTTACAATAGTTCTCTACATGAAACGTTCATATTCCATTGCACTTTTTAAATTGGAAAATAATCAACTCCGGCTTGGAAGAAATCTCTATCTGGAATTTGTATTTTAACCAGCATGAAACAAATCTAGGGGGCAGCATGGTGGTACAGTGGTCAGCACTGCTGCCTCACGGTGCCGAGGTCCCAAGTTCGATCCCGGCTCTGAGTCACTGCCCGTGTGGAGTTTGCACATTCTCCCCGTGTCTGCGTGGGTTTCACCCCACAACCTAAAGATGGGCAGCACGATAGCCTTGTGGATAGCACAATTGCTTCACAGCTCCAGGGTCCCAGGTTCGATTCCTGCTTGGGTCACTGTCTTTGCGGAGTCTGCACGTTCTCCCCGTGTGTGCGTGGGTTTCCTCCGGGTGCTCCGGTTTCCTCCCACAGTCCAAAGATGTGCAGGTTAGGTGGATTGACCATGATAAATTGCCCTTAGTGTCCAAAATTGCCCTTAGTGTTGGGTGGGGTTACTGGGTTATGGGGATAGGGTGGAGGTGTTGCCTTTGGGTAGGGTGCTCTTTCCAAGAGCCGGTGCAGACTCGATGGGCCGAATGGCCTCCTTCTGCACTGTAAATTCTATGATAATCTATGATGTGTAGGCTCGGTGGATGGGCCACGCTAAATTGGAAAAAATGAATTGGGTATTCTAAATTTATTTTTAAAAATGAAACCAATCTGGGCCATAGAAGTTTATTGATAACATAAAAGGTGTTCATTTTGGTCCGTTGGAACCATGCTGGCCTTTTGTTTGAGCAGTCTGCACTGCCCTCTCCCAGAGCCTTGTATCTCTTGCTACAGCAGATACTTACCAACTTTCTCTCCGAGGATTTGGATGACTCTACCTCAACCAATCCCTGTTAGTATGAACCTCTGTGTACTGAAATTCCTTCAAACACTTCTCCATTTCATCATTGTGGTCATTTTAAATTGATGATTTAAAAAATATATATTTTTTTATTCTCCTTTTTCACATTTTCTCCCACATTTACACCCACCAACAATAAACAATAATCAGTAACAAATATGTCAATCCCCATATCAATAACAACGATCCCATCCTCCCACCAAACCCCAAACATTAGCCCGCATGTTCACACAAACAAATGACAAAAAGGAATTAGGGATCACCCATAGTCACCATTAACACACACAGTCCCTCTCCCCCCAACCCTCCCACCCACCCGCCCCAACTAATGTTCGATGTTATCCAGTTCTTGAAAGTGCACAATGAATAATGCCCATGAATTGTAGAACCCCCCCATCCTTCCCCTCAGTTCAAACTTAACCTTCTCAGAGTCAAGAATTCCAACAGGTCCCCCCTGCCACGCCAGGGCACAGGGTGGAGAGGTTGCTCTCCAACCTATCAGGATCCGCCTTCGGGCGATCAACGAGGCGAAGGCTGCAACATCTGCCTCCGCATAAATTGATGATTTTTCATCACCATTTCACCAGTAAGAGAAAACCGTCTTTTCCTATGTGGTCTTTCTTTTAATTGAACCCTTCCTTGAATTTTAAATATTCCTACTAAATCTCCTTTTGGCTTTTCTCTGCTCCAGTGCAAATAGTCCGAGGCATTGGAGCACAGCAGGAGGCCATTTGTCCCACTTGGGTCCATGCCGGCTATAGCAACCAAGGCCAGTTCCATTTGCCTCATCTTTCCCTATATCCCTGCAAGTTCATTTCCCTATCCAATTTTGTTCAGTGATGATAAATAAACACTTGCTGGAAGGCTAGGATGTTTCTAGTCCCAGTATCTCAAAACCAGCTTCATAACTGTAGTTTCCCTGGCATCAACATATGTCTTTTGCATGAATGTTATTTCTATAAATAAGATGCCCAAATGCCCCCTAACCAATATCTTGTATAAATTCCAGATTACGACTTGTATTCAATGCTTCTGTTACAATTATTGGTGTAGCTAGATTACATCCTACATTTTTTATAGTTTTATCTAGCTGCACTCTTGGTATGTAGTTTGAAAGCTGCAATAAATTATGTATTTTACTGCAAGTGGATCAGTAATGTCTAGTTGGCTGATGATGTTCTGTGGATGTAACTTTTTATATTTGTGGTTATTCCAAACGTTAACACAGATTAGTGAACAGACTGGAGTCCTGATTAGGCCATTATCATTTTACTGCTATTTTTTATTATGGCTCGAAGTTTTATTTTTAATGTTCCTCCTTGGCATTTTTGAAAGTATCTCTTTTGTAACACTGTAATTGTGAAGGTGTTTCTTCAGTTTAAATTAAACCTTATTTTATTGGCTTACACCAGACTGTCTTCACGGTTGTCACCCCTTTGAAAATTTCTTTCAGTCAGATTTGGTTCCTCGAGGTGCAAAATACAGGCCAATGATCAGATGTTTTTAATTGCTTCCAACTTTGGCCTTTCGTGTATATATTAAAAAAACATCAACCGAAGAGAAATGGGTTTGGTTGTTCTTTTGTCAATGCCTCTTTATAAGCCTGATAAATGATTTAAAAACAAAATGATCATTCCCTTTAAAAATTCACTTTCATTATGCGATTAAGACAAAGGATGTGATGTTTTCATGGTCTTCAGCGCTATTTCTAGTCCAGTTCAATCTCCCTCTGCCTTTGTACTTCCAACACTCAATTCATGTCACTATTTGCTTAATTTCTAACTTTCTGTATGGCAGTGTTGTTGCTTGGCTGGCTTGTTCTAGCTTTTCATTTACCTCCCTCCCTCTCGCTTTGGTGTTTTTCAGTCACTGCCTTTTAGAAGCTCCTGATGAAAATAGTGAAGCTCGGAAATTCTAGACTGAGGAACTATTGTTCATCTGGTCTACACCACTGTCTGTGCCATTTACATACTCAACTGCCCAATCATTCTGTTTCCACATTGTAAAAATTGCTGCAAGCAAATTTAAACTTTAATAAAGTCATAGCTTGATCATACGGTGTATATTCTGCGAGATGATTTCAGCACACAATCCGTCTGGTCAGTTGGGATTTTCCATTCAGAGAAAATTGACTATTATCCTGAATATGGATTTCAGTGACTGAAGGTAATATCGTTGCTCCCTTAGTCTCCCCTTGTGTGACTAGTTCCTATATTTCACTACATTTGATCACTTTTTAAATTTAATCTCTATAGATTTTGTGAAAGAAGATCCTTAATTATTGAGGTGCAGATAGTCCATAATGGCCCCATTACTTCCGAGATCCCCAGTGTCACATTTAGGGGGTACGTACCCCTGTCATGCGCTGAAGATCCCTCTGGGAGGTTCCCATATAAGGGTTTACATGGTAACTGACCAGAAGCAATAACTTCCCCTGGACAATTACACAGTGCTGGGAACCATCCAGCAGAAGCTTTTTAAATCTTTGGATGATTCTACCAGTTTTACCCTTTATAGTTACTCTGAAAGAGTTGGAAGGAAAAAAATTCTAATTCCAGAGCAACTATTTAAACACCCAGCTCGCATGGGGCGCTCTGTACAAACATGACCCCCCCTTCCCCAACCACCACCACCACCACTGTGTCCAATCCGACCCATCCTCCCACTCCCTAAACTTCAGAACTTACCTGCTGCCTATAAACTGTCCCTTTAAGACTTCCCTCTATGGCATCTGTACAAAGAGACTTGCCTCCCTGTGCCCCAGTTACTCCACGACGCTCCTGCTGGGGGTGCGCTTCACTGCTCCTGTCTCAACCAGCCTGAGTGAGGAATGTTGGGCGAGATGGAGGTTTCAGAGTCCCAGCACAGGTAAGTCGGGCAAGAGTGGCAATCCGCCAGAGATTGCCAAGAGTGGCAATCCGCCAGAGATTGCCAAGAGTGGCAATCCGCCAGAGATTGCCAAGAGTGGCAATCCGCCAGAGATTGCCACTCTGCAGAAGTTCTGGACCAAGGATTGTGTTCTAAATGAATCTGTCCTTCCATTCTGTCTATTTTTAATAACTCATTTATAAAAAAAAAAACTAGCATTTTTTTAAATTTTGCAAAATATCTATTTTTATGTACATATTCATATAATAATCATCTTTATTAGGGTCACGAGTAGGTTTCCATTTTAAAAAATATAAATTTAGAGTACAAAATTACTTTTTTCCCATTACGGTGCAATTTAGTATGACCAATCCACCTACCCTGCACATAATTTGGGCTGTGTGGGTGAGACCCATGTAGACACGGGGAGAATGTGCAAACTCCACACGGACAGTGACCGGGGCGGGGATCGAATCTGGGACCTCAGCGCTGTGAGGCAGCAGTGCTAACCACTACACCACCGTCCTGCCCGCAAGTAGGCTTATATTAACACTGTAATGAAGTTACTGTGAAAATCTCTTCGTCGCCACACTCCGGCACCTGTTCAGGTATACTGAGGGAGAATTCAGAATGTCCAATTCACCTAACAAGTATTTCGGGACTTGTGGGAGGAAACCAGAACACCTGGAAGAAACCCACGCAGCCAGGGGGAGAAAGTGCACACTCCACACAGACAGATACCCTAGCCGGGAATCGAACCCGGGTCCCTGTGAAACAACAGTGCTAACCACTGTGCTATCATGCCGCCCATATGGGGGTTTGTCTATGTTTTTTAATCAACATAAATAACCAAGTAAACTAAATCAAATAAACTAACGGGCATATTAAAGGAACAGTCCCTTAAAGGGATCTGCCTTTAAAAAAAAAAGCGAATCACAAATGAGACTTGAAACATAAAACCAAAATGAGATTCAAGGGGTCAATAAGGCATCCTAGTCTCCGCGCCACCCAACGAGCATGCAAAGTCTCTAGGGTGCCAATAGACACCACATGCGCCCTCTCTCGGGGCACTCGGCTGTGAATGTCTCTGGGGTGAGGGGCAGACAGTTGGGTCAGGTGACTCTTCTCAATCGTCCGCTGCCCGGACCTGTTGGCAAGGTTGGCCAAGCACTGGACCAGGGTCGGCCAGGCACTGGAGCAGAGTCACAAGGAAGTTCTCCTCTTTCCCCATATCAGGTGAAACTGAAAAGTGGGTGCAGCCTGAAACGGCCGACTATAGGTGGGGTCCACAGAATCCACAAGGTTGCAAAATGGGCAGGTATCTTGGGAATCCCTGAACCGATATATCCTACGGTTTTATGGTGCTGCTGCGTGCAACACCCTCCACCCCAAGTCCCTGATGCTATGGGGGAGAACTGCTCCATAGAGGGACCTCCGAAGGATGGCAGCGAGGCGTGTCGGTGCGATGGGAAGGAAGTGAAGGGTATGCAGCAGCAGCCTGTACGGGAAACCCCTCTGTGCAATGCGTGGGGCAGGGAGAGCATCTTCACGCGGCAGCTCAGACTGTGGGGCACTGGCTCCTGAGCGGGGGCTCCGCGCAGGGGTTAAACAATATATATTAAACGATGTATGTTGTGAGGAGCTAATGGGGTGCGGATAATTCATGCAATTTCAATCGACAGTTAACACAGAGTCAATAGCTAATTATTATCTCCTCGGTGCTACAAAAAACTGTGCAAGAGTAAACCCTGTGCTGCAGCTAAATGCCATTAAGAAGTATTTTAAAACCAAAAATGACTGCTGTCCAGCCACTCTCACTAATCTGGAGACTGTTCACATTTAAAATAGATTATCCACTTTTATCTGTACAGCAGGAATGTCTGCCTGTGTACAGTTGCTCTGTAGTGATCCCATGATGAATGTTGCTCCGTGATTTAAAAAAAAATTGCAGCTTTTTTAAAAAAACTAGTTGTGACTTTGATCAAATATATGTCCTTTTATCATTTTACTAACTTTTACTGCACGAAAATAAGACTTGCCTTCAAATAATCCTGTTTACTGTTTTCCTTCCCGTTCCAAATAAAAATACAATGTTGCAGAAGACAAACCTACAGAATGTTACTGTCTATATCTACCGAGAGCTATTTTGAAGGGAACAACAATAGCTTGCATTTGTGTAGTATCTTAACACCTTGGGGATATTTTCTGATGTTTATCAGACAAAATGTGACACTGAACCATTTCGGGAGCTATTCGGCCAGCGACCAAAGAGTGTTCAAAGGGGTAGATGTTCAGGAATACATTTAAAAGAGAAAAAAGGGGGAAAGTTTTAGGGTGAGCTCAGATTAGGCCTTCGGCAGCTGAAAGCACTGCTGCCAATGGAATGGTACTGACACAGATTCAGCTTAACGATGAAGAATTGTAGAAATCATAAAATGCAATCCAGTAGCTTTGTGGTTTTAATACTGGATTTCCAACATAGACCACCAATAAGCTTCACTTGCCTCAACTATAATTCAATTCATTTTCCAATTGTCAACTGAATTGTTAAAAATAAATTTAGAGTACCCAAATATTTTTTTCCCAATTAAGGAGCAATTTAGCGTCGCTAATCCACTTATCCTGCACATCTTTTTGGGTTGTGGGGGCGAGACCCTCGCAGACACAGGGAGAATGTGAGTCAGCAGTGCTAACCACTGTGCCGACCTGCTGCCCTGCTAAATTGTTAGTTGATGATGCTCGAGCTGCTCGTCACCCCTCTGATTTTGGTCTTCAACATCTCTGTTGTACCTTAAACGTCTCGGCCTAAAGTTAGGCTGTTCAGCTTTGAGTGTTGACCTACCTGCCTGGAATTCCTGGCTCATCTGACTGCTGAGAGAAATTGTTATTGCAGTGTTGGACTGGGACCATACAAAACTTCCTCTGATTTCCTAAGTAAGTTCGAACCCATAGAAACAAGTCAATTTTTGAGATTAATTCAACACGTTCAAGATTACCTACTAGCATGTGTGTCTGTATACTCACGCGTGGAATACATTTTATTCTATCTTTATTTTCAACAACACACCTACTCTGGTCATACTTTTATCAAAGAACCCCCGCACCAGGTGCTATTGATCTGACCTCTTCAGAATTACACTTGGTTATTCTGACATGAAGTTATTAAGAAACAAGGCTCCATATTGTTTTTCTTTATTTTTCCACTATATTTCTGTATTCGTGATAAACTCCCGCACCCCACTTACCTGTTTTAAACTTAGACCCACTTCTTGAAACTTTCATCAATGCATCTATTGTCTGAACCCATTTCTTTCAAAACCCATGGCACTCCTTATTGTTCTGAGTAACTGAACCTATTTTCCCTCTAGCTTATATATAACCGCCTTCTGAGGAGCAGCACGTGGTTTTTATTTGGTAGCTATACATCGTGTTGTAACTGAAATTAGGAATTACAAAGTGGGATTTGGGATTCCAGACCTTGTATCCTTGGTGAATAATGCTGTGTCAGGTGGATTAGTTAATTGTTAACCTGACTAATCTTGGGTTGGTGTTGAAATCACCCTCCCAGGTGGAGTGAAAGGTGTATTGCAAACTTTGGGTCAGTATTTTAAATTCAGCATTAGCAGTCTCCCTTTAGGCAGTCCTGATTTTTCCCTACGATCAGGAGTTTACTTTTACAGTTCTATATTGAATTATATATTAGCACGGCCTGCGGGGGTTGTGGTTAGAACATACTGTTGTGTGTATTGATTGGCATAGTTTGTGTCTCCTGGAGTCCATTTTCTCACTCTTTCCAGAAGTCTGATTGATGAACACTGTGTTAAAGTGACATTAATTGTAAGCCAACATTCACTCAATAACAAAACAGGCAATATTTATAACTGAATTTCAAGCTGTTATTTAATACTTGTAACAGAGAAATCATGTGATGTGCCTAGTTGTTTTCTGTCAGTGCGCTAATAGTGGTTGGGAATTCTCTGAAACGAGTCAGCACTAACCTCGGGAAGGAATTTCTATCCAACCCTTTGTCTCCCACCCCAGATTTTCTCTCCTCAGCTGGGCAGGAAGTCAAAAGCATGATCTCTGACCTTCCCCAAAATATCAGGGTTGGCTGGTTTGGCACGCAATCAATCCGGTCATCTCAACTCAAAAAGAAAATCTTCCACATGGACTGCTCGGCCAAGATCCACCCTGTGCTCTACCAAATTAAGGCATTCCAAACTATAAGTGTGAATATCACTGAAATGTGCTGACAAATATATTGTCTTGCATGAATATGAGATATCATATCACCAGCCAATTCAACTGCCTCTAAAACTTAAAAGGTCTCTTCTGCAATATTAGGAATTTATTCATGCTGTATTTGTTCGGCCTTTAACAAAACTGCACAACTGTGGCAAGCATGACTTTTGAGTGTATTCATTTACCCTTTTAGGCACACATCTTATTGGCCAGTGTGGGAAGTCAGTTTGGGGAACTTTGTTACATTGAAATTACATTCCCTAACTGACTAGAGAAGTAATTACTGCTTCGTTTTCCATCATAATTTATCTGAGCCCTTCATTGTCATGTGTTTTGATCTTGGAAGAAAGTTGCTACATTGATTTAAGCTAGTAGGACTGAAACCCTTTTGGGTCCTTACAGTTAATACATTTTGGGTCTCGGCCTTGTGTAGAAGAACAGCAAGTATCAGAGCTTAATACATTCTTAGTCCTTGGCTTTAAATGCTCAATCCTCAGACTTATAAGTGCAATATAATTCATTTCCTGCTCGGCTTGCAAACCTCTTGTTGAAGGTGCCCTCTGACATACTTTCAAGGAGGTGAACTGCTGGGCTATCTCCAGCTGTGCCCTTTGTACCTTATGCCAGAGTTTCCTGTTTTGATTCCCGGATTCAGGCTGAAACACCCACTTCTGTAAATCTAAGTACGCTCTAAATGCTGATGAATAGGAGTCCGTAATGGGTTGGAGGTCATGCTGTGATTGTGGGGTACAGTCATCAGAAATGACTGTTTGATGGGTCATTCTAACCCTCTGCTACCGTGTCAACTCCATAGCTTTATGCAAGTGAAACTTGCGGTTCAGCATTTAACTGTGAACACCTTTTAGGCAGCAGCTGTCAGCAGACACTTCCCATTGCCATGGGAGGTCCATGCAGGTCTCTAGTGCTCAGAGTGCAGTGGGTTAAGAATTCAACCAACCCGTGACCCGGTCCATAACATTGACCGTAACTCAATGCCACCAGCACAAGCTGCTTGTTTTCTGTTGCTGGTAGTGTCAATGAACAGATCCAAGTGAAAACACTATTCCAGTAGAATTTGTTATGACAGGTGAGGAGAGGTCGAATGGCTTCCTTCTTTGCCCCTCTCCTCGTTTGACTGCAGCAGGTTTTTTGCATAAAGTATATACTTGTTAATTCAGTGAGTACTTAACTGTTTTTGCACTATGATCATAAGAGAACCAATAGGAGAGGCTTTCTTGAGTTTAACAAAGAGGATAACTTTATTGCACTTAAACTAATCTACGTAAAGTAATAAAATATGCACTGACTTAGGCACAGATCCACAAGTGTGGAAGGATAAATTGGACAAAGTAGAGTCCATAAAAAAAAGTCTGTAGTTTTGGTGCCTCGAATGGCCTTGATGCTTCTGATTTAAAGGTGACCTGTCGCCAACAGTTGAGTACCTCAGGTGATTGTCATGGATGCCTTGCTAATGAGATAGGCGATGAGTCCTTTGCGTTCCCCTGAAGTCATCATCTTTGCATATAGACTCACTCCAAAGAATTGGAATGTGGAAAATATAGTAACGCCAATTGGTGTTGGCCATCTTGGGCCGTGAGTTCAAGTCACTTCAGTCTCCGTGTTTAAAAATTCAATTCTGGTTTTCAGCCGGTGGGTTAAAAATTATTTGACATAAAGAGCACCATCATGACCAATTTTACTACTGCCTACTATACTGGCATCCATCTGTCTCTGGAGATGATGGACTGTACCCAGCGTGTATGTCACTTCTGGATTCATCTGTTGTGACTGTAGAGGCTGCTTTATGAATGGTAATCCACTTCACTGCTGGCACAAATGGATGGCGTGGCCCGAGGTTCACCGATATGTTTTCTGTCCAGCTGGCTCTCTCTTTCCACCATCTGGTATTTTCTTTTGTGCTCGGCTTTTTCCACGTGCACCCTGACTGCTTGCCTCCAGGCATTCCTCTAAGCAGCAAGCACTTCCCATGCACCAACTCCAATCCCGTTAAAGTCTGTCTTGAAGACATCCTTGTATTGCAGATATGGGCGACCTGTTAATCTCTTGCCAATAGCAAGCTCACCATAGAGCATGTCTTTGGGGATGTGGCCGTCATCCATTAGCCTCGCCTGTCCCAGCCAGTGGAATCATCACTGACTCAAGAGGGCAAGCCTGCTGGGGATGCCTGCATGCTGCAGTACTTCGTATTCAGCTGTCTTGTATTTTTTTTCACATTTCTCAAATGTTATACATGAACAATAACACAAAGCAATAAACAAACCCCCCCCCCAAAACCACCTCTCTCCATGCAGCACAACCCCCAATAGAGAGTTGTTCTCTTCCCCCCCTCCCTTCAACAGTGTACTTGGCTTTCTCGAGATATAAAAATTCCATAAGATTCCCCCAGCCATACTGAGGCACTGGGTGGAGTAGCTGACCTCCACCCCAGCAGCAACCGCTTGGCAACGGCCAGGACATCTGCTCTCCTCTGAAGCTCTGGCAAGTCCGGCACCCCAAATATGGCCCCTAAGGGACAGGGCTTCAGTTCAGTTTGTAGAATTGCCGACATGGGTGCTAAAGAAGGAGACACAGAATCCCACGAGCTTAAGACACAACCCGAACATCTGCACATGATTACCCGGGCCGCTCATATTCGTCCTCCACACGCGCAAATAACTTGCTCATCTTGGATTTGGTCAGGTAGGCCCTGTGATGTTCCTTGTCTAGTTCTCCAAGATGGCTAAAAGTCGTTGTGTTGACCAAGAACATCTAGCTATGTATTTGAAACAAAGCTAGTTTATTTTACACTACTTCAATGGTTCGCACACTTAACTAAGTAATAGCTAATAAAACAACAGTATAAAATCTGTTACAGAAATCTATAACATTTTTAGTACAGCTAACTATCTCAACCTCTCACCATCCTTCTTTACAACCTCCTCCCAGAATACCTAGAGACGCAGCCTTTTATAAGACTACTCTGTGGTGCCATGTACTGTTGAGATACATGAATATCATCTTGTTAACCCTTTACACTCCTTACATTATACATATCATTACAGGCCATTATGCACTACCTTCAACTGTATCAACCCTAACCTTGCACATGGCAATGTTGCATTCAACCTACGCAGAGCCCCGCACCACACCGCATCCTTCATCTCCAACTCCTCCCGCCACTTAACTTTCACCCCCTCCCCAGACACTGCCTCTTCCACCATAATCCTGCCATAAATCCCCAATGTGCTCCCCTCCTCTTTCCCTACCAGCAACAAAACCCACTGCAACAACGGGGAAGGAGGCACCAAAGGGAATGTCGGGAAGACCTTTTTTGCAAAGTTAAGAACCTGTAGATACATAAAACCATGCAGCTCTCTTGTCTTGCCAGGAGATGCCAATCATTCATTTGAGGCAGCGAAGGTAGAAGCTATTCAGCTGTTATTCATGGCTTGCATCCGTTGTCCATGCCTCGTTACTGTAACAGAATGGTGGAGAACACAAGCCTGGTACACGTGGACCGTTGTATTTTCGGTTAGTTTGTTGTTGGTCCATACTTGAACTTCTCAATTTTGACATTACAGTATGGTCTTGGCAATCTTTGTGCTGATTTCACCATCAAGGGACAGGTTGCTGTTTGTTGATCCTGGGTATGTGAAGCTTTGGACGACCTCCAGAGTGAGGTCCTCAATGTTGACAGAAGGCAATTGTGGCCCATGACTTTGGTCTTCCTGATGCTGGTCACCAGTCTAAACATCCTGCAGGCCCAGGAGAATAGATCAAATCAGTGTGGGATGCCAACATGGGGTCATCAGCAACTCGCAAACTAGGGCATCATGCACTTTTGGTGTTGGCGCACAGTCTTGCCAGGTTGGACAGCTTGCTGTCAGCTCTGGAATGCAGGTAGATTCCCTAATTTGAGCTGTGAAAAATACAGAATAGGAGCACACAGAAATATTAGCCAAAGAGCGTTGGCTCCAGGATGCAGCCCTGCTTTACCCACTGCTGACCTTGAAGACGCCTGACGCCTGATGTTGCTCCATTTTAACTGACAGAACTTTGCATGTTCTCATGGGAATCAGAAATGACACCTAAGAGTCCCACATGGTAGCCTATTGTCTGCAACAGTTTAAAGAGTCCATCTCTGCTGACGAGATCAGAAACGTTGGTGAGGTAAGACGGCAATATACAGTGGTCTGCGCTGTTCACGGCACATCAGAGAAATGAGCTAATCTGACTGTTATTTGCCAACACTAGAGTCGCACAGAGATTGAGGGTAATGCCTCTGTGTGAAATCTAGCCAGGGTATTGCACAGAAATGACCTTTCCCACAATATCTGCAAGGAGATGCCTTGGTAGTTGTTGCAGTCACCGTAATCCCCTTTTGTACAAGGTTTGTATTGCATGTATCTTGAGACACAAATCGCCCGACAGAGAGCAGAACGTTAATGGAGATCCTGCAGCATGACCGTTACAATGATAGACTTGCTGTTCAGGAAGTCCGGAAAGGCACTGCGAGCTTCTTCACTGACAATGTTCTCCGTTGCGTAGAGTTTGAGGAACGCTCCACCTGTTAGGTTCTTCTCTTTGACACAAATGTACTGATCACATGACCAGGATTGGTGAAACAATGTTGGTTATTATTTGAAGATAAGATTATATACAAGTAGTCTCAACTAGGAAACTAAGGAGAGTACATCTGATCTCTATTGCCACTGCTTGTAGACTGAATATAAGCTATGAATCTAATACATCACAACCTGCCAAGGTGGCAGCGATTGACAGCAGTTTAAGATACTATAAGAATCATAGAATCATAGAAGTTTACAGCATGGAAACAGACCCTTTGGCCCAACCAGTCCATGCCGCCCAGTTTTTATCATTAAGCTAGTCCCAGTTGCCCGCACTTGGCCCATAACCCTCTATACCCATCTTACCCATGTAACTATCTAAATGCTTTTTAAAAGACACAATTGTACCCGCCTCTACCACTACCTCTGGCAGCACATTCCAGACACTCACTACCCTCTGAGTGAAGAAATTGCCCCTCTGGGCCCTTCTGAATCTCTCCCCTCTCACCTTAAACCTATGCCCTCTAGTTTTAGACTCCATTACCTTTGGGAAAAGATGTTGACTATCTACCTTATCTATGCCCCTCATTATTTTATAGACCTCTATAAGATCACCCCTAAGCCTCCTACGCTCCAGGGAAAAAAGTCCCAGTCTATCCAGCCTCTCCTTATAACTCAAACCATCAAGTCCCGGTAACATCCTAGTAAATCTTTTCTGCACTCTTTCTAGTTTAATAATATCCTTTCTATAATAGGGTGACCAGAACTGCACACAGTATTCCAAGTGTGGCCGCACCAATGTCTTGTACAACTTCAACAAGACGTCCCAACTCCTGTATTCAATGTTCTGACCAATGAAACCAAGCATGCCGAATGCCTTCTTCGCCACCCTGTCCACCTGCGACTCCACCTTCAAGGAGCTATGAACCTGTACTCCTAGATCTCTTTGTTCTATAACTCTCCCCAACGCCATACCATTAACTGAGTAGGTCCTGGCCTGATTCGATCTGTCAAAATGCATCACCTCACATTTACCTAAATTAAACTCCATCTGCCATTCGTCGGCCCACTGGCCTAATTGATCAAGATCCCGTTGCAATCCTAGATAACCTTCTTCACTATCCACTGTGCCACCAATCTTGGTGTCATCTGCAAACTTACTAACCATGCCTCCTAAATTCTCATCCAAATCATTAATATAAATCACAAATAACAGTGGACCCAGCACCGATCCCTGAGGCACACCACTGGTCACAGGCCTCCAGTTTGAAAAACAACCCTCTACAACCACCCTCTGCCTTCTGTCGTTCAGCCAATTTTGAATCCAATTGGCAACCTCACTCTGGATCCCGTGAGCTTTAACCTTCTGCAACAACCTACCATGCGGTACCTTGTCAAAGGCTTTGCTAAAGTCCATGTAGACAACGTCTACTGCACTGCCCTCATCTACCTTCTTGGTCACCCCCTCAAAAAACTCAATCAAATTTGTGAGACATGATTTTCCACGCACAAAGCCATGCTGACTGCCCCGAATCAGTCCTTGCCTCTCTAAATGCTTGTAGATCCTGTCTCTCAGAATACCTTCTAGCAACTTACCTACTACAGACATTAGGCTCACCGGTCTGTAGTTCCCAGGCTTTTCCCTGCTGCCCTTCTTAAACAAGGGCACAACATTCGCTACTCTCCAATCTTCAGGCACCTCACCTGTGGCTGCCGATGATTCAAATATCTCTGTTAGGGGACCCGCAATTTCCTCCCTAGCCTCCCACAACATCCTGGGATACATTTCATCAGGTCCCGGGGATTTATCTACCTTGATGCGCTTTAAGACTTCCAGCACCACCTCTCCTGTAATATGCACACTTCTCAAGACATCACTATTTATTTCCCTTAGTTTCCTAACATCCATGCCTTTCTCCACCGTGAATACCGATGAGAAATATTCATTCAGGATCTCACCCAACTCTTGTGGCTCTGCACATAGATGTCCTTGTTGATCCTTAAGAGGCCCTACTCTGTCCCTAGTTACTCTTTTTCCCTTTATGTATCTGTAGAAGCTCTTTGGATTCTCCTTTGCATTATTTGCCAAAGCAATTTCATGTCCCATTTTTGCCCTCCTGATTTCCCTCTTAACTCTATTTCGACAATCTCTATACTCTTCAAGGGATCCACTTGATCCCAGTTGTTTATGTACGTCATAAGCCTCCTCCTTTTTGACCAGAATCTCAATATCTCGAGTCATCCAGGGTTCCCTACTTCTACCAGCCTTGCCCTTCACTCTAAAGGGAATGTGCTTATCCTGAACCCTGGTTAACACATTTTTAAAAGCCTCCCATTTACCAGCCGTCCCTTTGCCTGCCAATAGTCTCCCCCAATCTACCTCTGCAAGTTCCTGTCTGATACCATCAAAATTGGCCTTGCCCCAATTAAGAATTTTAACTCTTGGGCCAGACCTATCATTCTCCATAGCTATCTTAAAACTAATGGAGTTATGGTCACTTGCCCCAAAGTGATCCCTCACTAACACTTCTGTCACTTGCCCTTCCTTATTTCCCAAGTCGAGGTCAAGTTTTGCTCCCTCTCTAGTCGGTCCATCCACATACTGAGTGAGAAATTCCTCCTGAATACACTCAACAAATTTCCCTCCATCCAAGCCCCTAATGCTATGGCTGTCCCAGTCAACGTTGGGAGCATAGAAAATGGGAGCAGGAGTACGTCCTTCGGCACTTCAAGCCTGCTCTGTCATTCAATATGATTGTGGTTGAACCTCTAACTTAATGCCACACTCCAGTGTTCCCCCTCTACCCCTTGACTCCATTAGAGTTTAGAAATCTATCTAGTTCCTTCTTAAATATATTCAGTTGACTTTGTCTCCACAGCATTCTGTGGTAGAGAGTTCCACAGGTTTGCCATCCTCTGGGTGAAGACATTTCTCCTCTTTGTTTACGATCCCGGACCAGACCCTGATTTGTATTAGGAAACCGGACGAGGCCGCATCAATTTTCTTTAATTTGTAAAACTGAGCTGAAAATAATGCTTTGCTCCAGGAGAGACTCTACATGCAAATAGGGATATGGTGTAGTAAAACCAACTTTACTATTACCACATTATTAAACTATCTTAATGTTGTAAAAGAAAGGTTACACTTAACAGTTAAACGATTCTTAACAATAAAAGGAAACCCTACTAACTGTACCTTCTCTACCTTCAAATAAGCAAAGCCCATCACAGGTCAAAAGCTACTTATAAATAAAGTTAGCGAACAAAGAGACACTTGCTGTATCGAGATGTCTTGGAAAGATTGCTTGAAGAGAGAAATCCTTCTGTCTGTGTCAGACTATTGCTTAACCTCCGCCGAATTTGGCAAAAACTGCTCTTCAGCTCACAGCTTCTGGCAGAACTGACCCCAAAACTCATTGACACAGACTTGACCCCTCCCATTGCTACATCATCTTTATCACACTCCGATCCCATGACCTGATTACTTAGACTCCCCTTCTAAACATATGCAGGGTTTGAAATAATGATTATCTTGCTTTTACAACATCTTAATGACACCTTTTGTAGCCATGGTGTCTGCCTGTCCTTATTAAATATATACATTTTTATTCAAACAAAAGTTTAATTATTACAAACACTACAACAATACAACAAATTCCAACCCCATATTATTCCCAAAGTGCACTCACCCAGCCTCCCCACTCTTTCTCCCCTCCCCCACCAAAAAGAAACAAAACTTTAATCAGACTGACAAAAGTGAACCGTCCTCTCCCAACAGCTGATGGTAACCAGTTCCCTGGAAAAGGAGATGAAGGGCTGCCACCTTGAGTAGGACCCTTCCACCAACAATTTCATGGTGTACTTAATCTTCTCCCAGGTGAAGAAATTCCATCAGGTTCCCCGAACCAAGCCAAGGCCTTACACGGCACTGGGGATCTCTACCCAAGCAGAACCCTCCTCTGGGCTATTAACAAGGTGAAAGCTAGGACATCTGCCCTTGTCCCTGCCTATTGCACCAGCGAGTCTGATACTCCAAAAATGGCCACCAACGGGCACGGCTCCAGCTAAATGCCCAAGCTCCCAGGCATAGTGTCAAAAAAAGAGACCCAGAAACTAGCGAGCTTGGGGCAAGACCAAATCATGTGCATATGATTTGCCCGCCCAGAGCACCGCGCACACCTATTCTCCACCCCCGAGAAGAACCCACCCATACGTGCCCTAGTCAGGTGCCCCCTGTGCACCAGGCTTGACCTTGCACATGAGGATG
Organism: Scyliorhinus torazame; assembly: GCF_047496885.1. NCBI lineage: Eukaryota > Metazoa > Chordata > Chondrichthyes > Carcharhiniformes > Scyliorhinidae > Scyliorhinus > Scyliorhinus torazame. The sequence continues at coordinate 32,353,972 of NC_092719.1, forward strand.
TGAAATTGACCCTGTAAAGAGCCTCATTCCACATTTCCCCCTCGAAGACCAAACCCAGATCACCCTCCCAATTTCTCTTTACTTCCTCCAATGATGACTGCTCTGTCGCCAACTTCTGCCTATAGACGTCTGAAATCGTATGCTCCCCCAACTTGGCCAAAGATCAGACCCTGTCCATAAGCAAAGTCAGCGGTACCAGGGGAACTTAAGGGAGCTCCTTGCGTAAAAATCCACACGTCCCTCTTCCATGCCGCAAATGATAAATCTAATAATAATCTTCATTATTGTCACAAGTAGGCTTACATTAACACTGCAATGAAGTTACTGTGAAAATCCCCTAGTTGCCACATTCAGACGCCTGTTCGGGTATACGGAGGGAGAATTCAGAATGTCCAATTCACCTAACAAGCACGTCTTTCAGGACTTGTGGGAGGAAACCGGAGCACCCGGGGGAAACCCATGCAAACACTGGGAGAACGTACAGACTCTGCACAGACAGTGACCCAAGCCTGGAATCGAACCTGTGACCCTGGCGATGTGAAGCAACAGTGCTAACCACAGTCTAAGCCAGGTGGCATAAACCTATGGTTCCTGCAGATTGGAGCCAACAGCGATATGCAACCCAGTTTAAATGCTGCCTAAGCTGATTCACAAATCCTCAAAGTGGTTATCACCAGGAGAACCTGGCAGGGGAAAAAGGGGAGTGGTGCTGTAACCAAGGTCCTCAGGCTCAACCCTATGCACGAAACCTCCTCCACCTGCCCCCACATAGAATACGCATCCTTGAATCATCCCCCGCACCGTATCAATATTTGCTGCCCAGTAATAATAGCACAACAGATCAGGTAATGCTAACCCCCCAGACTGCCTGTCCCTTTGCAAAAATGTCCTATGAAGCTGAGGAGTCTTGCCAGCCCAAACAAAAGTAGATATCAATTTATTAACCCTGCAAAAGAAAGACTGGGAGACACTGGAAGAAAAACATGTAACTCGGGAGAATATTAACCCCGTTTGTAAGATAAAAGTAAAGTCTCCATAGTCCCAGATGACCATAGGCTGCTCTTTCCTTCGAGGGGGAGAACTGACAGGTGGTGATTTAACCAGAGGATCACCACACCTAAGGCGAGGGGCAAGATTGAGAAGGGTCTTCATGAATAACCTCTGTTCATTGTCTCTACTCTGCCCGCTAAGGTCAGAGGGAGGGCATCCCACCTTTTCAAATCACACCATCCACCAGACTAGGAAAGTTAGGTTTCTGGAGTGAGGCCCAGTCATGGGCCACGTGGATTCCTAGATATTGAAAGTTAGTCCTGGCCGGACAAAATGGTGATCTCCCCAGATCAGCTCCCCTCCCCGGGAGCTGGGGGGTTCATCAGAAAAAATTCACTGTTACCCAGATTTAACTTGTATCCCGAAAAGGAGCCAAACGTCCTCGGCAGCTCCATTATCTCCCCCACATTGGAGAGAGGGTCCGTAATATATAGCAACAGATCGTCCGCATACAAGGACATTATGCTCCCTCCCCCCCACGCTTTATCCCTTTCCATCTGGTAGACAACCTCAATGCAATGGCTCAATTAGAGGGGGCCCTGTACAAAAGCCTAATCCATTAAATAAACTTTGGCCTGAAGCCAAACCGCCCCAGGATTTCAAAGAGGTACCCTCACTTAACCTTATCGAATGCCTTCTCTTGGTCCTCCTTTGCTGAATGCTGAGCTTTTCCCAATCCTCAGGCTTGCTACTTTTTCTAGCAACTTTATACAACGACCCTTTTGATCTAATACTATCCTAAATTTCTTTGGCCACAATTGGGTGGTTTTTCCTGTGTTTTTGTGCCAGAAAGGAATGTATATGCGCCGTTAAATATTCATACACATCATATCACAACACCATCCACAATTCTATCTGCTTGATCATTCTTGTGTTTGTCTTCAAGGGAACTGATTTGGTTGCTGCTGGGCTTGTTGCTTTTTTGATTCCTTTGTGTATCCCTCTTACATCCTGGATTCAGCAGCAGATCGTATGGTGTAGCAGAGTTTCAACCAGTATTGATTGGTACAGTGCTGGACAGTCTGCTGATATTTGATTCTGGCAGTTCGGAGAGGATCCAGATTTTGTTTACAGGGAAATGTGCTTGTACTTCATGAGGGCTCTCTTGATTACAGTATCTGGCTCCATTTCAGTCTCGTAAGTCTCACATCAGACAGTTTTCCTCTGATCTCTTTTCCCGTATGCAATCAGTTTACAGTTATGGTGTTGTGCAGATGATCTCACTTTGACACCACACCCTGGCCTTTGGTGGTGTTATCCAAAGGAGCCTGACTGAGCATGTTGAGCAACTGCTGGCCCTTTCTGGGTCAGTGGTACAGCAAATGTTGATTCAATAATGACCTTTCTTTTTGGGAGTGTGTGGTTCCCTTGGCTGAAGCCTGACCTTGCTACATACCAGGGAGTGGTCAAGTTGCAGTCAGCACAGTGATAGTTACGGGTGCCGTGGACACTGAGGGTGGTTCCTCTGCTGATGATGAGGTTTAGATGGTGCCAGTGGTGTGATCACCTGGAGGTGTGGCTTGGATTGAAAGTAACTGTTTATCACAGTATCCAAGGCAACAGGACAGCTCCAAAAACCTCTGCCCATTTGCACTCATCTTGACAATTCCCTGTTGTCCTGTGCATGTTAGATAAGCTATGTAGTTGGTATGTAACCTTGTGTTAAAGCTCCCTTAAAGGTACGAAAGTGCTGGAAATTGTCACTATGGTCGTGTCTAATAGACCTGAACCATGACATCTGGGGTGGGTGTTGCCTGGACACATGATTTTAGATAAGTGAAAAGTATTAAGAATCTCTGAACCGCCTTTGAGGGATTCAATCATCGTGAGCAGTGTGTTTTTTTTTTTATTGCTGTGAAACCATTCCATGCTCACGTGTTCTGTCTTGGAACTGACAAAAGATCTGCTTTTAGCGAGCCTAATTTCTTGCAGCACAGCATTGGACACATTGAGTCCTGCATGTTCTTTGTCGATCACAGCTGTCTTGTTTCCACCATCAACCTGTAGAAGGTCATCCGTCAAACCAGGATGTGTTGTCCTTGCGTTCCAACTAGTGATGCAAAAGCCTGGTGTCTGCTTTGTTAAGTTTCTCTTGCCAGATACATCTATTTTTGACCTGCCTGTCAAGAGATGACTCTCTATGAGCTCATTGAAGCAAGCAGGCTGTGGCAGGACAGCACCGATCTGACTGGGGCTTCCCAGCTTGAATTGTGCAGTAACCATCCAATGAAACGTGACAGGATCTCTCCCAGTTGCTCATGCCCATCTACCGAATGCTTAGAACCGGTGACTGGTACAAAGTGGGGAGAAACAATGTAAACCATAAAGCGCGATGTACTCTCCAGGATCAGGCGTGTGGCATTGTTAGGATTGTCCAAAGGAAAGGAATTAATTAGAACTCTGTTACTGCCTCTGCTGCAGGAGTTGTTGGAAAGCTGCCTGATAGAGGCAAGATTCCAATCTGGATATTCTGCCAAGAGTTTACTCCCTCTTCCTTGGTTTAGCTCACTGGGCTAGACAGCTGGTTTGTAATGCAGAACAAGGTCAGCAGCGCGGGTTCAATTCCCGGCTGAGAATTCTGAATTCTCCCTCCGTGTACCCGAACAGGCGCTGGAATATGGTGACTAGGGGCTTTTCACAGTAACTTCACTGCAGTGTTAATGTCAGCCTACTTAAATAAAAAGATTATTATTATTGAGACGCCCACAAGGCAATGAGACTATTTACCCATAGCTTGGGTGGTGGTGGGGTGGGGGCACCTGAGGGGGTAACCACACCCACTTGTGGATCTAAATGCCACTCATCTGGTGGGGCATGCCTCGAGTCCCCTGTGGTTTAGCTTGGGTATGCAGATTACGTACATCGCCACAGGGAGGCACTACATAAGGCTTGCTGATGACGAGGCTATGTGATGGCAGGGAGAAGCTTAATGCTCTTGACTCTCTTACACAACGGCTGTACTGTTAGCCGGCGGTAAGAGCTGAAATCAAAGGGTGACGAGCAGACTAACCACTAAATATCAGCTGCTACATCAACAGACTCTCATCAACTGGAGACATACACCTCTAACTAAAAGATTATTTAAGCCACAGCATTGCTCGAAGACTTTGTTCTGGCTATCGAAGGCAACCCTGTGACATTAAGGGGACAAAGGAGGTTCACAGAACTAGCATGTTGGCTTGAATTTAACTTTTTCTCCCTGTTGTATATTGGTACCAGTAGGTTCAATAGGCCTGGTGGCAGTGTTGTATTAATGTGTAAGTCATTGTTATTTGCAGCTTGGACTAATGATGCAGAAATCTATATTGGTTCTTTGGCTTTAAAAGCTGTTCACTGTGAATGCATTCTTACGTAATTTCACTCTGAACAGCTGTTAATTCTTTAGTACACAGCTTGAATCCATCTATTGCATTAATCATTCAGAGCACTCAATACAATAGGAACCTTTCCACTGTGTGAGTCTTTTTTTTCTCCAAGCCTCGCTTTTGTAATGTTTCTTCCTGTTTAGCAGTATTAGAAACCAATAATTGCACTTGCTGCAAATTGGTTGGAAACTCTATCTTTGTTCGTCAAACCACAAGGACACGAAATTGCTAAACCTCCGATGTTCTCTCAAACATTGCTATTCCTTTCTGCCGTTCTAGATGATGCCAAATGTAAGTTCCTATGATGCTTTAAGCGCAGAAGTCTTGTCGCTCACGTCACAAAGAATACTGTTGTCCTGTTAAATTCAAAGGAGATTAATTAGCAGGGTTATCATTTGAGCCCGATATGCATCTTCTTCAGAACTCGGTTTCTCTCCGCAGACGCTGCCAGACCTGCTGAGTATTTCCAGCGTTCTCTGGTTTTTATTTCCGATTTCTAGCAACCACAGTATTTTCATTTTATTATATTAATTTTCATTGTTATGTATTTTCAAATTTATTATGAAGAGTAGAATGGCTTCTCCCTGTGCTGTAAGATTTTACAAAACTGAATTTTTTGCCTTTTAATATGGAGGTATATTAAATATATGAAATATCTTCTGTACCTTGCTGGCTTGTACTTAATTAACTTTACCCAAGCAACAGGCCCACAGCCCAGTCTGTCCAGGACCTTAAAGTAACCTTTCAGATTTATCGCACATAAGCTTCTGATGTAGCATAACATCTGGTGCCCAGTGTGAGGTTTGACTACTAATGGATGTCTCACTGACTGCTAATGGTCCAATAGTGCTACCCCCATTGCACCGTAATAGATCAAAATATTATTGGCTGAGATATCAAATTTAGGGATGCTCATGAAAACAGTGGAAAGAGACTAAATTGAAAATATCACTGGATTTGCTGTGACTATTTGAAATGTAATTTGTAAAAAAAAATCTACACAGCTATCTCTATCTAGCAGACCTTGTTGGCACTTTAAAGGTGTCATTCTTTTAAATTGTTTAGCGTCAGTTGTCCACAGTCGCTAATACTTTGCAAAGCAGCTTTTTTGTAAATATTTCATAATACACCTCCGGCCAATGTTTGACTTAAATCAACAGTGAAAGGGATGACTCGTCATAGTCACATCCTGCTCATAAGATAATTGGGGAGGGGACACTGAAATAAAGCATCATGGAACGATGGACAACATATTCTCACAAAATAGATGCCAGAAAGTTGTTGATTTCTGTTTGTGGTTTCTGGAAAGATGATGGCAATGTGTCTGACAAGTTAGATAAAACTGCAAATAGCTTTCCCAGGTGAAATATAGCTACCTCTCACCATTTCAAGGGAAGAGATTTAAAATACAGCGTTTATGAGGTTGGCCCCTTTGAAGATGGGGCTTGGATAAAGCTATTCAGTGAAGATGGCCATAACTGGAATGTTGATGGGATATCAAACTCCCCCACAAAGTGTTTCAATTACACCAGCTTTAACCCATTATGTGAACAGTGGGGTACCTGATGCCACTCTTCATGTCATGATGTGGAGATGCCGGCGTTGGACTGGGGTGAGCACAGTACGAAGTCTTACAACACCAGGTTAAAGTCCAACAGGTTTGTTTCAATGTCACTAGCTTTCGGAGCGCTGCTCCTTCCTCAGGTGAATGAAGAGGTATGTTCCAGAAACACATATATAGACAAATTCAAAGATGCCAAACAATGCTTGGAATGCGACCATTAGCAGGTGATTAAATCTTTACAGATCCAGAGATGGGGTAACCCCAGGTTAAAGAGGTGTGAATTGCATCAAGCCAGGACAGTTGGTAGGATTTCGCAGGCCAGATGGTGGGGGATGAATGTAATGTGACATGAATCCCAGGTCCCGGTTGAGGCCGCACTCATGTGTGCGGAACTTGGCTATAAGTTTCTGCTCGGCGATTCTGCATTGTTGCGTGTCCTGAAGGCCGCCTTGGAGAACGCTTACCCGGAGATCAGAGGCTGAATGCCCTTGACTGCTGAAGTGTTCGCCGACTGGAAGGGAACATTCCTGCCTGGTGATTGTTGCGCGATGTCCGTTCATTCGTTGTCGCAGCGTCTGCATGGTCTCGCCAATGTACCACGCTTCGGGACATCCTTTCCTGCAGCGTATGAGGTAGACAACGTTGGCCGAGTCGCACGAGTACGTACCACGTACCTGGTGGGTGGTGTTCTCGCGTGTAATAGTGGTATCCATGTCAATGATCTGGCACGTCTTGCAGAGATTGCCATGGCAGGGTTGTGTGGTTTCGTGGTCACTGTTCTGAAGACTGGGTAGTTTGCTGCAAACAATGGTTCGTTTGACCTCAAACCTCAAACGAACCATTGTTTGCAGCAAACTACCCAGTCTTCAGAACAGTGACCACGACACCACACAACCCTGCCATGGCAATCTCTGCAAGACGTGCCAGATCATTGACATGGATACCACTATTACACGCGAGAACACCACCCACCAGGTACGTGGTACGTACTCGTGCGACTCGGCCAACGTTGTCTACCTCATACGCTGCAGGAAAGGATGTCCCGAAGCGTGGTACATTGGCGAGACCATGCAGACGCTGCGACAACGAATGAACGGACATCGCGCAACAATCACCAGGCAGGAATGTTCCCTTCCAGTCGGCGAACACTTCAACAGTCAAGGGCATTCAGCCTCTGATCTCCGGGTAAGTGTTCTCCAAGGCGGCCTTCAGGACGCGCAACAACGCAGAATCGCCGAGCAGAAACCTATAGCCAAGTTCCGCACACATGAGTGCGGCCTCAACCGGGACCTGGGATTCATGTCACATTACATTCATCCCCCGCCATCTGGCCTGCGAAATCCTACCAACTGTCCTAGCTTGATGCAATTCACACCTCTTTAACCTGGGGTTACCCCATCTCTGGATCTGTAAAGATTTAATCACTTGCTAATGGTCGCATTCCAAGCATTGTTTGGCATCTTTGAATTTGTCTATATATGTGTTTCTGGAACATACCTCTTCAGTCACCTGAGGAAGGAGCAGCGCTCCGAAAGCTAGTGACATTGAAACAAACCTGTTGGACTTTAACCTGGTGTTGTAAGACTTCGTACTCTTCCATGTCATTCTTGCCATGCCTTGTCATTTTGAGTCGACTCATCTTGGGGAGCAATTCTTTTACATCACAAATGTTCTGCGTTCTGTCCATTTGTTGTTGAGCATTGCATTGAGCTTACTATCTGGAGATCAAACAAGAGATTAGAGCTTGATGGTTGCTGTTGGTTCTGAATGCCAAATTGGACAGTTGTTGATGGTGTGCGGAGTTAATGTCAAAAATTAGTGTCAGTTTCAACAAAAGCAAAGAAATTTAAAACGTCCAAATGAATGGTCCCATATGTGGTCAAAATAGTAAATGCTTTACTTTTGCATGGAGTAATATGGTAAAAATGTGCCATTCCTTTTGAGTTGAAATGCTACCAATCCATTTTACTTCAGTAGGATATGATTTCAGAAATGAAATTCTACCGTCGTTTTGTCATATCATAGAATCATAATTAACTTTACCCAAGCAACAGGCCCACAGCCCAGTCTGTCCAGGACCTTAAAGTAACCTTTCAGATTTATCGCACATAAGCTTCTGATGTAGCATAACATCTGGTGCCCAGTGTGAGGCCCCCTACAGTACAAAAGGAGGCTTTGCGGCCCATTGAGTCTGTACCGACCCTCTGAAAGAGCACCCTACCTATACCCACTCCCCTGCCCTATGCCCGTAACCCCATTTAACCTTTTGGACACTTAAGCGGAAATTTTAATCATGGCCGATCCACTTAATCCGCGCATCTTTGGACTGTGGGGAGGAAACCAGAGCACCAGGAGGAAACCCACGCAGACACAGTCACCCAAGGCCAGAATTGAACCCGGATCCCTGGTGCTGTGAGTTGACAGTGTTACCCACTGTGCCACTTGAGTTGGGTTGCTGTGCTAAAGTGGTTTTGTGGAATTGAGATATTACAGAATCCACTCTAAAGAGATCCAGCTTGGTGGAAATATACAATTCCCTGTAATTTGCAAAAAGCTCCTGAGTTTCTCACTATCCTGACTTGGAGGTTTACTGCTCTTCCTTTGTTAGGGTTATGTTAGGACTTTAATCCAACAATGCAAGAACTCGGGCGATGGAAGAATCGAGGCCTACCAACAACCTCTCAGGACCACCAGCCATAAACAGTGAACCATGCAGCTTCTTTGCATTTCGAGAAAAATTGTTGAAAATAAACTTTATGTACTGTTTATTGATGTTTTGAGGTCGGCATATGTGCCAATGAAAGGGAAGAGAAACCACCTTTTGTGAAGTGGTGATCAATTTGAAACACATGTTGTTTACGTTTCTTATTTTTGGAGTCAGACTCTAGCAATTAGATGTCATGAGTTAAAATTAATCAAAACTCTTCATTTTCCATGTAAAATTCTAAATTCTCTGGTGAACTTGCCCAGAAAGCTGATGTAGAGTGCAGTGTATAAATGTACCATTTGGGCAGAAGCTGTTGTGTTAAGAACTGTAAGTCATTGTAATATTTATGTCACAGGCCACATCAGGCAAATTATTAATTGTGGCATTTTTTTCATGATGCCAATCAGAATTGGAAAATACTGACTGATATTTGTTCTGTGATTAGTGAGTGTCTTTAGTGGTAAATTACATCCACAGAGTGAGTTGCAATTTTGCAGCACCTCCAGAACTAAAGGAAAAACACTACAAAGTTGCAGATGAAGTGTTGAATCTTCTAGCATTTATCTTCTCTGGGAACTCACATGACCACTGGTATTCCATGGGGTAGTATAATAATAATCGCTTATTGTCACAAGTAGGCTTCAGTGAAGTTACTGTGAAAAGCCTCTAGTCACCACATTCCGGCGCCTGTTCGGGGAGGCTGGTACGGGAATTGAACCCGCACTGCTGGCATTGTTCTGCATTAGCCCACAGTGCTAAACCAGTCCCAGAAAGGCTGTCAAATATGGAAACTGATTGTAGTTAATAGAAGATTGGAAACTTCTTACTGTTTTACGTACACTCGGTATTGTTTTTTTCAATATAAAGGTTTCATAGATTATCATAGAATTTACAGTGCAGAAGGAGGCCATTCGGCCCATCGAGTCTGCACCGGCTCTTGGAAAGAGCACCCTACCCAAGGTCAACACCTCCACCCTGTCCCCAAAACCCAGTAACCCCACCCAACACTAAGGGCAATTTTGGACACTAAGGAGCAATTTATCATGGCCAATCCACCTAACCTGCACATCTTTGGACTGTGGGAGGAAACCGGAGCACCCGGAGGAAACCCAGGCGCAAACGGGGAGGATGTGCAGACTCCGCACAGACAGTGACCCAAGCCGGAATCGAACCTGGGACCCTGGAGCTGTGAAGCAATTGTGCTATCCACAATGCTACTGTGCTGCCCATGTACCATTTAAAAAAAAATAAACCAGATGCCCTCAATTAAATAGTGACCAATCCACAAAAACCTATAGCTTAGTTAGTAAACAGCATTGTTAAGGCGGCACAGTGGTTAGCACTGTTACTTCATAGTGCTAGGGTCCCAGGTTCGATTCCCGGCTTGGGTCACTGTCTGTGCGGAGTCTGCACGTTCTCCCCATGTCTGCATGGGTTTCCTCCTGGTGCTCCGGTTTCCTCCCACAAGTCCTGAAAGTTAGGTAATTTGGACATTCTGAATTCTCCCTCCGTACCCGAACAGGCGCCGGGGTGTGGCGACTAGGGGCTTTTCACAGTAACTTCATTGCAGTGTTAATATAAGCCTACTTGTGACAATAAAAAAATATTTTAAAAAATTAGATTAAGATCTGGAAAGAGGTGAAGAGAGGGGCATGTGTAGTGGCAAGAGAAATTTCATAAATAATAGTTGTTATTCGGCATAAACTCAAGGAAAGCCCTTTTAACTCAAATCATTTTTGTTTGATCCACGTGGGGAGTTTGGGTGAGTAAATGCCTTTTGTTTTCAACTTCCAATAGATTTTTTTCAAATTATGAATTTTTTCTGTAATTCATTTTGGTAAATATGTCAAAACCTGATTTGGTTGCCAGAGGGAATTCTCCAAAACTACACATTCAATATTTGTGTGGTAAAACAGTTTATTTATATTCACAGTCTCGGAATATGGAGTCAGCAGTCTGTACAAGAAAATACCCAGATAATTGGCATGCTGATACCATAACGCCATATTTGAATAAAATTTGCACAAATATTGTATCGTGTTTTTATTTTTATTTCACTGGGTTATGCAAATTAGTTTTTCACCCAGTTAATTAGATGTCCGTATGCACACAACAGATAATAATGGCTTTTGGGTATAAGTGCTTGTGGGCCAATTTAGTGAGGCCAATATTTATTCGCTGTCTCCAAATGCTCTGAGGAAGTGGTGGTGGGCCACTTTCCCTTCTACAAGGCCAGCCAGCAATTCAATTGTTAAAGCGGGTGCATCAGAAATCCAGCATCTAGTGGGGAACTTCGATTTACATGTATACCAGACCGGGCAGGGATGGTAGTTTCCCCATCTTTGTCCCTTCCAGTCCATCAGCAGACCAACTACTTCAGAGGGCTCCTGCTGCTATGCCACAAAGAAAATAATTGACAAACATCAGGCCACACAGCTGTCGACCAACAAAAATAAAGCAAAAAGTGTTGTGTTAATCACCCTGGGGTAACACGGACTGCAACTGGATGCAGTTGTACTTGAAAGTAGACTCCAAACTTTGATGTTAGTTCAATACGCTTTATTGAACTTGTTAAGCAGTGCACACCGTTCGCTGTGGGTTTGACACTACTAATTTAAGCATGCTTACTATAACTAGACCAGACTAGCTCTGAACCACGTGTAGTAGGTGCTAACTGATATATACACCCCGACTGTCACTACAGTTGTCACCAGTGGAAAGAGGCAGAGTATTGATGCCTCGTGTGTTTTATAGTGCGAGACCACCTTCTAGTGTTCTGCATGGTGATTGGTTGTGTTCTGTCCTGTGTGTTGATTGGCTGTACTGGGTGTCTGTCACTGCCTGTCTGTATCTCATTATGTGCATGAGTGCATATCATGACAAAAAGGATCATGAGTTGCATTGGGCACGGACTAAATTCTTAATGAGGTTAGCCAAATGTTTCGGCATTGGAACGTTTCAGTTTCCAAAGTTTCCAAAAATGTGTATTTGGGTAAAGTGGGGAAGCCAAGAAGACACCACCGATCAGCAGTAACTTGAGGTGTCATCATAGAATTTACAGTGCAGAAGGAGGCCATTCGGCCCATCGAGTCTGCACCGGCTTTTGGAAAGAGCACCCCATTTAAGCCCACACATCTAACCTATCCCCGTAACCCAGTAACCTGACCTAACCTTTTGGACTCGAGGGCAATTTAGCACAGCCAATCCACCTAACCTGCACATCTTTGGACTGTGGGAGGAAACCGGAGCACCCGGCGGAAACCCACGCAGACACGGGGAGAATGTGCAGACTGCGCACAGACAGTGACCCAAGCTGGGAATCGAACCTGGGACCCTGGCGCTGTGATGCAACTGTGCTAACCACTGTGCTACCGTGCTGCCCGTTATCTTATAAGGGAGTCGAATCAGAAGTAGCTATAAGAGAGACATTGATGGAGTTACGACTGCAGTGCAGAGGAACTAAAGTGAAAGAGATTTGAAACCTTTGTGAAAAGATGCTCTGAAGTAAACCCAATTAAACAAGGGGAGGGGGAAAGCTGAAATTAAAAGGAACGGCCAGGGTTTTTTTTCAGCGTCTTTTTTAAGTGGAGAAAGGGCTTGGTCAAGAAAATGAAAACTCGCCTGGAATCCTTGAGGTGCCTTTGTTTTGGAATGTTTCCAAATGGAAAGGCAGATACAGTAGTGGAATGTATTAATGCAAAAACAGTCTGTTAATGATTAAACCTAAAGGCAAAACTTACAAAGTGCAAAATGCAGGAATTTACAAGGGCACGCTGGAGTGGGAGAATTTGGGTTGTAGCAGTTCTTGGGTTGTAGCAGTAAATGAGTCATCTCGGGTAAATAATATAGCCAGGCCAGCATCAGAACTCAAAAGTAAACTTTCAGGGAAAGAGCTAGAGAACAATGCAACCAGGTACAGTGTTGTAAAGGAGAAAGAACCAGGCAATAGAAATACTTGCTGGATTAAGCTTGATGCTAAAATCAAACCGGAAAGAGATACCAAAAAGTACTATTGCGGAGGGATAAACGACCACAAAAGTGAAGTTAGTTAGAAAAACAGAAATGTAGCTTTGGCAACGATGCATTTTGTAGGTTAGCGTATTAAGTGTCGTGTGCGTTGGAGGAACAGGTGACTCTAGGGCTGATTTTCAACCACCAAAAATGGTGATGTGGTGATTGGTGCAGATTTAAAAAAAAAAAAAAAAATCTTTTTAAATCTGAAACCTGAACCTACTCCATCTCCAATCCGGAAGTTTGAAAATGGGCAGGCAGCCAGCCTGCTTCAGAAGGCAGTTCAGCTCTTCAAATATTTTTCAATGAATTTGGCAGGTGCTGACTTGAGCTACCTTACAGGTTTTGCATTTGGGGGCTGGGTTCCACAGGTTCTGGAAGCCAGAAAGCTGAAAGTACATGAGGGCATCCTTTAAGCTTTGCAGCACTGCTTGTGGGCCAGGAGGAGAATGAGTGCTTTCCCTTCGACTGTGCCCCCCCCCCCCCCCCCCCCCACACACACACAAGAAAATCAGATACTACTGCCTGCCCCGCTCACCCATAGAAAGACCCCTGGATTCAGGATCAGATCCTCCCCCCGCCACAAGCTTGTGGATCAGACTTGCCTGTGATGACAGCCCACTCTGGAGTTTACCCACACACCCTTCCCCAACCCAACCCAGCTCTAAGTTAAACCTGCTAACTGGGTTGATTTCTACTTATCTGTGACAAAAGACATGTTGTGGACAGACATTCATGCCCAAAATTGCATTCCTGCTTGCATGACCCACCTTCTTATTATCCAGACTATGGTTTCCAAAGTTTTCTCACCTCATTTCTATTGTATACTAATAAATAGAGATCAATTTGCTTTAATTAGTCAATGATTCCATTATCCTGAAAACTAAATGGACTTGTCACCTAGCAATTCCTACAGTAAACAGGGAGACCACAGTCATTGGCAAAGAACAGTACAGCACAGGAACAGGCCCTTCAGCCTTCCAAGCCTGTATCGGTCATGATACCAACCTTGGCCAAAACCCTCAGCACTTCCTTGTGCCGTATCCCTCTATACCCATCCTATCCATGTATTTGTCAAAATGCCTTTGAACGCTGTTAATGTATCTGCTTCCACAACCTCCCCAGGCAACGCGTTCCAGGCACTTGCCACACTGTGTAAAAAAAACTGCCTCGCACATCACCTTGCCCCAAGGACCTTAAACCTATGCCCCCTAGTGACTGACCCCTCCCCCCTGGGAAAGAGTGCCTGCCCATCCACTCTATCCATGCCCCTCATAATCTTGTAGACCTCGATCAGGTCACCCCTCAACCTCCATCGTTCTAATGAAAACAGTCTGAGTCTATTCAGCCTCTCCGCATAGCTAACACAGTGCCTACCCAGAAAGATTAGGAAATATACTTCAGGGTACAGGCAGAGACCTCCTGACAGTAGCAATCTACAGGAGTGAGTGATATACTGAGCCATAATGTTACCCCCCCCCCGCCCGTTGGCTCAAAACCTGAAGGTAGAGGATGCAAGGTTATATTCATTGGATTTCTTCCAGTATTGGAAAAGACAGGTGTGCATCAAGAATTGTGGAGGGAAATGAGAAAGACAGTGTGGTGTTAAAACACCAATGCTGTTTCCATGTGTTGCTGAGAATCCTTCCAGAATGACCAGAAAGTGCACAGGAGAGAAGTGCTAAACGTAAACCAAGCAGAGACAAAAGGTCTGATGAGGAACATTGATACAGCAATAGAAAATCATTCAAAATAGACATTTTACCTCTCATTTCTGTGCCGTAGTTCTAATTTCCATATCTCTCTGTAATCTGCAGTAAAAACTTGCAAAAGCTTAATGAAACAAATCATGTTTTGAAAACTGCAGAATACCATTTATTAACAAAGGGTCAAGGACTGAAAAAGGTGTTTGCTTCATCCTTCAAACTTAATCGTTATGAGCCACGCTCATCTTTGGTTAAATGGGATGTGATGTATAATATGCCCATCAGCTCTGTAAATGTACCATTTATAATTGGCTAGAAAATGTGTTTGAGCCCCATGTCCACATTTCTTACAAGGAGGCAGTGGCATGGTGGTATTGTTACTGGACTACTAATCCAGAGATTCAGGGTTATGCTCTGGGGACCTGGGTTCGAATCCCATCAGGGCAGATGATGGAATTTGAATTCAATAAAAATATGGGATTAAATATAATGATGACCATGAAACCATTGTCAATTGTCGTAAAAACCCATCTGACTCACTAATGTCCTTTTAAGGAAGGAGCTCTGTCATCCTTACCTAGTCTGGCCTACATGTGACTCCAGCCTCACAGCAATGTGGTTGATTCTTAAATGCTGACCCAGTCAGCGACGTCCACATCCCATGAACATGTAAAGAAAAAAACTCAGTTCCTTTTTTGTGGGTTTCAGCCCTGTTCACATTGCAATCAACATTTCTGATACATTCAAAAACAATTTTTGGCTGTTCAACATCTGTTTATAAGACAGGCTTTCCGCCAACAGAAAACGAGAAATCTGGTGCCCGTCAAAAAAGACCTCTTGATGCACGACTCCATCCTTGCCTGATTGCTTACTCGGGCTCTGTACAAGTTGTCTTCCTCTCTGATCTGGAGCTAAACTTCAACCTCGATCAGAAAGACTCCCGTCCCTGCACCTTGAGAGCGACCTTAGTCTTGGCCACACCGTTGTCATCTCTAGATTCCATTTCTTCCATTCACAGCCTGCTAACTTTCTGACTTCACCTTCAATAAACTCTAGTTTGTCCAAAATGTTACTGTCTGTATCTTGCCCCAATTACCCATCCTCTCCATCCTTGTTGACCTCCTAAATCGTACAATCCTATGGCGCATCAAATTTATGATGGTCATTTATAAATCCCACATTCTTGTCCGTTCTATCTCTTAAAGCCTCGTTTCTGTTCTCTGTCTGTCAAATGCTTGCTACCCAGCTCCTTGGCCAAGTTTTCAGTTTCTACGCTATCCCAGTGTACTTGGCATCCACTACTTTCTTTTTTTAAAAATAATTTTTATTAAAGTTTTCGCAAAATATCAACAACAAAATGTAAAAGGAACCCAATAAAATTAAATACAAAACAACCCAGTGCCCCCCTCCCCCATACATAAATAATATATTAACACCCGCCGAAACACATAGCAAATATATACAACCCCTCAGAGCCCCCAGTATAGACAAACAAAAATAAAATAGAACCCACCACCCCCCCTCCCCCGCTGGGCTGCTGCTGACCATTGTCTACCGTTTTGCCAGGAAGTCCCAAGAACGGTTGCCACCGCCTGAAGAACCCTTGCACCGATCCCCTTAAGGCAAATGTCACCCTCTCCAACTTAATAAACCCCGCCATATCGTTGATCCAGGATTCCACGCTGGGGGGCCTCGCATCCTTCCACTGAAGAAGAATCCTTTGCCGGGCTACCAGGGACGCAAAGGCCAGAATACCGACCTCTTTCGCCTCCTGCACTCCCGGCTCCTCTGCAACCCCAAAAATTGCGAGCCCCAGCCCAGTTTGACCCTGGATCCTACCACCCTCGACACCGTCCTCGCGACGCCCTTCCAAATTCCTCCAGCGCTCGGCACGCCCAGAACATGTGGGTGTGGTTTGCTGGGCTCCCTGAGCACCTAACACACCTGTCCTCACCCCCAAAAAACGGACTCATCCTTGTCCCGGTCACGTGTGCCCTGTGCAGCACCTTAAACTGTATGAGGCTGAGCCTTGCCCACGAAGAGGAAGAGTTCACCCTCCTCGATCTCCTCCCACAACTCCTCCTCCCACTTACCTTTCAGCACCTCCACCGAGGCCTCCTCCTCCTCCTGCATCACCTGGTATGTTGGCGAGATCTTCCCCTCTCCAACCCACGCCCCCGAGAGCACCCTGTCCTGTACCGTGCATGGCGGCAGCAGCGGGAATTCCACCACTTGCCGCCCGGCAAACGCCCTTACCTGTAGATACCTAACGGCGTTTCCCCGGGGGAGCCCGTACTTCTCCTCCAGCTCACGAACTTCCCACCGACAAACAGGTCCCCCAACCTTCTTATCCTTCTTATCCTTGCCCTGTGCCACCCCGAAAACCCTCCATCTATTCTCCCTGGGACAAACCGGTGGTTCCCCCGTATCGGGGTCCACACCGAGCCCCCCACTTCTCTCCCCCCCCCCCCCCCCCCCCCCCCCGTGCCGCCTACATTGCCCCCAAATTTTGAGGGCAGCCGCCACCACCGAGCTCGTGGTATACCTTATTGGAGGGAGCGGAAGCGGCGCCCTTGCCAGCGCCTCCAGACCCGTACTCTCAAGACGCCGTCTCCAGCCTCTTCCATGCCGCCCCTCCCCCTCCATCACCCACTTGCGCACCATCGCCGCATTGGCGGCCCAGTAGTACCCACAAAAGTTGGGCAGCGCCAGCTCTCCCCCCCCCCCCATCCCTACTTCGCTCCAGGAACACCCTTCTCACCCTCGGAGTCCCTCGCGCCCACACAAACCCTGTTATGCTCCTGTTGACCCGCCTAAAGAAGGCCTTCAGGATAAGAATGGGGAGGCACTGGAACAGGAACAAAAACCTTGGGAGCACCGTCATTTTGACTGACTGCACCCTACCCGCCAGGGACAGTGGCAACGTGTCCCACCTCTTAAACTCCTCCTCCATTTGCTCCACCAGCCTCGTGAAATTAAGTCTATGCAGGGCCCCCCAGCTCCTGGCCACCTGGACCCCCAAATACCTGAAGCTCCTCTCCGCCCTTTTTATTGGGAGCTCGCCAATCCCTCTCTCCTGGTCCCCTGGGTGAACCACAAACAACTCGCTCTTCCCCATGTTGAGCGTGTACCCTGAGAAATCCCCAAACTCCCTGAGGATCCTCATTACCTCTGGCATTCCCCCCACCGGGTCCGCCACATATAGCAGCAAGTCGTCCGCATAGAGGATACCCTATGCTCCTCCCCACCCCGCACCAACTCCCTTCAGTTCCTCGACTCCCTCAGTGCCACAGCCAGGGGTTCAATCGCCAGCACGAAGAGCAGGGGGGGGACAAGGGTCAACACCCCTGCCTCGTCCCTCGATGCAACCGAAAATACTCAGACCTCCTCTTGTTCATGGCCATACTCGCCATCGGGACCTTGTACAACAGCCTAACCCACCTGACGAACCCCATCCCGAACCTCTTCAGCACCTCCCACAAGTACCCCCACTCTACCCTATCGAAGGCCTTCTCAGCGTTCATCACCACCACTATCTCCCCCTCACTCGCCGGCATCATAATAACGTTCAGGAGCCTCCGCACATTCGCGTTCAACTGCCTCCCCTTCACGAACCCCGTCTGGTCTTCGTGGATGACCTGCGGCACACAATCCTCAATTCTCGTGGCTAAGACCTTTGCCAGCACCTTGGCATCTACATTTAACAATGAAATCGGCCTGTAAGTCCCACACTGCAGGGGATCCTTGTCCCGCTTCAGGATAAAGGAGATCAGTGCCCGGGACATTGTCAGGGGGCAACACCCCCCCCCCCCCCCAGAATAAAGGAGATCAGTGCCCGGGACATTGTCAGAGGGCAACGCCCCCCCCTCGCCTCATTGAAGGTCCTAACCAGCAACGGGCCCAACAGGTCCACATATTTTTGTAAAATTCGACCGGGAAACCGTCCGGCCCCGATGCCTTCCCCGCCTGCATGCTCCCTATCCCTTTGGCGAGCTCCTCCAACCCAATCGGGGCCCCTAATCCCGCCACCAGTCCCTCCTCCACCTTCGGGAAATTTAGTTGGTCCAGAAAGCGGCCCATCCCTCCCTCCTCCAGTGGGGGCTCGGACCGATACAGTTCCTCATAAAAGTCCCTGAAGATCCCATTGCTGCCAACCCCACTCCACACCACACTTCCGCCCCCCACTCCTCCCCCCTATCCTTAACTCCCCCGATCTCCCTAGCTGCGTCCCGCTTCCGAAGCTAATGCGTCAGCATCCGACTTGCCTTTTCCCCATATTCATAAATCGCCCCCTGGGCCTTCCTCCACTGCGCCTCCGCCTTCCTGGTGGTCAACAGGTCGAATTCGGCCTGGAGGCTACGCCTCCCCCTCAACAGTCCCTCCTCCGGCACCTCCACATACCTCCTGTCTACCCTTACCATCTCCCCCACCAGCCTTTCCCTCTCCCTCTGCTCTCTCCTCTCCTTGTGGGCACTAATGGAGATCAGCTCTCCCCTAACCGCCGCCTTCAGCGCCTCCCAGACGGTATCTACTTCTTTATTTACCTGCAGTGCAGGTGTACCTTGGAAAATGTTGTTTCCGTGTTAAAATTGCTATAAACATATAAACGTTTAATTATGAATCTCCAGTTACTAGCTGCTTAATCCTAGCATTTGAACATTCTCGTATTCAAAGTATCGTGGCAACCAAAAAAAAGAAGTGTGATTAGATTTGCTTTGTAGATAATTGCATACCATCATCTGGCATAGCATTGGTCGGATGGTTAAAATATTAGTCCAACAGGTTTGTTTCGATGTCACTAGCTTTCGGAGCGCTGCTCCTTCCTCAGGTGAATGAAGAGGTGCGTTCCAGAAACATATATATAGATAAATTCAAAGATTCACAGAATTTACAGTGCAGAAGGAGGCCATTCGGCCCATCGAGTCTGCACCGGGTCTTGGAAAGAGCACCCTATCCAAGGTCAACAGCGCCACCCTATCCCCATAACCCAGTAACCCCACCCAACACTAAGGGCAATTTTGGACACTAAGGGCAATTTAGCATGGCCAATCCACCTAACCTGCACATCTTTGGACTGTGGGAGGAAACCGGAGCACCCGGAGGAAACCCACGCACACACGGGGAGGATGTGCAGACTCCGCACAGACAGTGACCAAGCTGGAATCGAACCTGGGACCCTGGAGCTGTGAAGCAATTGTGCTATCCACAAGGCTACCGTGCTGCCCCGAAGATACCAGACAATGCTTGGAATGCGAGCATTAGGAGGTGATTAAATCTTTACAGATCCAGAGATGGGGTAACCCGATCTGGCCTGTGAAATCCTATCAACTGTCCTGGCTTGACACAATTCACACCCCTTTAACCTGGGGTTGCCTTGGATATTGTCCCCGCATTGTCTTGGGATTTAAAGTTATGCAGGAGTTGAATGTTGCCACTTGAAGTTGGTTGAATGACAGAATTATACGTAAGCGTTTAGAATCAATTTCCTTTAAATATAAGAAATTTCTTAAATAAATATGACTGCGTTAAAGAACTAATGGCATTTGCAGGCTTTCCTATCTGTATAAATGAGTAGTGCAGTAAATTTACCCAGAGTTTCTGCTGTATTGTACTGACCAAAATGGCATTTCTTTGACTTTAATGTGTCCTTCGTTATCCAGGAACTTGTTATGATTTGACTTTGCCAATGACGCACCATGCTGGATTTTAGCACCACTATAAAATGAGTGACAATATTTGATCAAATCCTGATAGTTGTTGCAAGGGCTGAGTAAAAAGGAATTCAAGGGGCGGCGCAGTGGTTAGCACTGCTGCCTCACTGCGCTGAGGGCCCGGGTTCGATCCTGACCCCGGGTCACTGTCCGTGTGGAGTTTGCACATTCTCCCCCTGTCTGCGCCGGTCTCACCCCCCACAACCCAAAGATGTGCAGGGTAGGTGGATTGGCCGCGCTAAATTGCCCCTTAATTGGAAAACTTGTTTTAAAAAGGAATTCGGAATGTTGGGTGAGTTAACGATGTGACAGCCAAATCTTGTGCATGTCTGAGTGACTTTGCCTCCACATAAGTTGAGCGTAAATTATTTTATGTCACTTGCTTTTAAAATGAGCTGCTGTACTCCAGTTTGACCATTAAACTCAAGTTGAATAACCTGTTTCTCATTGTAGATTCCATGAAAGATTAGATTTTCGCTTGCAAGGCACTAGGTATTTGTTTAAACTCTCCCAGTATAACTGAGATGAATCAAAATACAGGTATTAACATGTTTAGTACTCTGAATTAATGCTTGTAAAACAATGTGGCTATGGTTAATTTAGGGGTGATGTTGATACATTTGAGGAAGGAAAAACAGCAAATTGTGTTATTATTTTCACCGTGTTTATGCATTGTTCTGGGAATTTGGTAAATCATTGATTGTCAACAAAACAAATTATTTATTTCCTCAAATTCCCTCCCCTCCCCCCACTTGTGAAGGTGACTCCTTGTTTTGGAAACTAAGTGCGCAGTGCTCCACAGGTGGGAGTGGCTCTCCTGTACTTCGATAAACTTGGAATGCTTTTTAAATGTGTAGGCCTGGGTAGTTGGTGATTAGGGAATTGTCGTAGACGGACCTGATCCTCTGCTTATCTGGTATCCACCTGCTTTCACAAGACATTGAGATGATAATCAGCAGTTGGAACTCTGACCATGTTCAACATTCTTTTTTTGGCGTTTCTTACCAAGGGCAGGAAGGTCACAAATGATGTCCTCTGAGTGTATGACCTTGATGCCCTTAATCCCAGCCATCCTGCGGAAACTGTCCGCAGCCTTTGACACAATTGGGCAAACCACCCTCATCCACCTCCTTTCCCCTGTTGCATGGCTGAGTGGAAATACTCTCATCTGGTTGCACTGTCTATCCGGTGAGCTTGGCCCCCTTCTATTTCCCATCCACAAGCTGCACTTCGGTGACATCATCCAAAGGCATAAGCCTCGTTATTACGTCTTCTCCCACCCATGGCAGGTGGGAGGAGGTTAATGTGAATGGAAGGATTTTAAACACTTTAGAATATATTAATCCGCTTCAATAAACCCATTCTTTACTGTTACAGAAATGCTAATACGTCTGCCAAGTGACAGGGAGCACTTTTTCATCACTTTATTTGCTCTGTATGTCATGAACTTTGACCACTTCTCATTTTAATAATAATAATCTTTCTTGTCACAAGTAGGCTTACATTGACGCTGCAATGAAGAGACTGAGAAAAGCCCCCTAGTCGCCACATTCCGGCGCCTGTTCGGGTACACGGAGACAGAATTTAGAACGGCCAATTCACCCAACAGCCATGTTTTTCGGGACTTGTGGGAGGAAACCGGAGCACCCGGAGCAAACCCACACAGACACCGGGAGAACGTGTGGACTCAGCACAGACAGTGACCCAAGCTGGGATTCGAACCTGGCATCCTGGCGCTGTGGAGCAATAGTGCTAACCACTGTGCTACTGTGGGACACTGTGTGGGCAGCACGGTAGCATAGCGGTTAGCGCAATTGCTTCACAGCTCCAGGGTCCCAGGTTCAATTCCCGGCTGGGTCACTGTCTGTGCGGAGTCTGCACGTTCTCCCCGTGTGTGCGTGGGTTTCCTCCGGGTGCTCCGGTTTCCTCCCACAGTCCAAAGATGTGCAGGTTAGGTGGATTGGCCATGTTAAATTGCCCTTAGTGTCCAAAATTGCCCTTAGTGTTGGTTGAGTGGGGTTACTGGGTTATGGGGATAGGGTGGTAGGGTGCTCTTTCCAAGAGCCGGTGCAGACTTGATGGGCCGAATGGCCTCCTTCTGCACTGTAAATTCTATGCCACCCATATTTTGTGGATTGTATTTTAACCTGTTGCATACATCCTCATTGCCATTTTTATGATCCAGCCATGCACCTTTCCCCTCTCTGGGAGATGGACACTTTATTATTGTTGTAATATCAGGTCCACAGTGCAAATATAATTGGTAAACTGTTTTAAAGTTAACAGTTGCCTGCTGTGTTTCCCAGTTACCTTCTGAGTTGAGGCAGGAACTGACTTTGGAGAGAAGTGCTTTTAATAGCACCCCTTGTGGGCCAAAAGGAGCAGAGCTGCCTCCCTGGGACTTCAAAGAAGACTCCGGCCTCTTCTGCAGATTGTGGCATTTCTGCAGTCCTTGCTGTGGTTGACCATCCTTGTCCCTTTCAGTGCCTGATCTGAAGCTTGCTGCTACCACTGTCTCCTCCATTTCATCCCCGACTTGAGATTCATGGCTGAAGCCTTCTATTGGTTATCCTGCCGGCTGGCCTGTAAATTCAGCTGGGTCCCAAGTGGAAAATATAAGAATTTGATTACGGTGAGGTTTGCCATACAATTTGGCAGACCTTTGGGACTTGGGCCTTTTTAGGTTTTCCCTGTTCTACTGCTGTTCCTCTGTGCCCTCCACAGCTCTTTGTAAACATCTGGGTCATTGTGTCAGATTCCACATGGGCCCTGATGGATATTCAACTCTACCTCAACATCACCACCTATGACCGAGCTGGCACATAACAGCTGAGAAATTACCTATTGGCCACCCATGGTTATGCAATCCGTAGGAGGCAGGTTTACTGCGTTGTAACATGAATAAATCTGGGCATGGGAAATTATAATGGACAAAGTTAGCATAATAGATGTGACAGTAAGAAATCAAATGGCAAAGCCAGGAAATGTTTGTTTTTATCATACAAGTAAATGATCCAGGAAAAGGAAATGGTGTTCGGGGCTAAATGTAGCACCATTCAGCACCAACTTACTTCATGAGTAAGTTAAAACTATGTTTATTAGCCAATTCTAATGTGTTTTCAGTACTATTTATATGACCAAAGAGCAGGAGTAGGCCATTTTGCCCCTCAAGTCTGTTCAGCCCCTTAATATGATCAAGGCTGATCTGTTATTAACCTCCAATCTGCATCCCACTCGCCTCCTTGCTTACCAATAATCTATCCACATCTGCGTTAAAAGATATTCAAATACATAAATTCAAAGACTCTGCTCCCACCACCTTTTCAGGAGCGGAGTTCCAAAGACTCCTGACCCTCCAAGGGAAAATATTTTGCTTAATCTCCGTTTTAAATAAGCGAACCCTTATTTTTAAACTGTGAGCCCTCGTTCTAGTTTCTCCCACGAGAGAAAACATCTTCTCCACATTCACCCTGTCAAAGACCCCTTAGGATCTTGTACGTTTCAATCAAGTCACTTCTTACTTTTCCAAACTCCAGTGGATACAAGCCTAGCCTGTCCAACCTTTCCTCATAAGTCATCCCACCCGTTTCAGTTATTGGCCTGCTAAACCTTCTCTGAACTGCTTCCAATGCATTTACATCCTGCCTTAAATAAGTGGACCAATCCTGTACACTGTACTCCCAAATATGGTCTCCAGCTAAACCACTGAAGTACCTTCTCTAGTTTTGTATTCAATTCCCCTCACAATGAATGATAACCTATTAGCTTTCCTATTTACTTGCCAAACCTGATTGTAGGGAGTATGATGATATTTGAATGCGCAATTGGGATGCAAGAAAAAACTGGTGAAGTATTTCCAGTGTACCCCATGCCAGATTAATACAATTTATGTTGGTTTTTCCCATGATGCTGCATAGGTAGGTCTCATCAGATGACTAATGACGATATGATACGGTATACAGTCAGTGCCAACGCTGTTTAGTGATGGTGTAATTGAAAATGTAATTTGATGCTTGATTTTCTTGCATAACTGACGCAGAATGCTGACTATAGTAAGGACACGTTGAAGCATTGCCTACCAATAGAGAGTAGATTACGGGCAAGTTTTTTTTTGAAGCCGAGTAGAATTAATTTATGAAATGTTTCAATTTGATTAATTTCTCCCCGCTCTCCCAGGTTATAAGAGTCCTTAACCTATATTGAGGAGACTTTATTTTGTGTATAAATATATTTTCATCCCAAATAATACTTGACGTTTATGTTGAGACATTGTCTGAACTTTTCCAGCCCAAACCCGCGACAGGAGCTGGCAAGCCATTTAAACCGCCATTCACATCTGTGGGACCGGAAGATCCCAATGGCCCGTAGGGCTGGAAAATTCTGGCCTTGAGTCAGGGTGTGCCTTCAGACTGGGGTTGGATTGTTCTGAGTCCTGACTGAAGTCAGGTGATATGGGGAGGTTGGAAGTGTGTTGTAAAAGTAAAAGTTCAGTGGACTAACAGGGGACTTTCTTCTTTTTTTTTCAATTAATGTGATTTTAATGCAAATTTCTCATATTTTGGCTTGTCTAATGCAGCTTTCTCTTCTATACATCCTATAGCAAACATTACCTTAACCTTCATTTCCACTTTACATCTTGCTTGGTTAATGTTCTTCTTCTTTTGATTTACATTTTGGTCCTATATTTTATTTATCCCTTAGTCTATCTCCTTTCTGTCAAGTGCACACTAATTAATTTTTGTCAGATGTTCCTTGCCTGTCCTGTGACCATTAGTCCACAAAATTTGGAATTCTTCTTAGCGGCCTGTCTTATACCTTGTGTCTATGCTCTATCTTCTATCTTCCTTTGACCAGACATTGCCTTGCCTGACTTCCCCATTTAGGTTTACCTGGTCCGCTGAGAACTTGCGCTGCTTTGTGAGTCTTGAGACTTCTCCCACCACAACTTAAGTCTCTGAATTGAATGCCTAAAACCCAATGTGGATGAACTGATCTAAGGTGAACACTAGCACAATGCATAGGGGAACAAGGGAAAAAGAGTGGCAAAATGTGGAGGTGGTTATGGGTAGCACAAGTGGATAGCACTGTGGCTTCACAGCGCCAGGGTCCCAGGTTCGATTCCCCGCTGGGTCATTGTCGGAGTCTGCACGTTCTTCCTGCGCCTGCATGGGTTTCCTCCGGGTGCTCCGGTTTCCTCCCACAGTCCAAAGATGTGCAGGTTAGGTGGATTGGCTATGCTAAATTGCCCCTAGTGACCAAAAAGGTTAGGAGGAGTTATTGGGTCATGGGGATAGGGTGGAAGTGAGGGCTTAAGTGGGTCAGTGCAGACTCGATGGGCTGAATGGCCTCCTTCTGCACTGTATGTTCTATGTTCTTATTTTAACTTTTAGAGCAGGATATGGTGACACATACAGAGGTCAGCCAACATCAAAGAGCTGAAAGGCCCCATCCTAAAAGTTGACGTATCTGCTTCACATGACGACTGACCTGTGTACTTCCAGAATTTTCAGTGTGTATTTATGTCCAGTTGCCAGTATTCTGTTTTTCTCACTATATTGGGCTTTTGAAGATGAGATGCTGCAGATTATACATTCCCCTTTAAAATAACTGTTGAGAATGACTAGCGGTCTTTGGAATTTTTGCTTTGGATGCTTTAGGAATTGGCATTGTTTTTCCAGACACCGGTTTTTCTGCTGAATCCCTGACGGCTGTCTAGCTTTTAATTGTGAGAGCTCCTGACAACACTTGTCAGGAGCATGTCAAATATCAAACTGGCGACATGAACCTTTTTATTGTTTATTGGACATTCCAGTATTTGTCATGTGGTGGAGGAAGTAAATTCCCAGCTTTCGATAAAAGGCTGAAATCCTGGCTTACTCCGAAAACCCAGAATGGCAAGGAGCTACCATAGGGTTTCTGCCATTTAGTTTTCCAGGTCTGATTCCTGTCTGACTTAAGTAGACTTGCAATTGTTATTAAAAATCTATTAATCATTTCTCCCATACATGTCAAAGATCAGGCTGTAATGTAATGCAATAATCTTTGAAAGTTATGCTGGCAAAGGGTTGCTAGCAATATTTTAAACCACTCCTTCAAATTGTTAAAACATTTAATGGCACAAATGCTATAACAAACACCAAAAGCGTCTCTTCAATATATCCAGATTGTCGAACAGTGCTTTGATTTCCTTCTGCTGAGTATTTTTAAAGTTTGCAAAATAATTCTGTGCCTCAAAAACATACATTGGAAAGAATCTGATTCAGAGAGTGGCATTAAATCTCAGTAAATGAATGTGATCTTCAAAAATTTGCCTCCCCCACATCACCGTAAGGATTTTAACATTCCAGTTTTAGCATGGATGAAATGTGCAGAGGCTGCCAGAAGAAATGAGTAAATCTCTTGGTTCTGGCGGCATCAGTGAGGCCAGTTTTCCACTAACATTTATTCTTAAGCACTCCAGCCCTTCAGCCCAAAAATGAAAATCAGATTGTCAAAGTTTCTAAGCAAAAACAGATGTACTGGAAATGTTGGAGGAGCAAGAGAGTTTTGTCTGATCAAATATCTCCACTACTTACAGCCATCTGCTGATGAAAGGTGTTGCGCCAGATGGGAACCCACCTATTTGCGATTGGTAAATCTGTGAGGAAAGGTGACTGAATTACAGGAGGGATGACACTGACCAATGGGTATCTTTTATGTTAAGACAAACTTTAATTTAGACACAGAATTAACCACATTAACAACAAAAAATAGCGTTACAGTTAGCAGCTCTCAAATCAAAGAAGGTACGTTAACTTACTTCTTAAATCTGCCACTAAATATTCCAATTAAGCAAACCAATATAGCTAAAATACCACTAAGTTAACAGCCAGCTTATATTTGCTTTTCTTGCAGAACTCTGAGAGAGAATCTTTCAGGAGCAAACTGAAGACATTTCTTGTCAGACTAAAATCCTATGGCAAATTGAGCCCAAAACATAAGACATTCTTCTGTCTCCTCCCACTAGATGTCCCATGACCTGTTTAGCCAGGACCAAACACAACCCCCTCTACACCCCAGGCACCTCCAAAGCAATTATTCCAATAGCCAGTTATATGTAAATAAGTAAATGGTTCTCAAGTCTATCAGCAGAACACTTCCACTGCAAAATCAAGGACGATCTCACTTTTACAACATCTTAATCACAGCTTTAGTAGGCATATTGGCAGTATGGATGTTAAACTGGTCCTTTAATAACACCACTGCAACAAATATAAATCTTAACAATTTCTGACATTCATCGCACAAGACTTTGCACAATAAAAAGGTGCAGGTGCAACATATTCTAATATCATTCCATTTGTACTTCCTTTGTGTTTCCTTGTCTATGCTCTCTTTTGATTTTATTAATATGCTTATCCTCTCTTACTTTATCAGACAATAAAGGTACAAATCTTTCGATCCTAGCCCCGGGTCACTGTCCATGTGGAGTTTGCATATTCACCCCGTGTCTGCGTGGGCCTCACCCCCGCAACCCAAAGATGTGCAGGGTAGGTGAGTTGGCCATGCTAAATTGACCCTTAATTGGAAAAACAAATTGGGTACTCTAACATTTTTTTTTAAATGTTCACGTGGCTGTAGCAGAGGGACCTGCATGTCCTGTTTCTGATTAGATTTTAAGCATTTGTTGTATTTTTGCTTTTTGGCCAGAAATATATATATATATATATATATATATAATATTTATAAATATACACACACACGTCGTCTGATTTTGAATCATTATAATCCACTCTAAGAAGCAACAGACTAACCTTTAATAAATTAAAATCCCTCTGAGAATTCTATTAATTTGTAACGTGGTTGGTTTCATGTCATGTCTTTAAATGTCAAATGAAATCTAAAAAATGTTACCTGAGCTCATGAAGCTTGATAGTCTGTCCGATTGGCTGAGAATGATGAAATGTTTAAGAGCTACCTGCCTCAAAACTGCGTCATAAACGGGATGAAACTGAAAATGCACTCCACTTCAGAGTTCCAGGCAGTCAGTTGATTTCAAGTAGTTTCTGTCTCTCACAAGCCCATGCTTGAATTTGTTTGTTCTTTCACCCATGAGGGAAGTTTGAAAATCACTGGCTTGGCTCTCGTATGAAGAAGCGTTGGATCTGAGTGCCAAATGTGTAGGAAATGTTAGGTTTAATAATTAGTTTGTGGTGGAGTTATTTCTCGTGATCAAGTAACTGAAGTATATTACTCAATCAACCTAACTTACACCTGTGTAGAGGAACCAATCCTCTGGTGGCATACCACCAGGCCTTTGCAAATGATCACTAGTGACAGATGTCAAGTTAATAATTGAGCCTTAACTCATAAAGAAATGCATCATTTCCCCCATGGAAAGGAAGCAATGAGTTGACAGTGTTTCCTGGATGTCAATGTTCAGTGTGCAGGGTGTTGTACCAGGCACTATTAGGTACCGACTATGGGGTCTGGCTACTGTCCATCTGATCATCTAGGTGTATTCTCTAAAGATGAAATGAAATGCAAAACACGATAGCCTCCCTCACATGTAGCTCAAACAGTAGAGAGTGTGCACAGAAATAACTAAAAGCTAGAGGGATGGCTGCCTTCATCTCAAAGGGGTTGGATGAAGCTGTGGAGCATTGCATTCAATTGTGGGCAGTGCAGCTCAGGAACCACAGCACATATTAAACAGAATGATACCTGGACTAGAAGTGTTGAATTTGAGGAAAAGATGTTTGGAGATTTATTTCAGAATTCAAATTATCTACTGTGGTGAGATTTGAACTTGGAATCTGAAACATGAAATGAAATGAAATGAAAATCGCTTATTGTCACAAATAGGCTTCAATGAAGTTACTGTGAAAAGCCCCTAGTCGCCACATTCCAGCGCCTGTTCGGGGAGGCTGTTACATTGCTCCAGGAGTGTGCGTTTACCAGTTCAGTGATCTACACCTTGGAAAAGGCCTGTTATTCTCTTGAGTGTAGAAGATTAAGTGATGATATAACTGAGGAGTTTGAAATAATTTGAAGGATTTGACAGGTTAGGTAGAGAAGAAACTGTTTCCCCTGGGGGAAGTCCAGGGCAAAGGAGCGCTAGCATCACCTTAAAATTAGGGCTTGGCCATTCGGGGGTGAAGTCCGGAAGCACCTTTACCACACAGGATCAGGAAATCTGGAACTATCTTCCCTAAAAACCTTTTGAGGCTGGGGTCAATGGGAAACTTGAAAACTTGAGATTGAGAGATGCAGATGATCTCCTCTATCCTGGGGAGGCCACATGCAAACCGGGGCGGCCACTTTGCAGAACAGTTTGCAAATGTGACCCAAAACTTTTGATTTTAATTCTCCACCTTGCTCTTCTGGTTTCTCTGTCCTCGGCTATCTGCAGTGCTCATGTGAAGCTGAGCGCAAACTCCAGGGACAACGCCTAATCTTCCAACTTGGCACTGTACAGCCTTTTTGCACTGGACATTGAGTTTGACAATTTTAGATCCGAAGCTCGGCCCCCAATTTCTTTTGTGTTACCTTGCTGGTTTTTTTCTTTCTTTCTTGTCTCTCTTATTTCCTCTGCTTTTGGATGGTAGCTATTCAGCAACCCGTCATTCACACTCAGCACAGCTTCTATTTCTCACCGACTTCCCTCCTTGTTCTCCTTCTTAACCGACCCCTTTCACTTTCTCGAAATCTATTACAATTCTAACTTTTTTCTATTATTGATGAAAAGTCACAGATCTAAAACATTAGCGCTGCTTCTCTCTCCACAAACACTGCAACACCTGTAGAGTAATTCTAACATT
Organism: Scyliorhinus torazame; assembly: GCF_047496885.1. Taxonomy (NCBI): domain Eukaryota; kingdom Metazoa; phylum Chordata; class Chondrichthyes; order Carcharhiniformes; family Scyliorhinidae; genus Scyliorhinus; species Scyliorhinus torazame. The sequence continues at coordinate 32,383,886 of NC_092719.1, forward strand.
TTCACTTATTTCATAAATCTTTTGTTCTGCAAAGGTTATTAAGGGTTATTGAACCAAGGCGAGTTGAGATACAAGGCGGCCTAGATCTATTGAAAGGTGGCAGAACAGACTTGAGCTAAAAAGCTTTTTGCAATGTGCTGTGCTTCAACATTGGGTTTCTTTTTGAACACTTTTTTTTTTTGCCTGGCTTTACTTGTCCCTGTATCTGCTCCCTCCAACCCTCCAGTTGAACCGCTTAGCCACGATGATAGTTTGATGAATATTAGATATTTTTAATCTTTGGAAAAGAAAAAGCAGTATTTCCATCACCACAATGCAGCTAGTTATCTCAGTGTGTTCATTCTCCATTAGATAGGTTGCCGGTGCAAGGCCAACATTGTTAGGAAGTTTGAACTATTTTTAAATGAATTGGACCCAGTCTCCCCTGTGTGCGATAACGCTGGCGTGGGTCAGCCGGTCAATCATTCCTGGCGCAGGTTTTGCTGACCTTGCAACATTGTGGCTGCAAAAGAGATGATATTCAGTTATTCCTTCTTTTTTACATATTAATCATCTTGTACACAAAATATTTTACTGCTGGAATGTGGCGACTAGGTGTTAATGTATGCATACTTGTGACAATAATGAAGATTATTATTAGATTATTATTACTTCCATTTTCAGCTTGTGTAAAGTAAAGTCGCCGTAGTCCCAGCTGACCATAGGCTGCTTTCTCCTTTTGAGGGAAAGAGCTGACTGGTGGTGATTTAACCTGAGGGTCACACACCTCAAGCGAGGTGTCATAGACTGAAGTTAGGTGCCTAAACTCGACACATTTCCCTTTTTTAAAAAGTGTTCTTCCCATTAACTTGGATATACGCCGACTCCACAGCTGACGAAATGGAGATTGATAATGGCCCATTTTAGTCTCCTTAAAATGATTTTTTGGAAACATGATTGAGCATGTTGTCTTGGGCCTCTTCAACGAAAAACAAGATTTGTGCTCTGTAACCAGGAAGGAAATGGCCTCTTTTAAACTGCTTGTATCAGTGGGACATCAGCCAGGGCATAACTCCAACATGTAGATGCAGAAGCTTGGCAAGTAGAAATGCCATTCCAAATACCGATACATCACTCAGTTGAGTTGGCATGTGGCAAAGGGTGTCCCACACTTATCCATGGCCCATCAGAAAGTGCTAATGTCTGGAATTTTTCCTTCCCATTTGTCTATGGTAAATCCCCTTAGTACTTTTATAGACTTTCCATATGTCCAATCTGCTAGAAGTCAACACTTAACGATCACCTAATCGAGGGGATTTTACTTATGACAATGTTGAGATTCCCACCTTGTAAAATATTAAAGCAACAAAAAAAAAAAAACCCGCGTCCCCAAGCAGGCATGGAAAAGAGAGGGTGGAAGGATTAAAACCTCAAATATTGCATAGATGCCCACTTCTAGTTCCAACAAGACGCTGTCCTTTGTTTGAAATATATTCTTGAGGCTGCGTGCCAATATACTGGCTTGTAGATTGAAGAGCTGTGGGCCCCGTTCTCAGGAAACATGGCAGCCAAAGGAGGAGGGCAAGGCCATATCCAGCAGGGAAGTTCTTTCCAGCACATTTTGTGGGCTGGGTGCAGCATCGTGCTTGTCCCTGGCTCACCAAGCTAACCTGAATCCTTTCCGCCGATTACAATCTCCATGCCATCTGATTACAATCGCTTTATTCTACAGTATGCAGGGCCATAATTGATCGTATCTGCACACCTTTGGGACGTTTCTCCTCCTGGTACCAGGAGAGCCCAAATCACTGACTGGGTAGTGTCATGACCAGGAGGAGGAGTGGCAAAATATGTGGTTAGACAATTCCAGATTACTTTTGAACTGCTTAAAAAGTGAGGCGTTTTCACTTTTGGAAGGATGGAGGAGCTGGACGCTAAGGTTGTTGTCATGCAGGCAGACACTGTAACAACAGTGGGTAGCACTGCTTTACAAAAAGCTGGCATCAAGGGGACTCGCCATTTCCAGATCTCTCCTCACCCATAATCCCACTGATCTCACTAGATCTGCTTGCACAGCAGTCAAACTGTCTACATATTGGGTCTTGCTGGTTAGAACCATCTGGGGTAAAATGGTTCTGAAGGCATGGAGAAACCCCTGGACACCATGTGGTGTTAGTCTCTGACCGCTTGGAAATGACTAGGCTAGTGCAAGTTGTTGGCATCTTCTTCAGTGGCCTTTGCATCCTGCCCTGCAGATGGCAGATGTCCATCGGCAGAAGCTTGAAAAACCTTTTGATAGACTTGCTCTGCTTCTGGGTGAATAAAAGGCAAGAAACCAGGGCATAGAAGCAGTTTGGGTTGAGATGAGAAATTATAAAGGCAAGAAGTCACTGTGGGAGTGATGTACATGGTAGGACAGAGTATAAAAGAAGAGATAATAGGAGCAATCAGAAAGGTAAAGCAATAATCATGGGGAATTTTAATTTACATAGAGATAAAATCAAATGGGCAAAGTTAGCACAGATGAGGAATGCATTAAATGTTTCTATATGGCACGTTGTGGAGTCAACTAGGTGGCACGCTATACTAGACCCAGTATTGTGCAATGAGATAGGATTCACTGATAACCTCATAGTAAAAGCACCTCTAAGTAGCAGCGATTTAAAATGTGATTGAATTTTTATATTCAGCTTGAGCAAAAAGTACATCCAAGACTAATATGAGGGCATGGAAGCGGAGCTAGCTAAAGTGAACTGAAAAATATACTTAAGGGATAGATCGACAAGTGTTCAGTGGCTGGCATTTAAAGGGATATTTCAGAGTGCAGAGAATGGAAACATTCAAATGAGAAAGAAACATTCTGGGGGCATCATCAGTGGTTAACTTAAAATTTAAAGACAGTATTAATCTTCAAGAAAAAGCATATAATTGCACAAAGACAAGTAGCGGGTCAGAAGAGTGCAAAGGATGTAAAGAGCATCAAAGGGTGACAAAAAGATTGTTTGGGAAGGAAGAACTAGGGAAAGCAAGCCAGTAATATAAAGACAGACAGTGAGAGTTCTGTAGATATTCAATTAAGAAAAGAGTTAACCAAGTGAGCATTGGTCTTATAGAAAGCGCATCTGGGGAACTGGTAATGGCTGTGGCAGATTAATTAAACAGGTATTTTGTATCTGTCCTCACTGCAGAGGACACAAGTACCATCAAAGAAATAGGTGTAGATCAGGAAATAGAAGGCAGTGAGGAACTGAGGAAAATTACAAACACCAGTGAAGTGGTATAGAGCAAATTATTGTGTCTGCAGGGTAACAAATGCAAAGGTCCGGGTGGACTTCACTCCTAAGGTCTTAAAAAAGTGGCTAATGAGATAGTTTATGTCTTGGTTTTAAATTACCAAAATTCCCTAGATTCAGGAAAGGTTCCATCAGATTGAAACTTAACAAATATGATTCCTTTATTCAAAAAGGGAGGGAGGCTGAAAGCAGGAAACTATATGTCAGTTAGCTTGACACCTGCCATAGAGAAAATGTCAGAAGCCATTATTAAATATGTTACAGCAGGGAACTTGGAAAAATTCAAGACAGTCGGACAGAGTCAACATGATTTTGTGACAGGGCAATTGTGTTAACCAATTTATCAGAGTTCTTTAAAGGAGTCCCCACACGTGCGTGGGTAAAGGGGAACTGCTAGATGTACTGTACTGTGATTTCCAGGAGGCATTTGATAAAGTGTCACATCAAAGGCTATTGCGTAAAATAAAAGCTCATGGTGTAGGGATACCATATTGGCATGGATTAAAGATTGGCTGGCTCACAGGAAAAAGTTGGCATAAGTGGGTCTTTTTCTGGTTGGCAGAGTGTGATGATCAGCGCTGGGGCCTCGGCCCTTTACAATTTATATAAGTGACTGAAAGTATGATTGCCAAATTTGCTGACAACACAAAGATAGGTAGGAAAGTAAATTGTGAATAAGGCGTAACAAGGCTGTAAACGAACATAGGTTTAAAAAAACTATCAAATGGAGTATAATGTGGGCAAATATGAAATTGTCCATTTTGGCAGGAAGAATAAAAAAGAAGCTTATTATCTAAATGGCCAGAGATTGCAAAGTTCCGAGGTGCAGGGGGATCTGGGTGTCCTAGTACATGCATCACAAAAGGCTAGTGCAAGTACAGCAAGTAATTAGGAAAGCTAGTAAACTGTTATCGTTTATTGAGAGGGAAATTGATTACAAAATTGGGGAAGTTATGCTTCAGTGTAGGGGGTATTGGTGATCTGGTGTGTTGTGTGGAGTATTGGTCCCCTTGATTATGAAGCAGTTCAGAGAAGGTTTCTTCTTCGCCTTTTCACTCCTTGTTGGAGCATAGGCCATAGACAAATTCTTTCCATCTATTCCTGTTTTGGGCCAAACTCTCCAGTTGTTGCCATGTACAGCCCTCTGCTCTCATCTCCTTTTCTATATCCTGCCTCCATGTGTTTCCTAGCCAGCGTTGCTTTCTCTTTTCTTGTGGGTTGCATGTGAGAGCTTGTTGTGTAATGTTCCCCGGCTTCCTTAAAGTATGGCCTACCCAATTCCACTTTTGCTTTTTGATTTGGAGAATCATTGGGTCTTGTTTTGTCTTCTCTCACAGCCTAATGTTATTGATGGTATTTGGCCAGTGTATCCTAAGGATTCTTCTGAGGCATGATGTTTACTAAACTAATACTAGGAATGAACGGATTGTCTTATGAAGAAAGGTTAGAAGGGTTAGATTTGTATCCACTAGAGTTTAAAGAGTAAGAGGCGACTTGATTGAAGTCTTTAAGATCCTGAGGAATCTTGACAGAGTGGGCGTGGAGCGGACATTTCCTCTTGTGGGAGAATCTAGAACTAGGGTAACTGTTTAAAAATAAGAGTTGCACATTTAAGACAGTTGAGGAGAATTATTTTCTTAAGAGGGCCGTAGTCTTTGGAATCCCTCCTCAAAAGGCAGTGGAAGCAGAGTCTTTGAATATTTTGAAGGCAGAGCGAGATAGATTCTTTAAAAAAAAATTTTTAGAGTACCCAATTATATATTTTTTCCCAATTAAAGGACAATTTAGCATGGCCAATCCACTTAACTTGCACATCATTGGGTTGTGGGGGTGAAACCGTCGCAGGCATGGGGAGAATGTGCAAACTCCAGACGGGCAATGACCCAGGGCCGGGATTCGAACCCGGGGCCTCAGTGCTGAAGTCCCAGTGCTAACCACTGAGCCACATGCCGACCTTCAATTCTTGAAAGGTTTCCGGGGTAGGCAAGAATGTGGGGTTTAGGTTCCAATCAGATTAGCCATAATTTTATCGAATGGTGGACTAGGCTCGAGGGGCCGAGTGGCCTACTCCTGCTCCTGATTTGTATGTTCGTAAGAGTGCCGGAAAGCGGTTCAGCTAAAAATTGAGGATCCACCCTTCAGTTAGTTAAAGACGGGCTGCAATCTCTGTCAGAATAGTCTCCCAATGGCAATTAGGGATGGGCAGCAAATTCTGGCCTTGCCAGTGACACTCGTATCCCTTGAAATAGTTTAAAATACTATGGCTGGTTAGCTCATTTGTAAAGTGGCTGAGGGGCGAGTTCGAGTTCACCTGCGTTGTGCAACACCCTATACTCGAGGTACCTGGCGAAGCCAGGACGCTTCCTGAAGTATAAAGCCTTTCACTGGGGTTGCCCATCTGTTTCGGATAGCAAATTGTGTCCAAGGACATCTCCACCGAGGGTAATACGGTTAGAGGGTGCGTAGTCAGAATATTCACAAGAAAACAATGTGATGGAACCACTCCATACTGCTTGACCTCTCTCCGTGCTGAACAGAGTCGGGCTGAAGGTTGATTTTATTTCCAGGACTGCATCAGTAGTAACTGACATACTGTCACGTGAAGTTTCAATGTTTTACATCCAAATTAGTATGTAATTTAGTGATAATCATCATCTGTTGATGTATCAATTTGACAAGCAGTTGGAGGCAGATTATTCCTGCCAAACATCTAAAAATAGAATTCTATGAACAGAGGCTGTGAACTGCTGGTGCATGTTTTCTAAAGCTTTTGGATGAGAAAGAACCCATCAACAAATTCAGAATAATAGATGGTGGGGCGGGAGCTGCAGGTTCGGTGTCTTATTAATGGTCTCTTCCATACAGAGATCCAATAAACAAAAATAAAAAAAATCTACCTATTTTGCTTTGCTTCAAGTGAATATGAAGCAAGCTTGACTTTAAGACACAACCTTAGCGAGCTGATGAGGGTGACAGTCTCTGTTGAATTGGAGTCCCGATAACCTAATTTACATTGCGTGCCAAACTATTCCATTTACAATGTGTGCCGAATTATTCCAAGAGATGCAAGTAAAGTTGGATGGGTTAAATCTGAATATTTAACACTGAAATAAGCCAATGCAGGCAAATGATTGGCGTGGACATTCATTAATGCCATTGCTTTGTTCCTGAGTGATGAATTGAATCTGTTGTTCACTTCTCTTCCATCCCAGAAATGTTGTTTGTTCAACACTCCACAATAGCTCATTCTGAGAGGTGCTGTAAGATACCCCATTGTCTGTAACCACCCTTACGTCAATACTTGCTGTGGAAACTGGCGGGGGGCAGGGGAAGAAAAATATTGGCCTCTGCTATCAAGATCCAAAAGTATTTTGATAAATACGACCCATTGTTTTTATGCATCACATTCAGGAGCACCACCACATATTGACCTGTGGGGCCAGATAATATTCACAACTGTTTAGCATGGAAAAAGAGCTCGCCAATGTGAGTCATATCGATGTGATTTGAAGACTTAAGAGGCTGCCATTTGTGTGAGAGAGTGAGCAGCTGGTATCATTGTCATTCGTACTTTGTAGTGACTTGACTTTCTTGTCATGCAACTGCCGATTTGTGAGATGAATGATATCTGTAATCTGTATTTATGAACACAATTGGGATGTTGCGCCAATAATTTTCCAACAGCAACAGTTCCTTTTTTAAATGGAGCTGAGAGGAGAATGATTTCGGAAGGAACATTTTTTTTGATGTGTTGCAGCTGTTGTCATTAAAAAGCCAGTCAGATATTGGGTTAGCTTCATGCCAGTAAGAATAACCTATAAAGTAAATACCATCCAATTTTCAAACGCTGTTTGTGTTCCCAGGACTCGAACTACTTCTATTTTCACTTTACTGCCAGCTTTTCTTCGCCTGACACAAAATCCTGCATTTCTTTAGAACTGAATCACATCTCATTGTTCCAAAACCTTTTCCAAAGAATTACATTTGTTGTGTAGTCACTGTTCCTGTACAGGCAAATGTGGCAGACAATTTGCACAAAGTGAGCTCCCAGAACAAGCAAATCAAATGCATAACCATTTTCTGTTCTGAGGGTTCAATGCTGAGAAGGACACCAGCAGGCGAGGAAGGTATTCTTGTATCCATCTGAGCAGATAGACGGTGCCATCCTCGGCTCTCACCACAAATATGGCATCTCCAACAATGAGGCACTCCCCCCATAGAATCACGGACCAGGATTTATCAATTGATGGGGTCTTCCAGCCTGCCATGCAAAGTGTTGGTGGGGAAAGCATCCCTGCCGACACTGGCTGCCTCCAGCTATTCCATGCTCCCTCACTCGGGAGGAAGTCCTGCCTCAGCTCAGACAGCTGCTGGCCAATCTGATTGGGGTGTTGGTGGGGAGGAGGTGGGGTGGTTTGGTGGTGGGTGTGCAGGACGGCGTGAGGGGGAGGGAGCACCTGCAAGGGATAGACCTTTTGGGGAAGGGAAGGGGAATGCCCCTGTTGATGGAAGTTTCCCCCCCTTCTCACTTGAACAAATTGGCATTTAGTGATCATTAATTGGCCACCGAAGGTCCTCAGTTGTCTAAGGGCAGGTGGACTGGCTTAGGCCTTGCCCGCCCTACCATAAAATTGCAGTGAGTTTGGTATGGGGGGGGGGGGCTTATGAATAATTTTATGGCCCCACCTAACCGCAATTGCAAACTTGCTGGCGGGGAAACATTAAATTCTGCCGATGGAAATTTACAGCGCGTAGCGCTAATCAACTAACCATACATATGCTGGCTTTTTGGAAGGTTCGTTATGCTTAGTCCTACATCCCCACTTTTTATCCATAAGCCTATAAATTCCTCATCATCAATTACCTGCCTAACACCCCTTTTTAAAATTACTTCTGGAATTAGCTTCCACCATCCTTTTGGGTAGAATATTCCAGATCCTTAAACTGAATTGAAAAGGTTGTTAATAGAAATTAAGAGTAATAAACACTGAACTGACTTTTAGGAAACATCACAGCAAACCCTCACCCAGTGGAAGGTAATCAAAGACTATTTGCCTTAAATTAATCGATGCTGGCTCTCTTTGACTAACCCATGCCTTTCCAAATAAATGTTCATTCGCCACCAAAGGGTCCGGGTCCACTCGCTCCTCCACTATCCTGGCTAAGACCGTGAACACTCCCGCCCAGAATCTTCCCAATTTTTTACAACCCCAAAACATGTGTGCATGATTCGCTGGCCCCTGCCCACACCCCTCACACTCATCTGTTACCCCCTGAAAGAACCCACTCATTCTCGCCTGAGTCATATGCATCCTGTGCACCACCTTAAACTGTATCAGGCTCATCCTTGCACAAGAGGAGGCCCCGTTCACCTTTCGCAGTGCCTCACTCCATACTCCCCAATTAATCTCCATTCCCAACTCCGCTTCCCATTTCTCCTTGATCTTCACCACCCGCTCGCCTCCCTGCTCCCTCAGCCACTTGTATATATCCCCAATTCTTCCCTCCCCTTCCACATCTGGAAGCAGCAGTCGCTCCAGCAGGGTGCATCCCTGCAATCTAGGAAACCCCTTCCAGACCTTTCGTGCAAAGACCTTAACCTGTAGATACCTGAACTCACTACCCCTCGGCAGCTCTCCCCTCTCCCTCAGCTCCTCCAGACTGGCGAACCCTTCCTCCAAATACAAATCCCTCATCTTGACCAGCCCCACTTCCCTCCACCTCCTTTATACACTATCCATCCTCCCCAGCTCAAACCCATGATTCTCGCACAGCGGCGTTAGCAACGACATCCCTTCCACCCTAAAATGCCTCCTCAGCTGATTCCATATCGTCACCGTGGACTGCACCACTGGGCTCCCTGAATACCTACTCTGAGCCATTGACAATGCTGCCATCACCATAGCCCTCAAACTAGACCCCTTACAAGATTCCTCCTCCATCCTAATCCACTCTACCCTTTCTCCTTCCCACCACTGCCGCACCTTGTCCACATTCGCCTACCAATAATAATGAAGCAAGTTTGGCAATGCCAACCCCCCCCCCCCCCCCCCCCCCCCCCCCCCCCGCTGCCTCTGTAGCAGGGCCCCCCCCTCCCCACCCTCGGCACCTTCCCTGCCCACACAAAGTCAGAGATGATTGCGTCCACTTTCCGAAAAAAGGCCTTTGGTATAAAGATCGGTACAGCCTGAAAGATAAGCAAGAACAGTGGCAGAATATTCATTTTCACCACTTGGACCTTCCCCGCCAACGTTAAGTGCAGTGTTTCCCACCTCTTAAGGTCCTCCCTGGTCTCCTCCACTAGCTTTGTTAAGTTCCACTTATGGAACCCCGTCCATTCCCTCGCTACATAAATCCCCAAGTACCTAAACCTATCGCTCACTACCGTAAATGGTATCCCCCTAAATTAGCCCGCTGTGCCAGCTCATTCACCGGGAATACCTCGCTTTTCCCTACATTCAGCTTGTATCCCGAGAACCCTCCAAACCTCCCCAACAGGCCCACAATCCTTCCCATACTCTCCAACGGGTCCGAAACATACAGCAAGAGGTCATCGGCATAGAGCGACACCCGATGCTCCCTCCGTCCCCTCATTATCCCCTGCCACTCTGCCGACCCCCTGAGAGCCATCGCCAATGGCTCTATGGCCAGAGCAAACAGCAGTGGCGACAGCGGGCACCCCTGCCTCGTACCCCTGTATAAGTCAAAGCTTTTTCATATCATTCTTCCTCGCCCTCACTCTTGGTGCCACATATCTCGGCCCAAACCCAAACTTTCCCAAAACTTCGAACAAGTACCGCCACTCCACCCGATCAAATGCTTTCTCCGCGTCCATGGACACCACCACCTCCGGTACCAGAGCTCTCGACGGATTCATCACCACATTCAACAGCTGTCTTATATTACTCGCGAGCTGCCTGCCCTTCACAAAGCCTGTTTGATCTTCTGCAACCACCCCTGGGACACAATCCTCCATTCTCCCCACCAACAACTTAACCAATACTTTCACATCTATGTTCAATAGTGATTGGGTCTATACGACCCACATTCCACCAGATCCTTCCCTTTTTTGGGGATTAGTGTGATTACTGCCTGCTTCATCGTCTCCGGCAACTCCCCCTTTTCCAGTGCTTCATTAAACACCCCCAACAGATGTGGTGCCAGGTCCGCCGCAAATTCCGTATAAAATTCTGCCGGGTACCCATCCGGCCCAGGGGCCTTCCCCGACTTCATACCCGATACTATCCAGCACCTCCCTCAGCCCCAGGGGCTCCTCCAACGCCTGCCTCTTTGCTTCCTCCACCTGGGGAAATTCCAGCTCGCCCAGAAACCACCCCATGTCCCCCTCCTCTCCTCCTGGGTCTGCTTCTTAGGTCCCTGGTAATACTCTCTAAATGCCTCATTTATCTTCCCTGGCTCTGACACCACATCCCCAACCCCAGTCCAGATCTTCAATATTTCCCTGGACGCAGCCTGCCTCCGCAGCTGGTTTGCCAGCATGCGGCTCGCCTTCTCCCCATACTCGTATTGCAACCCTCTTGCCCTACGCAGTTGCCCTACCGCCCTCCCCGTTGTCAGCCTGTCAAATTGCCCCTGCAATTTTTTCCTACTCGCCAATCCCTCCACGGTGGGCACCCTCGAATATTTCCTGTCCACCTCCACTATCTCACTCACTAGACGGTCATGTTCCGCCCTCCTTTCCTTATTTGCACGAACCGTAAATGAGATAATGTCTCCCCGGACCACTGCCTTCAGTGCTTCCCAGAAAATGCCTGCCGACACCTCCCCATTCTGATTGAACTCCACATAATCCCTAATCGCCAACCGTACCTTATCACAAAAACCTCCATCCGCCAACAACCCTGAGTCAAACCTCCACCCCGGCCTCTGCTCTCACCCTGTACTGAACCGAATATCCAGCCAGTGGGGTGCATGGTCCGAGATAACTATCCCCGCATACTCTGCCCCCTCCACCCCAACCAAAATCTCCCGACTCACCTTATAGACATGTGAAAAGAAGGAATACTCCCTTCCCCCAGGGTTCTGAAAGCATCATGGATCCACCATACCCATCCTCTCCGTAAAATCCCCAGCTCCCTTGCCATTTGTACCCTACCCATCAACCTGGGGCTCAATCGATACACCCTTGGCTCCAGGACAGTTTAAAATCTCCTCCCATGATCAACTGGTTCGTGGCCAAATCCGGGATTGCTGCCAGCAACCCCCTCATAAAACCCACATCATCCCAATTTGGGGCATACACATTTACCAACACTACCGGTGCCCCTTCCAATACCCCACTCACAATCACATTTCTCTCACCTGGATCCCTCACCTCCTTCGCACTCATGAATCCCATTTTTTTGCTCATTAAATCGCCACACCCCTCGATTTCAAATCAAACCCCGAGTGAGAAACCTGCCCGACCCACCCCTTCCTTAACCTAACTTGGTCCTTCACACGGAGGTGTGTCTCCTGCAAAAAGATAACCCCCGCTTTCAAGGTCCTGAGGTGCGCGAACACCCACAACCTTTTAACTGGCCCATTCAGTCCCTGGACATTCCACGTTACCAACCTTACCAGAGGCTTGCGCCTCCAATCCCCTCTACCATCCGTCATCTTCCCCAGTTAACTCCTGCTTCTTTAATTCCACTCTCTACCTAGCCCATCCCAGATGGCCCCTTTCTTCGCCCTTGATCATGTCATCTCTCACTCCCTACCGCGTCGCAGAAACCCCCCCCCCCCGCTTTTCCCCTTCCGCTTCTTCCCCCCCCCACTTCCCCTTTTCCCCCTCCCCCCGGCCACCCCTCTTGGCTTTTTCCCCCACCACCTCACTTCCTTTCACCAGCATGACCGGCTAGCGCGGCTGCCCCTGCCCAAAGGCACATCCTAATAACCTCCCCCTCCCTCTTCCCCTCCCACTCCTCAGCTCAAAGAAGGTGGTCTCCTGCTGGCCTTGCCTTCCCCCACCCAGACAAGAACTTCTCCTGAACCCCAGGTAGCCTTCTCCAAAAGCAAACAAACAGATGTTAAGCACAAACAGTCCCATAAAACGTGAGGGGCGTTGGGAACATCTATCCCCACATAAACTTTTCACCCCTACAACTCCTTACAATCTCAACATTGAACAGAACCCCCCCCCACAAAAAAAGGCGAAAATCCCCCAATCTCTACACCCACTTTAAACATGCTCCCGACCATTACATCGTGCCAGCACCCCTGTTCCCAAACATTGTCCACTCAGTTCTCCCCCAGTTTATGCTCCTTAATGACGTCTTTGGGTGCTTCTGGAGTCTCAAAATAATACTCCCGGCCTCCGAACGTCACCCATAATTTCGCCGGGTAGAGCACCCCAAACCTGATCTGCCGCCGGAACAGCACCGCCTTGACCTTGTTGAAAGTTTCCCGCCGTTTTGCCAACTCGGCTCTGATGTCCTGATAAATCCAGATGTTATTTCCCTCCCAGTTGCAGCTACGCTTCTTCCTGGCCCACCGTAAAATGTTCTCTTTCTCCATAAATTTATGGAGTCTCACGATCACCGTCCGCGGCGGCTCCCCAGCTCCAGGCTTTTGCCTCCGAGACCTATGCGCTCGGTCCACTTCAGGGGCCTTATCTAGCACCCCTTCTGCCACCAGCCCCGCCAGCATCTTCGAGATGTTCCTCGTGGTACTCTCACCTTCCACTGCTTCAGGCAGGCCCACTATTCGCAGGTCCTGCCCTCTCGAGGCATTCTCCTGCTCCTCCACCTTAGCCCTCAATGTTTTACAAAGGTCTCCAGGAGCCCCACCTCCGCCTCCAGTGCCACCACACGATTGCTGTGGTCCAAGATCACTCTTTCAGTCTCCTGAATCTGTGACCCCTGCACCTCCAAACACCTCTCCATCCGCTCCAAAGTACTCTTCAGGGGTGCCACAGCTTCTGCAATGGCCTTTGCATGATCCTCATGCATTTCTTTCCTCTGTTTATGGAATTCCTCCTTGATAAAAGTCATCAGTTCCTGTATCTGGGGCCTTACAGCTTGCCCCTCCCCCGTCTGCATGCTGGAAGAGACTGTCTGTGAAGCACAAGACTGTTTCAACTTTCCAGCCAAACCTCTCACTGTGTTCTGCCGGGTCCGGTGATCAGAAGATCTACCATTCCAAGGGTAAACTGCTCCTCTAACATTCACCTACGCCTTTTCATCAAAATTCCACCCAGATTTGGGTAAAAAGAGCCCTTGTCTGAGACTTTGAACAGGAACAGCCCTTTATGTGATCAATCACTCCATGGTCACAAGCGGAAGTCCAACCCAACCATTTTGGACACCTAAAGGCAATTTATCATGGCCAATCCACCTAACCTGCACATCTTTGGACTGTGGGAGGAAACCGGAGCTCTCTGAGGAAAGTCACGCAGACACATGGAGAAAGTGCAAACTCCGCACAGACAGTGACCCAAGTCAGGAATCTAACCTGGGACCCTGGAGCTGTGAAGCAACTGTGCTAACCACTACTGTGCTACCACGGTAACACAATGCTACCGTGGGCAGCACGGGAGCATTGTGGATAGCACAATTGCTTCACAGCTCCAGGGTCCCAGGTTCGATTCCGGCTTGGGTCACTGTCTGTGCGGAGTCTGCACATTCTCCCCGTGTGTGCGTGGGTTTCCTCCGGGTGCTCCGGTTTCCTCCCACAGTCCAAAGATGTGCGGGTTCGGTGGATTGGCCATGATAAATTGCACTTAGTGACCAAAATTGCCGTTAGTGTTGGGTGGGGTTACTGGGTTATGGGGATAGGGTGGAGGTGTTGACCTTGGGTAGGGTGCTCTTTCCAAGAGCTGGTGCAGACTCGATGGGCCGAATGGCCTCCTTCTGCACTGTAAATTCTATGATAACTGTGCTACCGTGCCCCCCTGTTGCAATGGTCTCACAGTAATCATGTTTTTTTTTAAAATTTGGACTATAGTAATTTTCTGTAATAATGAGGATAATCAGTTCATGGAGGTATTACGAAGGTAGTCTTCTAGATCAAGGAACTTGATCATTTGGATCTAGTATTATGCAATGAGTAAGGGATAATTAATAATTTGATGGTAAATTGGCCTCTGGACAAGAGTGGTTATAATATGATAGAATTTTATACTGAGTTTGAAAGTAATTTAATTAACTCCGAAACCAGTTCTCAAATGAACTCAAACTGCACAGGTATAAGGGTCAAGTTGGCTAAGGTACATTGGGAAGCTATTAAAGATGACACTAGAAAACTAAACAAGCAATGGCTAGCACTTAAAGAATGAATACATAATTTGAAACAAATATGCTTTCCTCCAAGGCCACAAAATTCCACAAAAAAGTGGTGCAACTGCGAAAGATATTAGCTCAGAGAAAGAGGTTTATAATGTGGCCAAAGAGAGGAGCAAGCCTGAGGATTGGGAGAGTTTGAGAATTCGGCAAAGGAGGAGCATAAGGCTAATAAAGAAAGAGAGAAGATAATTGGGCAGCAAGGTAGCATAGTGGTTAGCACAATTGCTTCACAGCTCCAGGGTCCCAGGTTCGATTCCCGGCTGGGTCACTGTCTGTGCGGAGTTTGCACGTTCTCCCCGTGTCTGCGTGGGTTTCCTCCGAGTGCTCCGGTTTCCTCCCACCGTCCAAAGATGTGCAGTTTAGGTGGATTAGCCATGCTAAATTGCCCTCAGTGTCCAAAATTGCCCTTCGTGTTGGGTAGGGTTACTGGGTTATGGGGATAGGGTGGAGGTGTGGGCTGGGTAGGGTGCTCTTTCCAAGAGCCGGTGCAGACTCGATGGGCCGAACGGCTTCCTTCTGCGCTGTAAATTCTATGATAATTAGAGCGGACCAGCAAGAGTCATAAAACAAATGACGAGGGTTTATAAATGGGAAACGATTAGTGAGAGTTAACTGCAAAGTTAGTCAAATATAAATTAAAGAAACTTGTCTTTACCGATGTCGACCACTTGTGATTGCATTTATAAGATTGTGCTAAGAAGCACAGCTGATATAGTTGGAAGCAGATTTTTGTGATTAGACCGGATGCAGAACGGGAGGGTATCAATTTAATAAACTAGTCTTGAATAAGGCTACGGTTTGAAAAATGAGAATGTTTGTGAATGTAACCTGAGGCAGCAAAGGCAAATACATCTTGGAAGATTACAAGGGAAGATGCAGATCAAAGATGGTGATCAAATAATGGGGTGCAGTGGGTCCTGGGACCACGGATAGTTTCTTTGGAGATCCGCAAGTCAGAATTAAATGGTAGAGCCTAGGGCCAGCGATGGCAGTGAAAGTCGGGAGACAGCGCAGAGAAGAAGGATGTCAAAAAACAGCAAAAAAACGGCCGTGAAAAAAGCAGCTGAAAGTCCGTTGGGGAGTGGAAAGGTCACCGCGGGGTCAGCAAAGAAAATGGAGGTTGGAGCACCAGGGGAGGCCGCAGTGCTTACGGCTGAAGGAATAACTACGGTGATGGCTGCGGAATTCGAAAAGCAGTTGGCGCAGATTGCGAAATGCATGGAGACGGTGAGGAAGGAGATGAGGGAAGTTGAGTGTGCTGGTGGAGGAGGCGGTTTCCCCGGTGATGACGGCGGTGGCGAGCGCAGTGGCGGAGGTGCGAGAGCAAGGGGAGGCGCTGAAGGAAGTGGAGGAGATGTTATTGCAGCACGGTGATCAACTTGCCTCGATGGGGAAGGAGATGCGGAAGGTGATGGACACTAACAAGGATCTGCGAGGAAAAATGGAAGACCTGGAAAACAGATCCAGGCGACAGAACTTGAGGATTGTGGGGCTGCCCGAAGGAGTTGAAGGACCGAAGCCGACTGAGTATTTTGCAGCGATGCTGGCAAACTATTGGGGGAGGGGGAGGATCCCTCCCGATATGAACTGGATCGGGCTCATCGGTCGTGGAGGCCTGTACCAAAGGCGAGTGAGCTGCCAAGGGTAGTGACTCTGTGCTTCCGTAGGTACAGTGTGACGGAGAAGGTCCTGATCTGGGCTAAGCAGAAGCGGGTGGTGCAGTGGACTGGAGCTGGTATACGTCTATACCAGGACTTTACGGTGGAGCTGGCGAGGAGGCGGGCTGCCTTCAACCGGGTGAAGAGGGCACTGTACATTAGCAAGGTGCAGTGCGGCATTGTATATCCAGCGAAGCTGAGGGTGACTTACAAGCTCGGACTTTTATTTTGGAACGGCGGAAGCAGCGGAGGAGTTTGCGAAAGCAGAAGGACTGTGGCAGAACTGACAAATTGAGGAATGGCTATGTGCCGATGTAACCTCATGACTGTATTTTCTTCTTTTTTGTATCACTGCGCGCGGGTGTAGAGACTAAAGGAGCCAATGTTGTATATATTTGGACAACGGAAGGGATGGGACTTTCACTCGAAATGAGGGCTCTTTGGGGTGTAGGTGGATATGCGGGGTTTGTGTGCTAAAAGGGGATCTTTGGGCTTTCCTAGGGCCGGGCAAGGGGGAAAGGGACCCGGGCGGGGGCCTCCACGCTGGCCGGTGTGTGCCGGCCAGTGAACGGGAGTGAGGTGGGGGGAGGGGCTGCGGCCATTGGAGCCTGGCAGAACAGGGTCCGAGTGGTCTAGCCGTGGTGGAAAGTTGGGGGGAAGGAACCGAGGTTGGGAGGAGGAGTTTTACAAGAGGCAGTGGACGGGAGGAGCTGGAGACTTTGGGGGGGGGGGGGGGGGGGGGGGGTACAACTGTGGGGTATCATGTACGGTACTCTCTCAGAGGCTGGACGGCGCTGGTTGGGGGGGAGGCGGGGGAGCTGTGTAGATTAAGGGTGACTACGGGTAATCCCTGATTCCTTTTTGTCATTTGTTTATGTAAACACGCGGGATGAGGTTTGGGGGTTGGTGGGCGGATGGGATCGTTGTTATTATGGGGATTGACATATCTTGCTGATTATTGTTTATTGTTGATGGGTGTAAATGTGGGAGAAAATGTGAAAAAGGAGAATAAAAAAATTTTCAGAAAAAAAAGAATTAAATGGTAGATATATAAGCGCTTTGGTGTTTTGCTTGACATCATTTGGGGGCAAAATTTATTTAGCGTAAATAGTTCATGGTGATTTTATTTGGGAATGAGTGGACTTCCAAGGGTGGAGAGATTTGCTAGTTTCATGATTTGTTTTGTGCACCACCTCAAAATAAGATGTCTACCATGCCATGATCACTATTTAAGGTGCTATCAGGCACATTCAACAATTTAATTAATTTGAAGATAAGTTGGGGGTGAGTAAACATGCAAAAATAATGATTTCTTTAATTTGTATTTATACTTTTTTTTTGTGCTTTTGTTTGCAGTCCGGTTTTGGAGATGTCACCTTGGACGTGGATGTTCTGTGCATTTGCAGTCTTTTATGTCAGCTTTAATCCTGGAACTGAGGGATATAAGGAATTTACCAGCACCACAAAACTGCTACGTTTGGCTGTGGATGACACCACCGGGCGAGTGTATGTTGGGGCAGTGAATTTTCTCTATCAGTTAACATTAGATCTCCAACAGGAAGTGGAAAAAAAAACTGGCCCAAAACTTGATGATCCAGATTGTTTGCCACCAATAAGTGATAGCTGCATCCATCGAGTATTGACTCCGAATTACAATAAACTTCTTTTAATAGACAAAGATATGAATAGACTTGTAATATGTGGAAGTATATATAAAGGAATTTGCTCATTATTGCAGCTGGATAACATCAATCAAGTCATATATGAAAAAGTGGATGGTGGAGAAGTTACATTTGTTGCAAGTAATAAATCAAATGTGGGCCTCATAACTAACACAACTAACATGCGGGTGATGTTTGTTGGGAAGAGTTTTGAAAGTTATGCAAATGCAATAACGAGCACCAGAAGACTCTACCAAGAGAATCAGAATCAATTGTTTGTGCTCATTGACGATTCTTCGGCTGTGAAACCAGACTCTGCGCAATATCAACATGACTTTAAATTTTCATTTAAAGATGGCATCTTTGTTTACTTCATTTTTTCTCGAACGGATGGATTGCACCAGAAACGTCGAACCTATATATCACGTATTTGCATTTCTGACCCCCATTACTATTCCTATTTTGAGATGGTCCTGGAATGTGATGATTGTAATTTTGTACAGGCTGCTTACATCACTAATCCTGGAGAAAAGCTCGCTCAGTACATGAACGATTCCGAAGTCTATGGAACTGTAACTTCAGTGGATAAAGTGCTCTTTTCTGTGTTTAACAGAGATGACCCAAAGTCCGCCTCTCCTGATAAATCTGCTTTCTGCATTTTCTCCTTGAAGCAGATAAATGAAAAGATTGAAGAATATAGAGAACTCTGCTATAGCAACATAAGGAAAATTGATGAGGAAATAATCGTTCATAACCCTTACAAATCTGAAGGTTTTCACCAGTGTCCTGAGAAATTGGACAAGGTAGATACATTCACTGAACCCCCCCCCCTTCCCCAGGTGTATTTGTTAATGTTTTCTGAATGACATTTCATATCATACTGTAGACTGAACCACTTCAAGTTTTATTTGTGGTCATCAAACTTTGGGGCACTCTCTCGTCCATCAACATGTTCAAAGAACAAATGATATTAAAAGCAAAATACTGCAGATGCTGCAATCTGAAACAAAAACCGAGATTCCCAGAAAAATTCAGCAGGTCTGGCAGCAGCCCTAGGGAGAAAACACAATTATCGTTTTGGGTCTGTTTACTCTTCAGAAGTAAAGATGTGTTGGATTATATACTTTTATAAGAGGGTGAAATCACCTGGACCAGAGGGGTGGAATCACCTGGACCAATGATTAGTGGGAGCCTGGAGAGATTGCGACAAAGATGTTGCACAACTTGAGAACAAGTGGGTAGAAGAGAAAGGTCACCCGTCTGAAGTTGTTGAACTCGGGAACATTAGGAATTAGGAACACTTCACTTTTTAAACCAAATAATCAAATATTTTGACCGTTTTATTTGGCCATGTATTGTGCTTCCACAAGGCTTTTATTTAAAGAAAAAAGCACGAACATTACTCTGGTGACGAATATTTAATTTTATACTTTCATATGCTGAATGCTTCAGGCAGTCGGCTATCAGAGCACAGTGGTTAGCACTGTTGCTTCGCAGCGCCAGGGTTCCAGGTTTGATTCCCGGCTTGGGTCAGTGTGCAAAATCTGCACGTTGTCCCTGTGTCTGCGTGGGTTTCCTCCGGGTGCTCTGGGTTCCTCCCATAAGTCCCGAAAGACGTGCTGTTAGGTGAATTGGACATTCTGAATTCTCCCTCTGTGTACCCGAACAGGCGCCGGAATGTGGCGACTGGGGGCTTTTCATTGCAGGGTTAATGTAAGCCTACTTGTGATGATGGAGATTGTTGTTATTAATAATTATCTGCCTGTAAGCCAAATTGTTGATGGTGGAGGGAGTGTTCCAGTAGGGTTCTTCAACTGGATATATGTTCCAGTTTCATTTCCCCACTTCCTCTCTATCAGAGAGAATCACACCTGCTTGATATATATCCACCTGTTTTATTACATGCTATTCATATGATCGATATTGCCTCTGAAAGAAGGCAGTAAAGCATAAAGAAGAAAGTTCACTGGAACATTTCCAAGCAAAGTATAAAAGCTATGCAGCAGGTTAGTGGGGACCAGACATTGCAAATGGATTAGGAGACAACTGTTTGTTCCCAGGTGCAAAGGAAATTGAATGGGAAAAGGAGCAGCTTACTTGACACCAATAACCTTTTTCTAGTTTCTTTAAAATCAAAACAAATGCAAGTTGTCTTGCATTTTTCAGTGCTGGCGTTCTTCCTCCTCTCTCTATTTCCTTCCTTAATGTTGCATCGGTCCTTTGATTGTTTTTTGTGTTGCAATCCCACCAAAGACATTTGAGGAGGACCGTGCTCACACTTGGGTTGATGCATTTGTTCTGAACAAATGTCTGAATTGTGTCCAGGAAACTTTATTCATCTGCACTGGTGGATTGGTTGGGTGGATTGGTTATCACAGAATTTACAGTGCAGAAGGAGGCCATTCGGCCCATCGAGTCTGCACCGGCCCTTACAAAGATCACCCCACTCAAACCCACGTATCTACCCTATCCCCGTAACCCAGCAACCCCCACCCAACCTTTTACGACACTAAGGGCAATTTAGCATGGCCAATCCACCTAACCTGCACATCTTTGGATTGTGGGAGGAAACCGGAGCACCCAGAGGAAACCCACGCAGACACGTGGAGAACGTGCAGACTCCGCACAGACAGTGACCCAGCCGGGAATTGAACCTGGGCCCCTGGAGCTGTGAAGCAATTGTGCTAACCACCATGCTACCGTGCAGCTCCAAATGGCAATTGGTTTTCTGCCAGACTTAAAACTTTTATATCCTATATTTTTTTTAATGTGTTCAAATATGCATTTTTGGTGGTTATTGTACTGCACGAGGTGAAAGCAAATATAACATTGCTGGCAGAAAATGCATAGCATTTCTTCTTGTGGCACTTGTTGGGTTAGAAACTGTTCATGTTTAAAGAAGAAAGTAGTATGATACGTCGGAACACTGTTGAACCATGAATTAAGCTTGATTAGAATGTAAGTGAAGGGAAAAGGTGGAGTTTTTCTCCTTGGAGCAAACTGGATTTAGAGGTGATTTGTTAGAATTGTACAAGGTTATGCTATGTTTGGATAAGGTAGTCCGAGAAATACCAATCCGATTGACTGATAGTGCAAGGATTAGGGGACAGAGCTTTACGGTTTTGGGCAAGGGAAACAAGAGGAGGTTGTGATGGAGAACTCAGTTCCGTCGTGAGTGGTAATTACCTGGAGCCCGGTGCCTACAAGGGTGGAGTTAGTGGAAACAATCAATGATTCGAGAGGAAGTTGGATAGGCACTTGAAGGAAATAAACTTGCTCGGGTACAGGGATTGTGCAGGCAAGTGGGACTCACTGGATTGCTTTGTGGGGGACCAGCAAGGTCTCGGTGGGCCGAATGGGCACATCCTGTGCCACAAATGAACCTGACTCTCTGGACAGTGTAGGTGAGAAAGTCCATTCGGGCCGTCTTAGCTCATCAGAGCAAATCTATGGTTGTATCCTGTCAGCCCAACCAGAGCGTTTAAGGTTCGGAAATACTTCTGGAGCTTTTGCCTCCACACAGCTGCTGATAAGTTCATTTTTGTGTGTGGAACTTCCTAACAGCTGCTCTAAGTTGAACAATTTGACCCCGAGGCCTGTAAGTATTCGACCTGCTATTTTAAGGCAGTGTTACGGACTTGGCCTTCTAATCTGGTTCATTATCTCAAACCTTTGGTCAACTTCTTTTGAGAACTGAAAAGCCTGAATTTCTCCAAGACTTTGTTCAACAATGTTTTCTGATTCTGGTGATTTGAGGAAAATCTACAGGGGAGAAACGAGTGACTGTAAGGTGACGAGCAAAAGGACATACAGAAATTGATTAAGCAAACTATGAGGCAATATACTCTGGATATAAGAATTGTAAACAGGGCACGGTGGCGCAGTGGGTTAGCCCTGTTGTCTCACGGCGCCGAGGTCCCAGGTTCTGGGTCACTGTCTGTGTGGAGTTTGCACATTCTCCCCATGTTTGCGTGGTTTTCAAAGATGTGCAGACTAGGTGGATTGGCCACGCTAAATTGCCCCTGAATTGGAAAAAATAAATTGGGTACTCTAAATTTTTTTTAAATGTGTAAACAGAGAGGCACGAGGGGGAATAGAGCAAAGGGATTTGTGCCCCAAGATATGTTTTAAAAATTAGTTTGCAGGTACAAAAATAGATCAAAGGTCCACTGGATGCAGTTTTGTATGCTACAATAGTTTTTTTAAAAAAAACTTTTTAGAGTACCCAATTCATTTTTCCAATTAAGGGGCAATTTAGCATGGCCAATCCACCTACTCTGTACATCTTTAGGTTGTGGCAGCGAAACCCAGGCAGACACGGGGAGAATGTGCAAACTCCACATGGACAATGACCCAGGGCCGGGATCGAACCTGGGCCCTCGGTGCCGTGAGGCAGCAGTGCTAACCACTGTGCTGCCCCTGTGTGCTACGATAGTTTAGCATCTTAGACAGCACATGAGACAATGCAAACTGCCTGTAAGAGTCTAGTTTGGAAGCACAAAAGTGAATGTTACGCATTTAAATCGTCATACAGATCACTGCAAACTTTGAGATGTTACATTTTGTTCCATCATCCATATGATCAAAGTTTGCAGATGATGATATCCTACAGTGTGATGTGGACCAGGTTGGGCAAGTGGGCAAATCAATGGCAGATGCAGTACAATTTGGATAAGTGTGAGGTTATTCGCTCTGGAAGCAAAACACCTGAATGATTGTAAATTGGGAGAGGGGAGTGTGCAGCGGGACCTGGGTGTCCTTGTGCACCAGTTGCTGAAGGTAAGCATGCAGGTGCAACAGGCGGTAAAGAAGGCTAATGGTATGTTGGCCTTCATTGTGAGAGGTTTCGAGTACATTGAGGGAGAACTAGGGAATAGGGACAGTGTGGCTCTGAGGCAGAGCAGACGGGGAGAAGTTGCTGAACACAGCGGGTCTGGTGGCCTGAAGTGCATATGTTTTAATGCAAGAAGTATTACGGGTAAGGCAGATGAACTTAGAGCTTGGATTACTACTTGGAACTATGATGTTGTTGCCATTACAGAGACCTGGTTGAGGGAAGGGCAGGATTGGCAGCTAAACGTTCCAGGATTTAGATGTTTCAGGCGGGATAGAGGGGGATGTAAAAGGGGAGGCGGAGTTGCGCTACTTGTTCGGGAGAATATCACAGCTATACTGCGAGAGGACACCTCCGAGGGCAGTGAGGCTATATGGGTAGAAATCAGGAATAAGAAGGGTGCAGTCACAATGTTGGGGGTATACTACAGGCCTCCCAACAGCCAGCGGGAGATGGAGGAGCAGATAGGTAGACAGATTTTGGAAAAGAGTAAAAACAACAGGGTTGTGGTGATGGGAGACTTCAACTTCCCCAATATTGACTGGGACTCACTTAGTGCCAGGGGCTTAGACGGGGCGGAGTTTGTAAGGAGCATCCAGGAGGGCTTCTTAAAACAATATGTAGACAGTCCAACTAGGGAAGGGGCGGTACTGGACCTGGTATTGGGGAATGAGCCCGGCCAGGTGGTAGATGTTTCAGTAGGGGAGCATTTCGGTAACAGTGACCACAATTCAGTAAGTTTTAAAGTACTGGTGGACAAGGATAAGAGTGG
Source organism: Scyliorhinus torazame (assembly GCF_047496885.1). Taxonomy (NCBI): domain Eukaryota; kingdom Metazoa; phylum Chordata; class Chondrichthyes; order Carcharhiniformes; family Scyliorhinidae; genus Scyliorhinus; species Scyliorhinus torazame. Next base: position 32,407,365 of record NC_092719.1, read on the forward strand.
TCCGAGGATGAATGTGCTAAATTGGGGGAAGGCTAATTATAACAATATTAGGCGGGAACTGAAGAACATAGATTGGGGGCGGATGTTTGAGGGCAAATCAACATCTGACATGTGGGAGGCTTTCAAGTGTCAGTTGAAAGGAATACAGGACAGGCATGTTCCTGTGAGGAAGAAAGATAAATACGGCAATTTTCGGGAACCTTGGATGACGAGTGATATTGTAGGCCTCGTCAAAAAGAAAAAGGAGGCATTTGTCAGGGCTAAAAGGCTGGGAACAGACGAAGCCTGTGTGGCATATAAGGAAAGTAGGAAGGAACTTAAGCAAGGAGTCAGGAGGGCTAGAAGGGGTCATGAAAAGTCATTGGCAAATAGGGTTAAGGAAAATCCCAAGGCTTTTTACACGTACATAAAAAGCAAGAGGGTAGCCAGGGAAAGGGTTGGCCCACTGAAGGATAGGCAAGGGAATCTATGTGTGGAGCCAGAGGAAATGGGCGAGGTACTAAATGAATACTTTGCATCAGTATTCACCAAAGAGAAGGAATTGGTAGATGTTGAGTCTGGAGAAGGGGGTGTAGATAGCCTGGGTCACATTGTGATCCAAAAAGACGAGGTGTTGGGTGTCTTAAAAAATATTAAGGTAGATAAGTCCCCAGGGCCTGATGGAATCTACCCCAGAATACTGAAGGAGGCTGGAGAGGAAATTGCTGAGGCCTTGACAGAAATCTTTGGATCCTCGCTGTCTTCAGGGGATGTCCCGGAGGACTGGAGAATAGCCAATGTTGTTCCTCTGTTTAAGAAGGGTAGCAAGGATAATCCCGGGAACTACAGGCCGGTGAGCCTTACTTCAGTGGTAGGGAAATTACTGGAGAGAATTCTTAGAGACAGGATCTACTCCCATTTGGAAGCAAATGGACGTATTAGTGAGAGGCAGCACGGTTTTGTGAAGGGGAGGTCGTGTCTCACTAACTTGATATAGTTTTTCGAGGAGGTCACTAAGATGATTGATGCAGGTAGGGCAGTAGATGTTGTCTATATGGACTTCAGTAAGGCCTTTGACAAGGTCCCTCATGGTAGACTAGTACAAAAGGTGAAGTCACACGGGATCAGGGGTGAACTGGTAAGGTGGATACAGAACTGGCTAGGCCATAGAAGGCAGAGGGTAGCAATGGAGGGATGCTTTTCTCATTGGAGGGCTGTGACCAGTGGTGTTCCACAGGGATCAGTGCTGGGACCTTTGCTCTTTGTAGTATATATAAATGATTTGGAGGAAAATGTAACTGGTCTGATTCGTAAGTTTGCAGACGACACAAAGGTTGGTGGAATTGCGGATAGCGATGAGGACTGTCTGAGGATACAGCAGGATTTAGATTGTCTGGAGACTTGGGCGGAGAGATGGCAGATGGAGTTTAATCCGGACAAATGTGAGGTAATGCATTTTGGAAGGGCTAATGCAGGTAGGGAATATACAGTGAATGGTAGAACCCTCAAGAGTATTGAAAGCCAAAGAGATCTAGGAGTACAGGTCCACAGGTCATTGAAAGGGGCAACACAGGTGGAGAAGGTAGTCAAGAAGGCATACGGCATGCTTGCCTTCATTGGCCGGGGCATTGAGTATAAGAATTGGCAAGTCATGTTGCAGCTGTATAGAACCTTAGTTAGGCCACACTTGGAGTATAGTGTTCAATTCTGGTCGCCACACTACCAGAAGGATGTGGAGGCTTTAGAGAGGGTGCAGAAGAGATTTACCAGAATGTTGCCTGGTATGGAGGGCATAAGCTATGAGGAGCGATTGAATAAACTCGGTTTGTTCTCACTGGAACGAAGGAGGTTGAGGGGCGACCTGATAGAGGTATACAAAATTATGAGGGGCATAGACAGAGTGGATAGTCAGAGGCTTTTCCCCAGGGTAGAGGGGTCAATTACTAGGGGCCATAGGTTTAAGGTGAGAGGGGCAAAGTTTAGAGTAGATGTACGAGGCAAGTTTTTTACGCAGAGGGTAGTGGGCGCCTGGAACTCACTACCGGAGGAGGTAGTGGAAGCAGGGACGATAGGGACATTCAAGGGGCATCTTGACAAATATATGAATAGGATGGGAATAGAAGGATACGGACCCAGGAAGTGTAGAAGATTGTAGTTTAGTCGGGCAGTATGGTCGGCACCTGTGCTGTACATTTCTTTGTTCTTTGTACAGGACCAGGGATGCTTGGTGAGGCCACATCTAGAATATTGTGTGCAGTTTTGGTCTCCTTTTCTGAGGGTGTGCAGCAAAGGTTTACCAGACTGATTATCAGGGATGGTGGGATTGTCATGTGAGGAGAGATTGACTAGGTTAGGATTGTTTTCGTTGCAGTTCAGAAGAATGAGGGTGGAATCTCAGAGACTTATAAAATTCTAACAGGACTAGACAGGGTAGATGCAGGGAAGATGTTCCCAATGATGGGTGTGTCCAGAACCCGGGGTCACAGTCTGAGGATTCAGGGTAAACCATTTCGGACAGAGATGAGGAGACATTTCTTCACACAGAAGAGTGGTGAGCCTGTGGAATTCATTACTACAGGAAGTAGTTGTTGCAAAAACATTGAATATATTGAAGAGGTGGTTAGATATAGCACTTGGTGGCGAATGGGATCAAAGGCTATGGCGAGAAAGCGGGATTAGGCTATTGAGTTGGATGATCTGCCATGATAAATGGTGGAGCATGCTCGAAGGGCCAAAAGGCCTCCTCCTGCTCCTATCTTCTATGTATCTATGTTGGAATATTGAACTTGTTTACTTGACTTCAGAACTCTTTGCAATGTGTCTGCCAATCTGTCAAAATATACGAAGAGCACTTTGTTGATTTTAGAGTTATTATGGATAAATACATTGGTATGGTAGAAAGTCCAGCAACAATTCATTCTGATGGGATAAAAATATTTGCCTGCAATGAAAGATTTGAAAAAAATGGTTTCTCTTATCTGAACATTCTATAGTTAAGGGACAGTCTTATCAAAGCGGTTATAAAAATTACGGGAATTGACAATATGAATAAAAACTGATTCCTCCTTTTGGTACAGAAATCGTAGAAAGACAATATAAAATCAAGGGGATAATTCAAAAAGGGGGGGGGGGGTGAAAGAACAGAGGGACCTGGATGTATATGTGCATAAACCTTTGAAGGTGGCAGGACAGGTGGAGAAATCAGTTAATAGAGCATACAATATCCAGGGCTTTATTAATAGGGGCATGGAGTACAAGAACAAGGTGGTAACCTATTCAAGACACGAGGTTGGCCTCAGCTGAAGTAGTGCATTCAATTCTGGGTACTGCACTTTCGGCAGAATGTGAAGGAAGTAGAGACTGCAGAAAAGATTTGCCAAAATTGTTCCAGAGGTGAGGAACTTCCATTGTGAAGATAGATTGGAGAAGTTAGGACTGTTTTCCTGAGAGAAAAGAAGGCTGAGAGGAGATTTGATGGAGGTATTCAAAATCATGAGCGGTCTGGACAAAGTGAATAGGGAAAAACTGTTCTCGCTTGTGGAAAAATCGAAAATGAGATGACACTGATTTTAAGGCGATTAATGAAAGAAACCAAAAGTGATACGAAGAGAAAATGTTTAACATAGCGGGTGTCAAGGCTCTGGAATTCACTGCCTGAGAGTGTGGTGAAGACTGGTTCAACTGAAGCTTTCAAGAGGGAATTGAGACTTATCCGAAAATGCAGCTTTACAGGGAGAAGATGTGGGGGGGGGGGGGAGGAGGAGTAGGTGAATTGCTCATTTCGAGAGCCAGTGGAGACCGAATGGCCCAAATGACCTCCTGAGCCCTGACCATTGTGATCCTGTGCATTCAGAACAACTGAACATATTTGGGGGAAACCCCATGATGCCATTATGCAACTGGAATTGTGCCCTTCCCTTCTCTGCCCCCCTTGCGAACCCATTCCTAAATCTGTGGACTGGTGCATTCTGAGTAGGCCGTTGCAAGAATAAGGCAGTGTACATGCAAGGAGATGAGAGAAATGTTTGCCCATACAGAGCTCCATTGATGTCTGACTTCCAACAGCAATTGAATGTTCCAGAACGTATCCTCCAATTGGAATAGCAATCTTCAGATCTGCATTGAAATATTAGAATCTTTAAGTATCCAGTGTGACTGGGTGTGTGTCCAGTGTGGCTATGCCACACTCCTTTCCTCCAGCCTTCTGTGCTCCTTCCTACCTTACCCTGCATTGTGCAATCTGGAGCTGTAACCAAAGTAAATTGAATACAAGTCGAGATAAAATGCCCGAATGAAAATAGATTTGGAATTGTCAAATGTGGACCCTAACAAGGTAGTTGATGTGCAATCAATTGATATACTTATAAAGTAGATGGCTGGCTTTTGCACCAGTAAGAAATTACGGATTGCAAGAAATGGTCAGAAATTTGGATTTAAATGATATGACTGCCAATGCTGACAAAATGATACAGCGAGTTAGCAGAGTCAGTGCATCTACTCCTGTTCCGTTTATTCTTTTGGCTTTTCTCTTCACCACCTAAAGAGATTGACTGACTTGCTCGACCAGATTTAAACATGTGGTCCAAAATGTTTTCTGACTAGAACATTGTGCAGGCTTAATATAACAGCCGTTAACTTATAATCCACTGATTTGGCTAGGATTATTCAACTGGCGTTGAATTAGAAAACACGGTTCAAGCACATTGTGATCTGTATAGACACAACAAACTTTGGACACAATGTGAATGTCTAGTACCCAGATAATGAGGTGGGGAGAAATGTCATGGCCAATGTCACATCCAAAATGTCAACTGTGACTTCGATAGGTAGCACCCTTGCCTCTGAGTCACGGGGGTTCTGGGTTCAAACCCCACTACAGGACTTGAGCACAAAAATCCAGGGTGACACTCCAGTACATCCGTGAGGGAGCGCTGCATGGTTATCTGAGGGTTGTCCTTTGGGTGAGATCATAAACCAAGGATCCATCAGCCTGTTTGGATGAATGTAATAAATCCCATGGCACTATTTCAAAGATGAGCAAGGGAGTTAACCCTGATGTTCCTGGTCAATAGTTATTCCTCAATCAACATCCCATCACTTTGTGGGTGTTTGCTGTGCTTAAATTGGCTGCTGTGATTCACACATTACAATTTTGGAAGTTCTTAATTTGCCGCACACCATTTTGAGTTGCCTGGTGGTCATAAAGAGCACTGCATAAATGCAAGTCTTCATTAATAATTGTGCAAACTTAGCTTGGAGTCCATTGATTTTTCTGAGCTCTCCCAGCTATAGACTAAGACAGTGAAAACGTGGGGAGGTTAATGGAATTAAGATCAAAGATTCTGATGAGAGGCAAAGAATTTCCCTTTTCCCTCGCAGCATTCACTTTCACTGCAATTGAGGCATCCTTCAAATGCGCCCTATCATAGATTATCATAGATTATCATCATCAAGGCGCTGAGGACCCGGGCAGCATGGTAGCATAGTGGTTAGCACAATTGTGTCACAGCTCCAGGTTCCCAGGTTCGATTCCCGGCTGGGTCACTGTCTGTGCGGAGTCTGCACATTCTCCCCGTGTGTGCGTGGATTTCCTCCGGGTGCTCCGGTTTCCTCCCACAGTCCAAAGATGTGCAGGTTATGTGGATTGGCCATGCTAAATTGCCCTTAGTGTCCAAAATTGCCCTTGGTGTTGGTTGAGTGGGGTTATGGGGATAGGGTGGTGTGGGCTTGGGTTGGGTGCTCTTTCCAAGAGCCGGTGCAGACTCGATGGGCCGAGTGGCCTCCTTCTGCACTGTAAATTCTATGATCCCGGCCCGGGTCACTGTCCGTGTGGAGTTTGCACATTTTCCCTGTGTCTGTGTGGGTCTCACCCCCAAAACACAAAGATGGGCAGGGTAAGTGGATTGACTGGGCTAAATTTCCCCTTCATTGGAACAAAAATGAATTGGGTACTTTTAAATTTAAAAACCAATCTGAGGAATATGTGAACTTGAGAGATACTCGGGGAAACTTCCAATTTCAGTGGATGGATGGAAGTAAAAATGAAGTGGATTGTGATGGTTGGCCTACTCGTGCCCTTTTTATTTTTTAGCCTACGTATCTGGAACATGTACTTAGTTTTTGTTTTAAAGGTAGGTCCAAAGATAGCAGACACATCATGCAGAAATGGTAAGGCAATTAATCTTATTCTGCGGTTCGTGCTGGGTACAGTTATTTACTCTTCTGCAGAAGACAGCTTTTAATTAGTGTATTCATTTCACAAAAGCAGTACTTCAATATCACCGACAAAAATGTTTGTTTACTTGTCTATGTTGATTTAGAATAAAAGCTAACTTTAATTCTTTTTTTCCCCCCCCTGCTACCTCAGGGACAAGCAAAGTCGAATCCTTGCAGTGGTGAACATCTTCCATATCCCATTGCAAGTAAAAAAGGAATTGCTGCTAAATCAATGAAACAATATGATACAAACTTATCAGCAATAGCTGTAACTGTAGAGAATGAAAATACAATAGCCTTTTTGGGCGATGTGAAAGGAGAAATTCATAAGGTAAGTGTAATACGTTCACAGAGGCAGAAGTCCTTTCACCAGAATTTCTTTTATTAACTGAATCAACAGCAGGATGGCCATCTGCATTCAGCTTGCTGTCTACACTGGGAGTTCAGAGGATCTGACACTCCCTGTTATATACAGAGAAAGGGGTTCCTTGGCCACTAATCAGGGAACTCTTATTCCAATTGGCGAATCTCAAAGGCCTGGTCTAATTCATTACAGTAAGACTTTGAGTAAAAGCTTCCCTTATTTTGTAGAAAAACATGTGTGGAATCTGCCGTGGAAATTTTAATTTGCAGTCAAATGAGAAAATACATTTCTGCTTTGGAAAAGCGGGATCTTTGCTGCCTTTCAAATAATATCAGTATGCTTATCTCTGGTTCCAGATCTTCAGTTCCTTTATCTAGATTCTGGACCTGATTTTTTATTTTGGTGACCAGTTTAACTTTTCTCTGATCTGTATCAAGACTAAGGGCATGTTTTATTTTGTATTTACTCCTTGAATCATCCTTCAGTGAAGATTATCTCACAATTTCTGACAATTTTGTAGTAGGGGAGTTTGAATATAACTTGCGAAAAAGATCATACACAGTGCAAATATGTGGACCAGCCTCTGAATACCTTCTTGAATTAAAAAATAAATAAACTTTACATGCCTAAATAGGACAAGTCTACTGACTATGAGTCATTAATTTAAATTTGAGCAGCAATGGCTATCAATTTTAAAACCACACCCTCGAACATGAAACTCTGGTAGTGGCAAGCATCATGCAATGTGTATTCATATGCTCCAAGGAATTTTCTTTTGAAAATCTGAAATGTTAGAACTTGCAATATTGGATGACCACAGCCTCTTTCTTCATTCTCTTCCCATCGCCTGGATAAAGCCTAACATATACCTGAGTGAAGCTTAGTGCAGCACGGTGACACAGTGACTAGCACTGCTGCCTCCCAGCACCGAGGATCCGGGTTCAATTCCGGCCTCAGGTGACTGTGTAGAGTTTGCCCGTTCTCCCCATGGCTGCGTGGGTTTCCCCCGGGTGCTCCAGTTTCCTCCCACAGTCCAAAGATGTGCAGATTAGGTGGATTGACCATGCTAAAATGCCCCTCAGTGTCCAAAAGGTTAGGTGGGGATAGGGTTGGGGCGTAGGCCTAGGTAGGGTGCCCTTTCCAAGGGTTAGTGCAAACTCGATGGGCCAAACGGTCTCCTTCTGCACTGAAGAGATTCTATGATCCCGTGATCTAGAATTCTGTGAAGCGATTTGAGGATGCTGCAAAGAGTATTAAAAAGGATCAGTCAGGAAGCTTTGATTAGGAGACAATAAGCTTGGGGTTTAAAAAAACTTGCAACTATAAGAGGAAAGGAATACTGAGATAAATCTAAAATATTGCAGCTAATCTTGGGTTGACTGTCAGCACCTTACATGAGCCAGCACAGGAAGGTCACAATAAAAAGTTGAGGAACAATTTGGATTTCCTTGGCATCGGAACGGAGTACGCATTAGACATCCAATATCCTTGAAGAATTGGTGAATGATTGACTCCAAGGATATGGAGACATCTATCTGATGCTCATATCACACCTAGGTTGTGTAAGAAGTTTCAAACCAAGTAGTAAAAGGAACTACTTATTAGGCACCGATCAAGGTGAGATCTGTTTAAAGTAAATGTTCTCGAACCCAGATTTTTTGAAATTGACAAATTTTCAGAACACAGCAATGAAAGTCAGTCATAAGACAGAAGATGATGTGTTTGTCGTTATGTAGTCCACTGTGCACATCTCTACCTTGACTCAGGTTGACTTTAAACAATTCACTGATGTAGTTCTGTAAATAGAATTTCTGATGAAGCGGGTTGCCATTAATACTGAATAACATATCTGCTGATCGGACCGGCTGTGGTAGAGCACAAAACAATGACTTTCTTTACCGTAACTTCATTTGTGTTGGTCATACCGGAATGATTGGGCTTCACAGTAATTGGATTATTATCTAAGATTTTATTTTCAGGTGGGAGATGTATCAGTGTTTGTGAGACTTCATATCCATGTTTAAAAACAGGAACTTTGTTCAGACCTAGAAGTGTTTGTGTGATTAAGAGTGCATGTGGTTGGTTGAAGGTGGATGAATATTAAATGGCTGTGTTCAGCTCTGAACAGCTAATTGTCGAAGGTATTAGCAATCAGGATGTAATGTTTTAGCCCTTACATTGCAAGAGCAAGTGAGGTTTAATGAAATCTGTGGGCAGCACGGTAGCATTGTGGTTAGCACAATTGCTTCACAGCTCCAGGGTCCCAGGTTCGATTCCCGGCTTGGGTCACTGTCTGTGCGGAGTCTGCACATTCTCCCTGTGTCTGCGTGGGTTTCCTCTGGGTGCTTTCCCACCCACAGTCCAAAGATATGCAGGTTAGGTGGATTGGCCATGCTAAATTGCCCTTAGTTTCCAAAATTGCCCTTAGTGTTGGGTGGGGTTACTGGGTTATGGGGATAGAGTGGAGGTGTGGACCTTGGGTAGGGTGTTCTTTCCACGAGCCGGTGCAGACTCGATGGGCCGAATGGCCTCCTTCTGCGCTGTAAATTTTTTGAATCTGAAGGATCAAAGGCTAAAAATATCTTTGGTAGCTGGTATGGTTTCAGATTTGGAGATGAGACCATGGAAGAGACAACTGAGCCTTCCGGTGGTGGCATGGAGGAGAAGGCCGCACACTGGGTACCTTCCAACAGGGTACTTGTTTTCCCGAGGAATGTTGGTGAACAAACTCGGCCCATCTAAAGGTTTAGTATGCCTGTCGAGGAAAGAATGTTGAAAGTCTCAAAAAAGGCTGGTGGAAAGAATGTTGTGAGTGGAAATCCTTCGACGGATTTGGGGAGTCTGTGTGGCTCGCCAGAAGGGCAGATGGCGGACACAGCTCCAGGGGATGCGGCAGTTCCTATTGCGGAGGATATACTGACAGGGATACTGGCCTCGAACTTCATTAGCAGTTCAGGAAGCATATCGAAAAGCAAGGGCAGGTGATGATGGAAACTCTCAAAAAGTCGATTGAGGAGGCTGTTGGTCGAATTCGAGAGAAGGTGGAGAAAACGAGGCTGTGAAGAAGAACGGAAAAGTGTCGAAGGGAGTGGATGAAACTTTGTTGATGCACAGCGATCAAATCGGCTCATTAGAGGCTGGGATCTCATTGGTGTGGGAGAGAAACAAGATCCTGAGGGCAAAAATAGATAGTCTGAAAGACAAATCCAAGGAGACTAAATCTCCAAATTGTGGGATTGCCAGAGGGGATGACGGGCCCGAATCACACTGAATATTTATCTTCAGATGTTCGGACGTTTGGGAGGGGGGTGGCGGGGTGGATGGACAGTTGTCCCCTCCAGAGTTTATAGGGCCCATCGAACTCTCTGACAGAAACCTTGGCAAATGAACTGCCACAGGCACTTGTTATAAGATTCCACAGCTTTCAAGAAAAGGGGGGGGGCGGGGTGTCCTGAAGTGGGCCAAAGAGATTTGAGATGGAAAGGGAGCATCATCCGGGTATATCAAGGCGTCGGAACAGAGCTGGTGAAGTGGTGGGCAGCCTTTAATAAGCCGAAGGCCGTATTATACCTGCTGGTGATGATAGAGATCTCTTACCTGACTTGAGATCCCCGCCAGTTTGCAGTAAGACGTACCTGAGGTTAGTCGCAGTAGAAGTAGCTCCAGGAGAATTCACCACCTTCATTTATTTGTTATTGGCTGTATCGCAATTCGTTAGTTGTCTTTCCAGGTGTTAATATTGTTAATAAATCTTCTTACTAGTCAAGGAACTAGATGTTCTATGTAATCTGTACGATAGCCATAACTCAAAACATAATATGGTACCAAGCGTGTTGAACAATTAAAGATAATGACGGAGAAGATGGGACAAAACAAGCTGAAGAAAGAAAAAAGAAAATTCTTCTGCCTACCTAGTAAACTACGGGCAACTGGAACTCAATGCAAGGAAAGACTGTGCAGTTTAAGATGCAAGGTTTGAAAGCACCCCACCAGCTTCAAGTCACTGGTAATGTAGCTGAGAACTGGGGTGCTTTTAAGCAGCAATTCGGATTCTATATTGTAGCCCTTGGCCAGAAGGCACAGCCTGACTAGAGGCGTATTGGTTGCTGCTCAAGATAGCAGGCCCTCAAGCAATAGAAATTTACAATACCTTCACGTTCAATAGCGAAGAGGCAAACAAGAGCTACGATGCAGTAATAAATTACTTTGATCAGCATTACTCGCCGAAGAAAAATAAGACGTGTGAATGTTATATATTTCATACACGTACCCAAAAAGAAGAGCTTCAATTAGAAAGCCCTATCCAGAATTGCCATGCAAGTGAGCTAGCTGCACAGCAGACCAGTATGCTCAACCTAAAATATTTTGGCGCCAATCTGGAAGAAGATGCCAGCGCCATCACTGTGATGCAGTCAAATAAGAAATGTGGTCTCAATGCGGGCAGCCATTTTAAGCGGCTGACCGGATCCGCCATTTTAAGCCAGCAATGTGGCAATCGACATGGACCACGGCAATGTCCAGTATTGGGAAGGTGAGTTCCAGGTGTGGCCGAACAAATCCTTTTGTGAAGCAATGTTTTTCACGTCCTGCAGTGGGCAAAACAGGAGCAGTCAATGCAATTGATGAGATGTCCATTGAAGACCCATTTTTCATTGACCTGATTTTGTCTAAGGACATGATGACTCCGAATATACAGAGCGAAGAAATCCTACTGACCAGTTATGGCAATAGTGTTGGTGGTGTTGACACCATCGAAGACAGATGGACTATTCCAGTGATGCTGAACGCCACAATGATCAAATGCAAGCTTGACACTGGAGCGAGGGCCAACCTTCATAGTTTATCTGATTTGAACAGGCTGCTAGTTTAATCGAAAGTCGTCAATCAAACCAGACTACTGAAAGATTACAATGGGCATGAGATTGAGACGCTGGGAGCATATGAACTTGAAGCTTGGGTACACAACAGACGTCACATCATACCATTTTCCGTTGTGGACACGAAGCACGAGTCCATCATAGGAGTGGATGCATGTGATGCCCTTATCCTAGTTGAGCGTCTCTACATTCCAGACAGTGCAGTGACAGAAGATCGTTGCAACTCCAAACAAAGTATAATGGCGCAGATATCCAATGAGATCCAAGCGAAAGTTAAAGTGGAGGAAGATAAATCGGATGAAGAGATGTAGGATCCAAAGGGAACTCCAGAATTCTGGTTAACAATCTTCAAAAATGCGAATACGCTCAGCGACATGATACAAGAGCATGATGAGCCTATCTTAAAAGCATTTGCAAGATGTAAACATAAAATTTTCAGAGCCTGTAGAGCCAATGAGCTTCTCTCTGGAGTTTAAGTTCGAGCCGAATGAGTATTTCACAAATGAGATAATCACAAAAGTTTACCAGTTGGAGTCGAGGTCTGACAAGTTAGACTTTTTATTCTTTGCCGAACTAGAAATCACAGGGTGCCAGATCGACTGGAAGAAAGGAAAAAACTTCACACTGAAAACCATTAAAATGAAGCAGAAAGCATAAGGGTCGGAGCACTGGTCGGAGCACTTACGAAAACTGTACCAAATGACTCTTTCTTAAACTTTTTCAGTCCTCTCGAACTTCCAGAGCATAAAGTGCTGGATGAAAGTTCTGCAGCAAAACTCACTGTTGACTTTGAAATTGGTCACTTCTAATTCCACGTGCAATGTTGCACTTACAGGAAAAGCTATTGCATATGATAATGACTCCGATGATGATTACTACGATGATAATTACAATGACCATGATTACGATGAGGAAAGTAGAGGCTCAGATGCTAAGCTAGAAGAAGACGATCAAGAAACACGTTCAGGTAGTTTGGTGGGAGCGACGAGGTGATCACAAGGGTGCCCAATCTGCACCGGACAATGATATGTGTGAAAGTTCTAAGATGGCGCATGCAGTGGCTGAAAATTGGTCCTACGAAAAAGACCAGCCAGAAAACCAGTCTTCCGAAAGTTAAAACAACATCACGCAGCCGATCAAAGTTCAGAAGACCAACTGGACGATGTTGTATTGAATATCCAATAAGCTGTGCACAAGGGACACATTTAAAATTATCCGGCACGTCATGTTGTGTAAAGCATAGTTGCATTTGTACATATGACATGTGTAACATTGTGATACAGATCATGTTTTGTAAGACATTTTTGTTACATTTGGATGTAAATGCTAACAGTTCCAGAGGAAGGAAGATGTGGTGATATGCCTGTGCACAGTTCTGTATAAAGTTAGCAACGCGACCTCCAACCAGCTAGTGGGGATAAAGATCTATCATGTGACTTGAAATACCCGCAGTTGGTAGTAAGATGTACATGAGGTAGTCGCAATAGAAGTAGCTCCAGGAGAATTCACTGAATTTGTTTATTCGTCACTGATTGTATCACAAATTGTTAGTTATCTTTCCACTTGTTAATATTGTTAATAAATCATCAACTAGTCAAGGAACTAGATGTACTAAGGCCACAACACAACATAACAGAAAGCAGTTACTGGAGGGGAGATTATATTATACAAGGTGCAGATGGATAGGGAGGTAAGAGAAGAGCATCAGAAGCAAGTTGACAATAGTGTAGTCCGCATGTGTTAGAGTGACCCTACCATGGAGCTCTTGGCGAACAGGAAAAAACTGCAGATACAATTATTTATGGGTAAGGTGGTGCGCCAGCTGGAGTGTTCGAGAGGAGGTATTTCTAACATGGGGAGAAGACCAGCCACCTCCTGGCTCACCAGTTGAGATGGCAGGCAGCCTCCTGGGAGATCATTCAGGTCAGGAACTCGAGCGGCATGCTGGTGTCTGCTCCGGATAGAGGAACGTTGGTCATACCATCCTTTTTCATTGCTGAATGGTGATGCCAAGGTATTGGCTAAGGTGCTAGCAATGAGGTCAGAGCCTTGCCTCCCTGGTGTGATTGGTGAAGATCAGACAGGATTTGTTAAGGGCTGACAGTTGTCATCTAACATCCAGTGCCTGTTAAATGTAGTCTCTCCCCACCTGTGGGGCCAGGGCCAGAGGTGGTGGTGACTTTGGATGCCAAGAAGGCATTTGATAGGGTGAAGTGGAAGTATCTTTACAGTATTGGAGAGGTTTGGCCTTGGACCAAAGTTTGTTTCATGGATACGTCTACAAGAGAAGGCCCCCTTGGCTAGTGTGTGTCCATCACACCAAACCCGCCTCCCATCCATTGCTCCTGCTGCCTAGGGAAAGCGGGCAGCATAATCAAAGACCCCTCCCACCTGGCTTATTCACTCTTCTAACTTCTTCCATTGGGCAGGAGATACAAAGTCTGGGAAAACTGATTCAAATACAGCTTCTTCCCGGCTGTTACCAGACTCCTAAGCGACCCTCTTATGGACTGGTCTGATCTCTTCACACTCCTTCTCTACCGAGTAGTACTACATACCTGTATGCTTCACCCAATGCCTGTGTCAAAGTATTTACATTGTGTGGTTTTTTTTTTGTATTTGCCCTATTTATTTTATTTTCCTGTATGGAATGATCTGTCTGAACTGTATGCAGATCAATATTTTTCACTGTACCTCAGTATACGTGACAAACAAATCCAATCTAATGTTGTGACAGTATTTATAAAAAATACACTTTATCAGACACTGAAGTATCTGAGTAATAGGAGATTTATTTTTACTCAGAAAGCAACCGAATAATCAGCCCAAAAATCACGAGGTTTATTTTTATTAGTGCCAAGTGATTGTGTGAGTGTGACGTTTCCATGCACTTTCTTGCACAACAGCTATAAATGTTCACTATCCTATAGGTATTCCTGAGCAGAACAAAACTGCTGAACGTAACAGCTGATGAATATCAGATTGTTTCCATGGTCCCGGGCACGAAGGTGAACAGTGACCTTTTCTTCAATGCAAAAAGAGATCATCTATACGTCATGACTGAGAAAAAGGTAACACGTTATTTTATCTTCTCATTCGATTGAGTCATGTTTTTTTCCCCCCAAAACACACATTTGCCTGCATTAATCATGTTATTGGTTTACTTTATATTACATATTGGTTTAAAACGAGGCTTGCTGGAAATTAGTTTCCTTTGATACGGGACCAGTAATTCTTGTCCATCCAGGTCAGCTATCCAAGGCAAGCGAGCAAGTCATTCAATTCAGATACGAGCATCTGATGAATTTATTTTGAATACATTTGATCGCATTTTTGAGTTAAAGGCATATTTTCAGCTTGAGACACATCTATTTGAATTTGTTCTGTCCTGGTTCTTTTAAAAAAAATTTTTTTTAAAAAAATAATTCATTGTCTATATTATAAAATAGTTTAGTCAGTGTGTGAAGCCATCGGCAAGAGAGATGGGTAGGCCCGAGGAGTTCTGTGGGCTGCCAGTAAAGAACACTGCCATATAGGATAAATATTTGATTACATCGCCAGAGCCATGGACATTGTATGAGATGAAACCTCACGTACCTCCTAGCAGTACCTCCTCCAACAGTAATGAGCCAACCTTTAATCAGAAACATTGTAGTAATCATGGTATCCTAGCAGATGATTTAAGAAAGGTATTGCCACAGCATGTAATTTACCATTCTCTCAGCGCCGGGTGCTTGTTGTGGAATGCACTTCGCATTCAGCCGATGAAGTCAGTAATGAAGTGAGACCTGTCTATTTTCTCTTTGTGTAACTATCACACTTTTTCCCCCCCCAAAGCTGCCAACGTGCCAGTGGTGTGCAAATTGTTGCAAAACCAAAGTATAAAGGATGTTTTGAGATTTCTTGTTGCAGTTAATTAATTATGCAGTGAATAATAATTCTGTTTACCAGTTTAATATCTCTATTTAAAGAGTGCAGAATTTCATTTTTTGTCATTGAAAACTTGTATTTCAGATCACTTGTCTGCCAGTCCAGGAATGTGACAGTTACAAAAGTTGTGAGTCTTGCATTGCATCTGGAGATCCTTACTGTGGTTGGTGTGCAATGGAAGGAATGTAAGTTTTGCTTCTTGGGAGTATTTAATTGATGCTTTCAAGCTCCTGTTTGCAAGTGTTCATTCTGTAGAACAGACCCCCCAATAAATTAAAATTTTTTTTTTTTAGATTATCCAATTTTTTTTTTTCCCAATCAAGGGGCAAGTTCGTGTGGCCAAGCTACCTATCCTGCACATTTTTGGGTTGTGAGGGTGAAACCCACGCAGACACGGGGAGAATGTGAAACCTTCCCACAGACCGTGACCCGGGGCCGGGATTGAACCCAGAGCCCCAGCGCCGTAGGCAGCAGTGCTAACCCCTGGGCCACCATGCTGCCCCGACTCCCCAATAAATTGATGGAAACAGTTAGCAGTTAGTTAGCCTTGATTCAATCAAATGTAAATCGGAGAGCTTTCTTCGGATGCTGCTCATGTGGAGGTTTAAATATCAACACAAAATGATCATTGTAATCTCTGTGTAATCATTTTTAGTACTGGTATATGAATGCTGCCTGATACACCAGACCACATCTTCCTGTACACAACACATGCCCTCATTAAGACAAATTATATTTGAGCACAAAGGTGCAGTAAACGCCTTTCCTAGTAGCACACATCCCAAGATTTGGCCCATTAACTCACTGTTTTTGGCTACAAAATTACCTATGTGTATTTTTTATTTTAATTTCTTATAAATATCATGTTCTCAATTGTGTATTTGTGGCATTCCATCTAATGTAGGGTCCTCACCTAAAATATGAACTCAGCTCCCCCGTCCACAGACGATTACTTGACCTGTGCTGTGTCTCCCAATATGTATTGCTTGTTTTACTGCAGCTACAGGTTTTTTGTTTTGCTTCACCTTTGCATATTTATCCAGTTCTCATTCCAAGGACATCATAGCATCAAATACTATGACGAGTGTCTATAAAACATCTGGACAGTTCTTTCCAAGCTCCAGTTTGACTGACGCTTGGTAATTTTGAGTTTATATCCCGAGGTTCTTTACTCAGCAACAATCAAGCAGCCTGCTTCTCGACGTTGCAAAAGTTAGGGTTTTTTTCCTCATTTTCCTATTTCTGCAGCAAAAGCTAGATGAGCTTCAGAGTTTCCTCAAGGATAGAACTGAGTATCCCAGTGCATCCTCGTTGCTCCTCTTCGAATCAGCAACCACTGATGTTCACTTGCATATTCAGAGTAATGTTTAGTAAAGGAAAAAGGCTATTTCCTTCCTTAAATCTGAGGCTTGGGGGTGGGAAGACCAATTTAGTCAATTGTGGAAGATATTTGCATTTCCGGTTTTGAAAATGGGTCCAATACCAATTTCCTTTATGTACTCCTAGAGTAGAATCTCTGCAGTGCAGAAGGAGGCCATTTGGCCCATCGAGTCTGCACTGACCCGCTGAAAGAGCACGCTGCCTCAGCCCATTTCACCCAACCCCGTAATCTAACCTACGCATCTTTAGATACTAAAGTGCAATTCAGCATGGCCAGTCCACCAAACTACACATCTTTTGGACTCTTGCACATCATTCAAAACTAAATAACTAGAATTCAATACTTACTTTATATTAGATTTTCACAGCTTCCTATGATTCCCAGTAGTATATATATATTTATAGAATGAAATAAATTACCTGTGTTTCTGTTTAACACCAGAATTATGTAGTTGTTCAAAATTGATTTCTTTCTTTAATTGGAGAAAGGCCTGTAATACCACGGTTGAAAAGAGAAAGATACAGTTCAAGATGTTGTGATTAAATACTAAACTTGAATATGGGTTGTGAGGGTGCGACCCACGCAGACACAGGGAGAATGTGCAATCCCCACACAGACAGTGACCCAAGGTTGGGATCGAACCCGGGTCCTTGGCGCTGTGAAGCAGCGGTGCTAACCACTGCATCACCGTGCAGCCCTTACAGCAAATGCACTTTGCATTTCCAGATAAGTATAGGCTAGTACACTCATTCATATTGACATCAATAATCTGTCTGATCAGTTGTTCCAGGAAGTCGAATTGTACAAAGGCTGATGAAAAATATCATTGGTTGTGGAGTCTGGACAAACGATGTGCCATGGTTACTAGTGCTATTCCTCAGAATATGAGTCGAAATGAAAACGGCCTGGTATGCTTCATTACATGTAGTTTTCAGTGTCAAAAGTTGGATTAATATTTCATTGGTTCAATGATTTTGTCTCTTATGTACAATATTGTGTGGATGTAAAGTTTCCAACATGGTTGGTCCATATTTCTTAATTTAATGCCAAAAATGACCAATTAGAGGATGCCTGGTACTTCCACTCATTCATTTTTTGAATTTAAAAAAAAATAAATGTCAAGTACCCAATTCAATTTTTCCATTTAAGGGGCAATTTAGTGTTGCCAATCCACCTAGCCTGCACATCTTTGGGTTGTGGGGGCGAAACCCACGCAAACACGGGGCAAATGTGCAAACTCCACACGGACAGTGACCCAGAGCCGGGATCGAACCTGGGACCTCGGTGCCATGCGGCTGCAGGGCTAATCCACTGCACCACCGTGCTGCCCTTTTGCACTCATTCTTCTTGATAATTGTGCCGAATTATTCGAATAGGTGGGCACCAAAAACAACGGTGCAATCAGATTTATTCTGACCATTCTGTTGTTTTATAGATTTCATAGAATTTACAGTGCAGAAGGAGGCCATTCGGCCCATCGAGTCTGCACCGGCTCTCTGAAAGAGCACTCTACCCAACTGCACACCTCCACCCTATCCCCATAACCCAGTACCCCCACCCAACACTAAGGGCAATTTTGGACACTATGGGCAATTTAGCATGGCCAACCCACCTAACCTGCACATCTTTGGACTGTGGGAGGAAACCGGAGCACCCGGAGGAAACCCACGCGCACACGGGGAGAACGTGCAGACTCCGCAAAGCCAGTGACCCAAGCAGGAATCGAACTTGGGACCCTGGAGCTGTGAAGCAATTGTGCTAACCACCATGCTACCGTGCTGCCCTTGGACTGAAGTCTCAGAATTGCTGATTAAACCAAATTTTGATGCAGCAAATGTAATAATTTCTCGCAAGTTTGTGATTGTAAAATGCGATTTCTAATAGTTGTATAAAACTAATACCATCTGAAAATTTGAAATAAAGTTTAAGATATTCTTGAATTGATTGTTTTGAGCTTTATATATTGGTAATGTGTCTTTGAGGCAAAATCATTTTGCATTGTTTATATTTTCGTTTTCCTGTATTTAGGTACAACTGAACATAGACCTATTGCCTGCTTTAACGGACCAAGACCACATAGAGTGTTTTTTTAATAATATCAAAAGTGATCATCGAACACGTTCACCAGAATCTGTTACTTGTCTGTTTCCAAGTGTCCATAATATAGGTCCTACCCCTCCAGGTCAAGGTGAGTTCTCCTATAAAAGGATATACTTGTTTGAAGGAAAAATAAAATGTATTTTTGGGAACATTGGAATTAGAAATTCAGATATAGTAATAACAGGATTAAGTTTCAATTTTTCAAGTTCTCTTTCCTCATTAGACTTGCCTTTCATTATGCCACACAAAAATATACAAAAATAGTCTTTGTCATAGTCTTGTGCAGCAATGTTTAAAATATAAGTTGCTTTGTTTAGCCGCCAATTTCCATACATCATTTTTTTAAATGCTTGGAGAATTTATGGAATAATGACAAAAAGAATTGGGATACTTTTTTTTTTTACATGTTTAACAATGGAAAAAGAAAGAATAATGATGATTGGGAGTAGACTTCTAGGCAAAAATAGAGTGTCACTGTACTGAAATAGACTGATTGCTAGGCATGCTTCACTAAACCAGTTGTAAGGTACTGCGTGAGAGAAGGGTCAGAATTCTCTGGCCTTTGTGATTAACTTCTCCCGTTGGCAGCGCTCCCCTGCCCACGGGTTTCCCGGCATCGTGGGATGGCAAGAATGGGAACTATCATTCACAAGCGGTGGAAAAATAGAATTATGTTGCCAGTGAATAGTGCGCCACTGAGAAACACGCGCCTGAGGAACCGGAGCATTCAGCCCAACATATTTGTGAACTATTATTGCTTATATTTAATCACGGAAGAGGGATTTTCCTTTTTTTGAGGTTTAGCACAAATAGAAGTGATCAAGTTTGGTTTTGGTAAAACTAAATGCTGCAGAAGATACCACAACAACATTGATGCAACAAGTATTCATATCACAAGGTTTACATTTGTCTTGCAGTTTGTGATGAGATTTATTATCATCTGAAAGAAAATAAATAATTGAATAAAATGATTAAGTGATTATTAAAGATCATAGGTATGGCAGGACATGTGATATGTCAAGGCTGCAGCTTGTGGGAGCACATGGATACTGGTGTTATCCAGGGCAAACATGCTTGCAGTAAGTGCCTGCCGCTTGAGCAGCTTTGGCCCAGAATCATTGAGCTGGAATCTGAGCTGCAGACACCGCGACACACAGGGAGGGAGAAAGTTACCTGGACGCTTTGTTTCAGGAGGTGGTCACACCTCTTACGATCGAATCTTCCAGATTGGAAAGTGGTCAGGGACAGGTGGGTGTGCCTGCAGCTGAGGCAGATAAGGGGACCCAGAGGGCAGGAGTGTCGGCCACTGTAATTGTCCAAAAGGTTTGCGGTTCTTTCAGCTTGTCTGGATGAGACTGTGGGCTGCAGGATGGTTGAGCTGACTGGGTACAGGATTCCATTCAAGTGGGGGGAAGCACATAAGAAGCTAGTGGTAGTAGGGGGGATTGACACTGTTCTTTGTGGCAAGGAGTGAGAATCCAGGCGGCTGTATTGTCTGTCCGGTTGCCAGGGCTCAGGACACCTGCTCCGCGCTCGAGTGGAACTTGCAGTTGGAGGGGGAAGTCCATGCAGGTACCAATAACATAACTAGAATGAGGAAAGAGTTTCTACATAGAGAGTTGAGGAGCTGGGCACTAAATTAGACAACAGAACCTCCAAGATTATAATCTCGTAATTATCACCTGAACCACATGCAAATTGGCATAGGGTACATTAAATTAGAGAGATGAATACGTGGCTCAAAGATTGTTGTGGGAATTTCAGTTTGTGGGGCATTGGAGAAAGTGGGGCCTGTTCTGTTGGGACAGTCTACATCTAAACAGTGCTGGGACCCGGATTCTTGCAAACTTCATAACTAGACAAGTAGAGAGGGCTTTAAACTAAATAGGGAGGGGGGCCGGGAGGGGGGTGGGGGGGTTGTTGGAGAGGAGGGGTGGTTCTGGAGCCTTACAAAGCAAAAGGATATGGCAGCATTACAAGGCAGCTAGGTAATTATACCAAGAGAATGACAGGAACGGACAGAGTGCACAAACATTTTTTAAAAAGCAGCAAACAGTGTCAAATTTTAAAAAAAAATGATAACCAGGCCAAACTAATGGCTCTTAAATGCACGTGTTATTCGGCACAAAATAAATGAATTAACGGCACAAATTGAGGTTAGTGGGTATGATCTTATAGTCACTACAGAGGCGTGGTTACAAGGAGATCAAAGTTGGAAACTATATATTCAGGGGTATGTTACTTTTCATAAGGACAGGCAGGAAGGAAAAGATGGTATGGTATTTTTGTTCGTATGAGATGGAATAACAAGAAATGATCTTGGATGGGAAGATGTAGAATCCATATGGGTAGAGGTAAGAAATAACAACGGGAATGAGACACTGGCAGAAGCAATCCACAGGCCCACTAACAATAGCTATACTGTAGGACAGAGAATAAATCAGGAGATAATGAGGGCACGTAAAAAAAAAAAAAGGCCCTCAATCATGGGTGACTTTAACCTTCTTGTGGATTGGGAAAATCAACTTGACAAGAGGCAGCCATGAGGAGGAATTCATAGTGTATTCATGGCAGTTTCCTAGAACAATATGTTTTGGATCCAACCAGGGATCAGGCCTTTTTGGATCTGGTAATGTGTAATAAGGCAGGTTTAATAAACAATCTTGAGTAAAAGATCCCTTGGAAAAGAGTGATCATAACGTGCTCGGATTTAGCATTCAGTGTGAGATTGAGAAACCTGGGTCAGTAGCAACTGTGCTAAACTTAAATAAGTGTACTTCTAAAGGAAGAAGGGCAGAGTTGGCTGGAATGGACTTCGAAAGGAGTTTAGCAGGAAAGATGATCAATCCGCAATGGCAGACATTTGTGAAAATAATTCATGACTCACAATAGAGATACATCTCCATTAGGAAGAAGGATTCTAGGAAAGGGAAAATCAACCATGGTTAAGCAGGGAAGTTAAGGATAGTTTTAAACTGAAAGAAAAAACATAATGTGACAAAGATTAATAATAAGCCAGAGGATTGGGAAAGTTTTTAAAAACTGACAAAAGATGGCCAAAACTAAAATTGAGTGAGAAGATGAACTATGAGGGTAAACTAGCAAGTAATATAAATATGGACAGCAATAGCTTCTATAAATATATTAAAAGGAAGAGAGAGGCCAAAGTGGACATAGGCCCCTTAAAGAATGAGACTTGGGAAATAATAATAGGGAACCAGGAAATGGTAAAGAAGTTAAACAAATACTTTGTCTTAGTCTTCATGGTAAAAGACACTGATAACATTCCAAAAATATTAAATAATCAAGGAGCATAAGTGGGGAAGGAAATAAATACAATGACAATCACCAGGGAAAACATACTAGGGGAACTAATTGGGCTAAAGGCCGATAGGTCCCCTGGACCTAATGGGTTGCATCCCAGGATATTAAAGGAAGTAACTACAGAGATAGTGCATGCACTGGTAGTAACCTACCAAGACTCTTTAAATTCTGGAAAAGTCCTGGAGAATTGTAAAACTGCTCATGTAACACGCTTATTCAAAAAGGGATTGAGACAATAAACAGGTAACTATAGGCCCGTTATCTTAACCTCTGTCATTGGGAAAACGTTAGAGTCCATTGTGAAGGACGGAATAGCAGAGCATTTAGAAATGTATAATATCAAATAGAGGGAATTTCCGCGGCTCCCGACACAGGGGATACAGGACAGGGTGCTTTCAGGGGTGTGGGTCGGAGAGGGCAAGGTGTCAGAGATTTACAGAGAGATGAGGGAAGAGGGGGAGGAGTCGGTGGGCGAACTAAAAGGAAAGTGGGAAGAAGAATTAGGGGAGGAGATAGAGGAGGGTATGTGGGCTGATGCCCTAAGCAGGGTAAACTCCTCTTCCTCATGCGCCAGGCTTAGCCTGATTCAATTTAAGGTGCTACATAGAGCACACATAACGGGGGCAAGATTGAGCAGGTTTTTTGGAGTGGAGAACAGATGTGGGAGGTGTGGCGGGAGCCCGGCAAACCACGCACATATGTTTTGGGCGTGCCCGGCACTGGAAGGATATTGGAAGGGAGTGACTGGAGTGATCTCGCAGGTGGTGAATGCCCGGGTCAAACCTAGCTGGGGGTTAGCTATATTTGGAGTTGCGGGAGTGCAGGAGGCGAAAGAGGCCGATGTCGTAGCCCGGCGCAGGATCCTACTCATGTGGAAGGAGGCGAAACCCCCCAGACTGGAGGCCTGGGTAAACGATATGGCGGAGTTTATTAAACTGGAGCAGATAAAGTTTGCCCTGAGAGGATCGGCTCAAGGGTTCACCAGGCGGTGGCAGCCATTTTTCGACTACCAAGGGGAACGTTAGAGGGAAGACAGATGACCAGCAGCAGCAACCCAGGGGGAGGGGGGGAGGAGGTTTAGTTGAATATAGGTCAATAGAGAATGAGGTTTTGTTACTTGTGTATTATTATTATTATTATTATTATTGTTAAAAAGTTAAAAATTTCTGTTTTGTTGTTATCGTTTCGTTTGTTTTGTAAGCGGGAAAAAATGTTGTTCAGGGAAAAAATTTTCAATAAAATATATTTTTTTTAAAAAATATATATATAATCAAATAGAGTCAGCGTGGCTTCATGAAAGGGCAGTCATGCCTGACAAATTTATTAGAATTCTTTAAGGCGGTAACGAGCAGGATCGGTAAAGGGGGACCAGTAGATGTAATATGTTTAGATTTCCAAAAAGCATTGGATAAGGTATCGCACGAAGGGTTACTTAATGAGATAAGAGCCCATGGTGGTGGGGTAATATATTAGCATGGATAGAGGATTGGTTAGCTGAGAGACCGAGTTGGGATAAGAGGGGTATTTTCAGGATAGTAACCTGTAACTAGTGGAGTGCCACAGGGATCAGTGTTGGGGCTACAATTATTTGCAATATATACAATAACTTGGACGAGGGAAGCACATGTACTATTGCCAAGTTTGCAGATGACACAAAAATAAGTGGGAAGGCAAGTGAGAGGATGAAGGGTATAGACAGGTTAGGTGAGTAGGCAAAAACATTGTAGATGAAATATAATGTAGGAACACGTGAAGTTATGCGCTTTGGTAAGAAGAATAAAGGCTCTGAATATTAATTAAATGGTGAAAGACTGCAAAAAGTTGAAGCACAGATGGATTTGGGGATCCTTGTGCATAAATCACAAAAAGCTAGCATGCAAGTTCAGCAGGTAATTGGGAACCCAAATAGAATGTTGACCTTTCATTCAAAAGGAATGGAGTATAAAAATAGGGAAGTCTTGCTAAAACTATACAAGGCACTAGTTAGACCACGCCAGAAATATGGTGAACAATTTTGGTCCCCTTATCATTGGAGGCAGTCCAGAGAAGGTTCACTGGGTTGATCCCAGGTATGGAAGGATTTTCTTCTGAGGAGAGGTTAAGTAAGTTGCGCCTGTACTCATTGGAAATTGGAAGAATAAGAGGGAATCTTATTGAGTCATTTATGATTATCAAGGGCTTGACCGGGTAGATGCTGAGAAGTTGTTTTCACTAGTGGGAGAGTTTAGGACCAGAGGACATAATGTCAGAGTAAGGAATCACCCATTTAAGACCAAGATGAGGAGAAATGTCTTTGAGGGGAGTGAATCTGTGGAATTCTTTACAGCAGGGAGCTGTAGAGGCTGGGTGAAGACCGCGATAGACAGAATTTAAATCGGTAAGGGAATCCAGCGTTATAGGGATAAGGCAGAGAAATGGAGTTGAAGATTATATCAAATCAGTTACGATCTCATTGAATGGCAGAGCAGACTCTATGGGCCGAATGGCCTACTTCTGCTCCTACGTCTTGTGGTCTAATAGCAGAATACATTGAAAACAAAATGTTGCCATCGTGTGTTTATTTTTATTCATTGTCTGATTTTGCAAGGACACTTGTAATAAAGTACAAACAGAAAACGTTGGAAATTCAACTGAAAGAGAAAAAAAAGAATAATACTTTGTTTGTCCTCCATCAGATTGTCCTTTTTCTAACAATGTGTTTATTTCCAACATTTTCCATTTAAATCAATTTTCCAATATATGCATTTAAAAAAAAATTTATTTCCATTATTGATTATGATTATGGGAAACATCTGGTCTTAATTGTGTTTGTAGATGAGTATTTGATGAGTTATGAGCTGCATACACTAGAAATCGGCAATTTTGAGAGAAACATTCATGGGTTTTATCTTGGAGGTAAACAATACAAATCATGAATAATGGATTTATTCTCCTCCCCAGTTTAAAATGCAAGGCAACAAATTGTTTTCTCTTGTAATGTACAAAATGTTCCTTTTTCAAATGCTTAGATCGCTCTTAAAATTAGCATTGCAAAGAAACCAATGTGGGTTTTCTTCTGTGCAGATTATGTTGATGTTGAGGTGAAACTGAACATCGTCAGTGGAGGAAAATCAGTACTTTTCACAAAGACCAACTACTCATTTTATGACTGTGACGCAACCACAACGCTGTTTCCAAATATTCCGTACGTATTTTTCCTGCCAATAAGAAACAGGCAAAATTAGTTGGGACATATTTTATATCGAACCTCTTAATATGTTCCTTTAATGTAACGTAATAGACCAAAATTAGCTAAAAAGTATGTGCAAATATTTTATGATATTAGAAACCGAGAAGGTATCCTATGTTGCAATTACTTTTAATGATTGGTACTTGGTTACAAAGAACAAACAAAGAACAAAGAAATGTACAGCACAGGAACAGGCCCTTCGGCCCTCCAAGCCCGTGCCGACCATGCTGCCCGACTAAACTACAATCTTCTACACTTCCTGGGTCCATATCCCTCTATTCCCATTCTATTCATGTATTTGTCAAGATGCCCCTTAAATGTCACTATCGTCCCTGCTTCCACCACCTCCTCCGGTAGCGAGTTCCAGGCACCCACTACCCTCTGCGTAAAAAACTTGCCTCGTACATCTACTTTAAACCTTACCCCTCTCACCTTAAACCTATGCCCCCTAGTAATTGACCCCTCTACCCCGGGGAAAAGCCTCTGACTAACCAATTAGTAACCAAGTCACTGCATTGTGGCTGCGTGAACATGCAAACAATAGAGAAACTAAGCATTGTCCTAAACTGGAGACAGACCACACAACCTTACATGAGAATAAAGAATAGGAGTCGACCACTCGGCCTTTTGAGCTTGTTCCGTCATTCTTGGGTGCGATTTGACTAAAAGGGAACAAAATCACATAGTGAGCACGTTTAGCCGCATGTCACCCGGTGCTCACAATTATAAAACACCACTTGCGTTGGATAAGGGGCCTCAGTGGGGAGCGCAGGGCCGACGCTGCCCATACCTCCACTTGCCAGAGCTCCTCAGTGCAGCGAGAGATTGATGGCGTCCCAATCTCCGTGACCCTTGACGCGAACCCCTCCCCCAGCCTCAACGCACTGTGGGAGGATCACCAGCCCCCCACACCCTTCCCAACACCCACACACGGCCCCCCCCCCCCCCAACCTGGTCGCCAACGCACAAAGTGCCATCTTGGCACATTGGCAGTGCCAATCTCGCACCCTGCCAGCTGTCTGCCACCTGGGCAGTGACGGGCTGGCACTCAGGTGGCATTGCCAGGGTGCCCAGGTGGCATCAGCCCAGCCACAAACCGCGACCAGACAGAATGGTGCTCAGCCGATGTCTCTGAGGTGAAGGACATAGATCCTGAGGTGAAGGAGACAGCTCCCATCGCCTCGGGTACTCGGGAATCTGCACTTTAGAGTGAGAGTAGCTGTCTCGCTTTAATATGCAGATTTGCTAAAAAGTCATCCCGCCCACAATTGCGTTAGATCTCGTGAGTCGTTGCAAGCCAGTTAGATCCCGGGAGCAGGGTCTCCCTGCTTTTGTTAGCCATGCTGCGCTATGGCGAGCTGATTTTCGGGTCCAGCATGGCTAGTAAATGAAAGAAGAGAGGAGTATACGATGTAGGAGTGTGGTTCGTGCAGCAGTTGCAAAGGGAATGGTCCGTGACAACACGTGACTACTTGAGAAAATGGGAGGCATGGAGGTGAAAGATAGCGCATTGTAGAGGCACTGAATAGCTCGACAAAGTCCTCAGCCCATCACCTCAGTGGGGCCAACTCGACAATTGATTGTAGTGACTCAAAGCTGGCAGAATTCGGAGAGTCATAGTGGAGAGCAATGGCTAGGAGTGGAGTTCAAGGAGTCAGCAAGGAATAAATGAGGTAATGCGTTGGCAGGAGCAGGCTAGGTAGAACATACAAAGGTCAAAAGGTAGTTGATAGCTCCATGTTACCAATGGTTACCCTGAGGTAAAGGTAATTGGTTCCCTAGATGTGGGCATCACTGACGAGGCCAGCATTTATTCCCCATTTCCTATTGCCCTTGAGAAGTGGGTGGTGAGCCATCTTTGTGTACACAATTGAATGGTTTGCTAGATCATTACGGGGGGGCAATCATCCACATTGCTGTGGATCTGGAGTCATATATACAGGCCAGGTTATGTAAGAATGGCAGATTTCCTTCTCTGAAAAGGCCATAATGACCAGCTTGGTGCTTGTAACAGTCCAATAGTTACATGTTAATTTCCCAATTGTTGTACTTGCTTAAAACCCATTGCATCTATATTTTGTAAAGTTTCTGATGAAAGATCAGGAGCCTGAAATGTTAACTGTGTTTCCCGCTCCACTGATGCTGCCAAACCTGTAGAATATTTCCAGCACGTTCTGTGTTTATTTTGGATTTTCACCATTCATAGTGTTTTGCTTTTTTTTAATGGGGGTGTTTCTTATTCAATTTTGGGCTCAGAAGCTTCAGATTAATGAGCAACTATGCTAACCAGGGACATGATATTTGTTGTGATTTAATAATTTGATCTATGTATGCACATACATTTACTATTTAGGTGTGACTCCTGTGTGAGGAGCAAGTGGACCTGTGACTGGGATATTTCAGAACACAAGTGCAAAGATGGCAAAGCTGGGAACGGACCCCAATCAAATGTCGTTCAAAGTAAAATGGTATGGGTTTGGTTTATGTCTTAATTGATGCGAAGCAAGGTAAAAACAAGTGACATAAAATTTGATTTTCAAGCAAGATAACAATTGCAAAGGCGATTTCAAAATCCCAGTTGAAGCACCATGTAGCAGTACTGAATTAGTCCTGGTGGAATGAAATTAAGCTGTATGAACAGTGAATGCCCAGAGTTAATGTTTGACTGTTTTAGCTCATATAAGAAACTAGTAAATTGATACTATTGAAATTCTACGGCTAAATAGATCTGAATCTTATTTTTGTGTTTAGTATTGTGACCTGAAATGGTTCATATATTTAAGAACTCTGTTGAGACCGGCAGATTACTGTGCTTGGAGTGGCAAAATAAATATTCATCAAATTCAGTAATTCATAAGGAGTAGTTACTGGTATTGATAAAGTTTTGTTTCAGTAAAATGTAATTGTTGAATTAGAAAGGTTTTGGGGATGTCTAGCATGTGGAAAACTTGTGCATCATATTCTAATCATAGATATGTAATATCTGTGTGCACTTCTTATTAACATTTTCCATTCTAGGTTTGTGCATTCACATTTATAATAAAAGCTGGTATTGTAAATTAGATGCATTGTAATTATAGCCTCCTCCCAGCAGATAGGCGCTGCCGTGCCTCCACTGGCTTGGCAGTGGTTATAATTACAGAATGGCGAGTTAATACAGGCAGTTCCTATTTTAAATGTAAGTGTGGAATTTATATTACAAAAAGAAGAAATACATGTATGACTTTAAAATGGGGACTAAATTGTATTTGTGCACCTAGACCCATATTACCTGCCTTATAATCCTACCGCATCAAAATCACTTCTGTCTTGACGTTCCATATTTAATGCCGAGGGAGATTGACTTAAACCTAAACGGTTTTCAAGACTCCAATCAAGTTTGTAGTTCTTTCTGGCTTAATTTTTAAAAAGTCCTTATTAAAAGTCCAAAAGGTAATTTTGAAGGAGTTCCAAAAACAAATCTCATCTGAAGACAGTGATTCATCGGGAGTGAAATTCCATGGCAGCTGGGAGTCCATTGGGATCTCTTGCAAGTCATCATTCTTTACCTGTCAGACCAGAAAGTGAGCACTGATGGTTGATTCATCTAAGCTGAAGCTGATTTCTGTCTCCCTGATACTTTGATAAACCTTCCACTGGCAACTATTGGATAGGGATCAAAACCCTGATTGTTTTTTTCAACATAATTCATTCACCAGATATATGGGTGTTGTTGGCATAACCAGCTTTACTGCCTGTCCCTAAATTTCCTATAGGAGATTTGGTAGGAGGGGAATTTCAGGATTTTTACTCAGCAACAGGAAGAAACAGCGATTATATTTCCGGGTCAGGATGGTGAATGACTTGGAGGGGAACCTCTAGGCGGTGGTGTTCCCAGGAATCTGCTGCTCTTGTCCTTCAGACACTGCCACTGTTCGTCGGTGGTGGAGGAAATTAATCTTGGTGGAAGGGGATGCTTTGTCGTGGATGGTGTCGGCTTCTTGATTGGTGCTGCACTCATTCAGGCAAGTGGAGAGTATTCCATTACACTCCTGACTTGTGCATTGTAGATTGTCGGCAGGCTTTTGGGAATCAGGAGGTGAGTTACTTGCTGCAGGATTCCTAGTCTTTGGCCTGCTCTTGTAGCCACAGTATTTACACAGCTGGTCCAGTTCAGTTTCTTGTCAATGATAACCCCTCTAGAATGTTGTTAGAGGGGGATTTAGTGATAGTAATGCCATTGAATATCACGGGGCAATGGGTCAGTCCTCTCTTGTTGAAGATGGTCAATATCTGGAACTGTGTGGTACGAATGTTACTTACCAGTTGTCAACCCAAGCCTAGACATTATCCAGGTCTTGCTGCATTTGGACATGGACCGCTTTAATATCAGAGGAGCCATGAATGGTGCTGAACCCTGTGCAGTCATCAGCGAATATCCCACTTCTGACCTTATGAGGAAGGTCATTGATGAAGCAGTTGAAGATGATTGGGCCTTGGACACTAACCTGAGGAACTCTGGCAATGATGTCTTGGGAGCTGAAATGGTTGGCCTCCAACCACCACAACCATCTTCCTTTGTGTCAGCTTTGCCTGAAACTAGTGGAGGGTTTTCCCCAGATTCCCATTGACTCCAGTTTAGTTAGGGCTCCCTGATGCCATATTCGGTCAAATGCTGCCTTAATGTGAAGGGTAGTCATTCTCACCGCCCCTCTGGCATTCAGCTCTTTTGTCCATGTTTGACCCAAGGCTGTAATGAGTTCAGGAGCTGAGTGTTCCTGACGGAACGCAAACTGAGCGTCTGTGAGTAAGTTATTGCTGAGTAAGTGCTGCTTGATAGCAGTGTTGATGATCCCTTCCATCACTTTGCTGATGATTGAGACTGGACTGATGGGTCGATAATTGGCCGGGTTGGATTTGCCCTGTTTTTTTTGTGTGCGGGGCATACCTGAGCAATTGTTCACATGCTCGGTAGATGCTAGTGTTGTAGCTGTACTGGAACAGCTTGGCTAGCTAAGGACGCAGCAATTTCTGGAGTGCAAGTGTTGGTGCTGGAATATGGCATGGCCTTTATGCCAACCTCCAACCTGTTTCCCCTATTGAGAATGGGGGCTGGGACATGGGAAAGGCGCCAGGCAGCATTTCCACCTTTGCGCCTATTATGGCCCTTCAGTGGACAATTAACTGTCACCGAAGAGCCTTATTCCGGCTCCGCTGTTATTCTTTGATCTTTGGGGGGGAAGGAAGCAAGGTGACCAGGCAGCAACTTTTACTGTATGGGCATAAGACAGGCCGGAAAGGAAGTAAACTCCGTTTAGAGCTATCCTGTGCCCATCAGAGGCACCTCATCAAGAAGGTGACACACAGGGCAGCATGGTGGCGCAGTGGGTTAGCCCTGCTGCCTCACGGCGCTGAGGTCCCAGGTTCGATCCCGGCTCTGGGTCACTGTCCGTGTGGAGTTTGCACAATCTCGCCATGTTTGCATGGGTTTCGCCCCCACAACCCAAAGATGTGCAAGCTAGGTGGATTGGCCACGCTAAATTGACTCTTAATTGGAAAAAATGAATTGGGTACTTAATTTTAAAATAAAGAAAGAAAGAAAGAAAGAAGGTGGCACAGTGGTTAGCACAGTTGTTTCACAGCTCCAGGATCCCGGGTTTGATTCCTGGCTTGGGGCACTGTCTGTGCAGAGTCTGCATGTTCTCCCTATGTCTGCGTGGGTTCCTCCGGGTGCTCCAGTTTCCTCCCACAGTCCAATGATGTGCAGGTTAGGTGGATTGTGTCATGAGAGCACCTTTAACAAATGGGTGTTTGTAAAATAGATGTAGTGAATGTACCTTTTAAGAAATGGGTGTTTATCAGGGATGTCAGTGTGGGTGGAGCTGGGCTGTCTGTCTGCTTTTACTTTCGCGTTGGGCTGTCTGCTACAGGGTGTGTTTAGTTTCGTTTTAGATTTGGAGAAGCTGCAATCACAGCAGGATGTGTATGAATCTCTGCAAGCTAAAGAATGTTCATTTGGTGATTTCAAAGTGGTAACTGCTCTCAGTAGAGAAGTTAAACCTAATGTCTTTCTGTAAAAAAATATTTTTTTGTCTTATGGATGTTGCAAGGAAAGATTGAGAGTTACTTCTAGAGTACTGTATTCTTTGGGGGATTTATTGGTGTTGATAGTTGTTGAGATGTTTACTGTGGGTTTATAAATTGTTAACTGGTTCAATAAACATTGTTTTAATTTAAAAGTACTTTAACTCTTTGTTGCACTACACCTGTAAGGTAGGCCCATGTGCTCCCCATAACCACAATCTATTAAACGTTGTGAGTCAGGTGAACTCCATGATATACTTTGGGGTTCTCTGAACCCTGGCACATAACAATTGGCCATGATAAATTGCTCTTAGTGTCCAAAAAGGTTAGGTGGCACAGTGGTTAGCACTGCTGACTCACGGCATTGAGGACGCAGGTTCGATCCCAGCCCCAGGTCACTATCCGCATTGAGTTTGCACATTCTCCCGGTGTAATAATAATAATAATCTTTAATAGTGTCACAAGTAGGCTTACATTAACACTGCAATGAAGTTACTGTGAAAAGCCCCTAGTTGCCACATTCCAGCACCTGTTTGGGTACACCGAGGGAAAATTCAGAATGTCCAAATTACCTAACAGCACGTCTTTCGGGACTTGTGGAAGGAAACCGGAGCACCCGGAGGAAACCCACACAGACACGGGGAGAGCGTGCAAACTCCGCACAGACTGTGTCTGCGTGAGTTTCACCCCCACAACCCAAAGATGTGCAGGGTAGGTGGAATGGTCACACTAAATTGTCCCTTAATTGGGAAAAAAAGAATTGGGTACACTTAAAAAAATGTTTTAAATTATTGTTAGTTTGACAGGAAAGTAATATAAAATATTAGGTATTTATAACACTGTGCAGATGATTACACTAATTTTGGTGAGTCCCTTATTAACATATTCGATACAAGGTGGTAATAAATTCAGATTTGAGTGAAAGATTCAATACTTGTAACCCAGTGTTGAATTTGCAGTGAGCAGAACGCATAGACGATAAGTAGAAATTAACGAACAAGGTTTATTGCAATAATAATCCAAAACAACTCCACTTCCCTTGTACAGGGTTTACCTGGGGCTCTCCTTGTTAAGGGGAAGTTCACATTCTGGGGAGATCATGGTAAACAGTATGGTCCTGATCTCGGGACCTTCATTGAAGTTATAATACCCAGATTGTAGGAAAACCTTTGTGTTATGTTTTATATATTTCAACCTGTGTTCGGTATAGAAAGGAAAGATGGTCTCCATGCTATATTGCATTGTTTCATTGTTAGAGAGTTGAAGAAGGGAAAGATGGAGTGAGGGGTGGAAAAGAGGTGATGGTCCCATTCCCTTGCTGTTGCCTGAGCTCCCTCCTCCATCCCTGGGCACACTGGCACAGCACTCATTCGTCTAGCTGAAGATAACTTCCTATCACTAGAAGCCAATTTCCAGGAGTGGCTCATGCTGCAGATGTGGGCAGCAGCCAGATCTGGCATGGCATGCGTCTCGGTGACCGCTTCCTCAGGCCTACCTTTGAGTGGAATAAATACAACCCCACACAATGAGCTCCATTTAGATTAAGTAATGGGAAAATTAAAAAAAGGAAGAAAAGATCGCGTACCATTCCTGCTTCCACAGACCATGTAAAATCTACCATATCAGGAAGAAACCATAATCAACCATCTGAAGCAAAATGTGTGGGCTGGGATTCTCCGAGCCCGCACCGGCTCAGAGAATGGGAGATGACGGCAAGATGGCCTGCGACGCTGGTCCGACACTCCTAAGAATCGCCGCCAGCCGCGCTTGCGTGGTCGACACGGCACCGATGAAAGAGGCCCCTGTGGCGATTCTCCGCGGTCAAACAGCCGAGTTCCGGCCGGCGTGGTTCTGACATGATTCCACCAGGCGGGAGCTCGGACCCGCGGCCGTGGTGGCCGTCCTTGTGGGTGGGAGCGGGGGCCTCCACGACGCCCAGGCCCGCGATCGAGGGCTACCGAACAGCTGGCGTACGCGATCCGAGGGGGGGGGGTTGCTACCTTCCTCCGCGCTAGCCTGCCATGTGGCTCCACCATGTTGCGTGGCGCGCAAGCGACCGCCGCACGCATGGACGGACCCGCGGCGAGCAGTGCAGGGCCGCATACGGCAGCTGGAGTAGCGCAGAGCACTCCAGTGCCGTGC
This sequence comes from Scyliorhinus torazame, assembly GCF_047496885.1. Taxonomy (NCBI): domain Eukaryota; kingdom Metazoa; phylum Chordata; class Chondrichthyes; order Carcharhiniformes; family Scyliorhinidae; genus Scyliorhinus; species Scyliorhinus torazame. The sequence goes on from NC_092719.1 coordinate 32,440,970, forward strand.
TGGCCCCCTGTGCGTAACAGAATCACTTGGCCAAGAGGCCTGTTGACTCCAGCGTGAAACACTCCGGCATTTACGCCGGCGTCAACACCTAGCCATGTTTTCAGAGAATCCCGGCCATGATTCCTTCCCAATGCCAAAGACAGAGCTGCTCCTCCAATCACAGATTGTCTCTCCTGGGTTTGATAAATGCAAACTGCTCTTCTTCCAACCAAGAGAAAATTCTGGAAAATCTCAGCAGGTCTGGCAGCATCTGTAGGGAGAGAAAAGAGCTAACGTTTCGAGTCCAAAGCTTTAACAAAGGGTCATCTGGACTCGAAGCGTTAGCTCTTTTCTCTCCCTACAGATGCTGCCAGACCTGCTGAGATTTTCCAGCATTTTCTCTTTGGTTGGGAGAAGAGCAGTTTGCATTTATCAAACCCAGGAGAGACAATCTGTGATTGGAGGAGCAGCTCTGTCTTTGGCATTGCGAAGAAATCATAAATTTTGCTTCAGATGGTTGATTATGGTTTCTTCCTGATATGGTAGATTTTACATGGTCTGTGGAAGCAGGAATGGAATGCGATCTTTTCTACCTTTTTTTAATTTTCCCATTACTTAATCTAAATGGAGCTCATTGTGTGGGGTTGTAGTTATTCCATTCAAACGGAATTGCTTATTTTTGAGTAAATGGTATTGAAGAGGCAGTTTTTAATTTGACACAAAACAGTTTTTACATAGTACACCTCAATTGGTTCTTTCTCTTTCTAGGAGCAAGATTGTCCACGATTTGAAAATCCAGTCCCACAATTAATTCCGTTGAACGCGAATGCTACTATTGAGTTTCGTGGGGAGAAGTTAACTTTCTATCAGGTAACTAACTGCAAGAAGAAATGTTTTTGGTTACAAAATAAAAGCTGGACATTTCAATTTGTCTATTTTTGTCTCTTGCAGAACAAAGCATTCAGACTGATAATTGCTGACAATTTAATGAATAAGAATCTTCATGTGGAAAAGAAGTCAGATAAGTTTTCAAGTGAAATGTTTAAGGTTAGTAATTCAACTGAACAGTGTTTCAGTTGTACTGTTGGATAGTCTTCTCGACTTTTAAAAGTTTCCAAGCTTGTCCTAGTGATATTAAGAGGTCAGGAACCCCTTGTGGGAAATCATGCACCTAACCATTAATTGATTCCTGTCATATTTATTTATTGGAACCATATTAAAGGCTTTTGCGGAATTCACTTTTCCTTCACTTTTGAAGACCATACAATATTTAATTTGGTTTTCTTCGCTGATCAGGACATATATATTGATATTCCTATTAACAGTGTGAGAAAATGATACTGATTCAAAATTGTGTTGTTGGCTCTGAAGTATGTATTCTGGCTTCCAATTCATCAGCTCAATTAAAAAAAAAAAACTAATTTAGTTACGACATAAGGGGGACATGTCATGAGACAGAAGTGACGCTACTTAGTAACCTAAATTTCTTAAGGTTTTGTAACGCATTGGTGATTGGTTATTGTCAGTTGTGTGTTTTGGCCATAAAATTCTCATGGCAGGGAGCCGATTTGTAGTTGTGATCCTGTGCACCTGATTTGTCTCCCCAAACACGTACACCGCGGTGGTGCCTAATTCCAAGTACCTGTGTGGCTAGTGAAATTGGGCATTAGGTCCCTTGAATATTGCAACTCTGGGACCCTGCTGGTTACATTTGGTTAATGTATTCAGGTAAAAATTCCTTTGTTTACCATTTTAAAATAGCACCGAGATGAATTAATTATCTGGAGTGGCATTGATTTGTGACACTCTATGATCCTTTTCTGGAATGACCCATTAAATACCAGTATTACACGAATGATCCTTTCTGATAGCAGAGGGATAGATTATTAATCCTTGAAATGACTGTCTGGTTACATTAAAGAAACATTTGCTTTAGCTGTAGTGGTTTGGAAAGCTGCCCACACAGTGCAATTGAGTTACTTAATAAGTATTTAATTTTCTGTATTGACAGTGGAAATGCTGAATGTGAAATACATGCCTTGTTCTGAGTTTTTATTTATATTCAAGGGATTGGGCAAACTACAGTATTGGTAATTGGATTTATTTATTAAGCCTGCAATTACTGAACTAATTTTATCTCTGCAATTATTTTCCAAATATGTTGGGATGTTCCTTTTGCATCACTTCATGGCAACACAAAATTGTTATTTTTTTAAAAATATGTTTATTCAAGTTTTCCAACAGTTTTTGACAACCCCCCCCCCCCAATAACAGAAGATAAAAGAAACGCAAACACGACAATTAAACATTGTACATTGTACAAAACATTCACATTGGGTTTCCCCATGTACAATAGCCCCCCCCATATGACATTTAAAGGTACTCGTAGGGAAGCCCCCCCCGCCCCCCCCCTCCACCCTAGGGTTGGTGCTGCTGCTGACCTCCTTATAACGCTCCACGAGATAGTCTAGGAACGGTTGCCACTGCCTGAAGAACCCCTGCACAGACCCTCGTAAAGCAAACTTTATCCTCTCCAGCTTAATGAACTCTGCCATGTCATTTATCCAGGCTTCCACACTTGGGGGGCTTCGCGTCCTTCCATAATAACAAGATCCTCCGCCGGGCTACCAGGGGCGCAAAGGCCAGGATACCGGCCTCTTTCTCCTCCTGCACTCCCGGCTCGTCCGTTACCCCAAATAATGCCAACCCCCAACTCGGCTTGACCTGGACTTTCACCACCTTGGACATAGTCCTCACAAGACCCCTCCAGTGCCGGGCACGACCAGAACATGTGGACGTGATTTGCCAGACTCCCCGAGCACCTCCCACACCTGTCCTCCACTCCAAAGAACCTACTCATCCTCGCCCCTGTCATATGCGCTCTGTGAACAATCTTGAATTGTATTAGGCTGAGCCTGGCGCAAGAGGAGGAAGAATTAACCCTACTCGGGGCATCAGCCCACAGACCCTCATTTATCTCCTCCCCAAGCTCCTCCTCCCACTTGCCCTTTAGCTCCTCTACCGCGGCCTCCTCCTCTTCTTTCAGCTCCTGGTAGATTGCCGAGACCCTGCCCTCTCCAACCCATACACCCGAAATCACCCTGTCCTGGGTCCCCTGTGCCGGGAGCAGCGGGAATTCCCTCACCTGCCGCCTCACAAACGCCCTCACTTGCATGTACCTGAAAGCATTCCCCGGGGGTAACCCAAACTTCTCCTCCAGCGCCCCTAGGCTCGCAAATGTCCCATCTATGAACAGGTCCCCTATTCTCCTCATCCCTGCCCGATGCCAGCTCCGAAATCCCCCATCCGTCCTTCCCGGGACGAACCGATGATTCTCCCGAATCGAGGACCCAACCGAGGCTCCCACCTCGCCCCTGTGTCGCCTCCACTGCCCCCAGATCTTCAGCGTTGCCGCTACCACTGGACTCGTGGTGTACCTTGTCGGCGAGAGCGGCAGTGGTGCCGTCACCAGCGCCCTCAGGCTCGTGCCCACACAGGACGCCATCTCCAACCTCTTCCACGCCGCCCCCTCTCCCTCCATTACCCACTTACGGATCATCGCCACATTGGCTGCCCAATAGTAGCCGCACAGATTCGGCAGCGCCAGCCCTCCCTGTCCCTGCTACGCTCCAGAAACACCCTCTTTACTCTCGGGATCTTATTCGCCCACACGAAACCCATGATGTTCCTGCTTACCCGTTTGAAAAAGGCCTTGGGAATCATAATGGGAAGGCACTGGAACACAAATAGAAACCTCGGGAGGACCACCATTTTAACCGACTGCACCCTGCCCGCCAGCGAGAGTGGCAGCACATCCTATCTTTTAAAATCCTCTTCCATCTGCTCCATCAACTGCGTCAAATTGAGTTTGTGCAGGGCCCCCCAACTCCCAGCCACCTGGATCCCTAAGTACCGAAAGCTCCTTTCCGCCCTTTTCAGCGGCAGGTCGTCTATCCCCCTTCTCTGGTCCCCTGGATGCACCACAAAGAGCTCACTTTTCCCTACATTCAACTTGTACCCCGAGAAGTCCCCAAACTCCCATAGGATCCGCATGACCTCCGCCATTCCCTCCACTGGGTCTGCCACATACAGCAACAGGTCGTCCGCATATAGCGACACCCGATGTTCCTCTCCCCCACGGACCAGTCCCCTCCATTTCCTGGACTCCCTTAGTGCCATGTCCAAAGGCTCAATTGCCAGTGCAAACAGCAAGGGGGACATGGGACACCCCTGCCTTGTCCCTCGGTACAGCCGAAAGTACTCCGACCTCCGCCGATTCGTAGCCACGCTTGCCACCGGGGCTCTATATAACAATCTGACCCAGCCGATAAACCCCTCCCCGAACCCAAACCTCCGCAACACTTCCCAAAGATACTCCCACTCCACCCGGTCGACAGCCTTCTCCGCGTCCATAGCTGCCACTACCTCCGCTTCTCCCTCCCCCGAGGGCATCATAATGACTTTGAGGAGCCTCCGCCCGTTAGTATTTAGCTGCCTGCCCTTTACGAACCCCGTCTGGCCCTCATGAATTACCCCCGGGACACAGTCCTCAATTCTCGTAGCCAGCACTTTTGCCAGCAACTTCGCATTCACATTAAGGAGCGAGATCGGTCTATACGACCCACACTGCAGTGGACCCTTGACCCGCTTCAGGATCAGAGAGATCAGCGCCCCGGACATTGTCGGGGGCAAGGTCCCCCCCGTCCCTAGCCTTATTGAAAGTTCTCACAAGCAACGGGCCCAGCAGATCCGCGTACTTCCTATAAAACCCGACCGGGAACCCGTCCGGCCCCGGGGCCTTCCCCACCTGCATGCTCCCCAATCCTTTAACCAGCTCCTCCAGCCCTATTGGCGCCCCTAAACCAGCCACCTCCTCCTCCTCCACCCTCGGGAACCTCAGCTGATCTAAGAATCGTCGTATCCCCTCTTCCCCCGCTGGGGGCTGGGATCTGTACAAATCCCCACAAAAGTCCCTAAATACCTCATTTATTCTCACCGCACTCCGCACCATATTCCCCCCTCTATCCTTAATTCCACCTATCTCCCTCGCTGCCTCCCTCTTACGAAGCTGGTGTGCCAGCATCCGACTCGCCTTCTCCCCATATTCATACATCGCCCCCTGCGCTTTCCTCCAACGTGCCTCTGCTTTCCCTGTGGTCAACAGGTCGAACTCCATCTGGAGATTCCGTCGCTCCCTGAGTAGCCCCTCCTCGGGGGCCTCTGCATATCTCCTATCCACCCTTAAAATCGCCCCCACCAACCTCTCCCTCTCCCTCCCCCCTCTCTTCTCCCTATGGGCCCTAATGGAGATTAGCTCTCCTCTAACCACCGCCTTCAGCGCCTCCCAGACTACCCCCACCTGCACCTCCCCGTTGTCGTTGGCCTCCAAATATCTTTCAATGCACCCCCGCACCCGCCCACACACCACCTCATCTGCCAACAGTCCCACATCCAGGCGCCACAACGGGCGCTGGTCCCTCTCCTCCCCCAACTCCAGTTCCACCCAGTGCGGGGCGTGGTCTGAGATGGCTATGGCCGAGTACTCCGTTCCCTCCACTTTCAGGATTAGCGCCCTGCTCAGAACAAAAAAATCTATCCGGGAGTAGGCTCTATGGACGTGGGAAAAGAATGAAAATTCCCTGGCCTGGGGCCTGTCAAAGCTCCATGGGTCCACTCCTCCCATCTGGTCCATAAATCCCCTAAGCACCTTGGCCGCAGCCGGCCTCTTACCTGTCCTGGACCTAGAGCGATCCAATGCTGGGTCCAGCACCGTGTTGAAATCCCCCCCCATTATCAAGCTTCCTACCTCCATGTCCGGAATCCGACCCATGCGCTTCATAAATCCGGCATCATCCCAATTCGGAGCATATACATTTACCAGTACCACCCGCACCCCCCTGCAGCCTACCGCTCACCATCACATATCGACCTCCATTATCCACTACAATATTCATTGCCTCAAACGACACCCGCTTCCCCACCAGTATTGCAACCCCTCTGTTCTTCGCATCCAGTCCCGAATAGAACACCTGTCCAACCCATCCCTTTCTCAGCCTAACCTGATCTGCCACCTTCAAATGTGTCTCCTGAAGCATAACCACGTCTGCCTTCAATCCCTTTAAGTGCGCGAACACCCGGGCCCTCTTGACCGGCCCGTTCAGGCCCCTCACATTCCAAGTTATCTGCCGGATTGGGGGGCTGCTCCACGCCCCCCCCCCCGACTAGCCATCTCCTTTTCTAGGCCAGTCACGTGCCCGTCCCTCCCGCACCCTCCAGTCCCCCAGACGGCAGACCCCCGCCCCGACCACCTCTCCTACTTCCAGCTCCCCTTTGGCCAATGCAGCAGCAACCCTATCCCCCCCCTTTCCTCTCCCCCCGCTAGATCCACATCTAGCCCTTTTGCTCCCCTCATACCACTCCGTAAGTCAGCTGACTCCTGCTGACCCCGGCCCCCTCCCGCCATTCCATCGACCCCCTCCAGTGTGAGAATCCCCCCCCTCCCCCTCCCTGGCAGTCAGTGTGCCCCCCTCCAGCACCACCCACCCCCCACCCCCCCGGCCTTCCACCCCCTTCCATCTCTCGCGCGGGAAAAAGCCCGCGCTTTCCTGAGCCAGCCCCGCCCCCTCTGGCGCAGCTTCTTTTGCGGCCTTACCCCAATTCCTCTCCCCGGGCCTCCACTCCCCCTCTTCCCTCGTGGGGGTCTGCCCCTCCAGCACCGACGCACACACTCTCCCACAGTCTCCCCATCAAATCCCTTCACCCATCCCCACCCAGCACCCTAACAAAAAGAACATTCCCCAAACGTAGCAAACACAGCAAACATCCCCCCACACCAAACCCTCACTCTGAGTCCAACTTTTCAGTCCGTATGAAGCTCCATGCCTCATCAGGCGTTTCGAAGTAGTGGTGTCGATCCTGGAACGTGACCCACAGTCACGCTGGCTGCAGCATACCAAACTTCACCCCCTTTCGATGGAGCACTGCCTTGGCCCGATTAAAACCAGCTCTTTTCTTAGCCACCTCTGCACTCCAGTCCTGGTAGATTCTGATCTCCGTATTCTCCCACCTACTGCTCCGCTCCTTCTTGGCCCATCTCAGGACACACTCTCTGTCCATAAAAGCGGTGAAACCTCACCACTACAGCCCTTGGCGGCTCGTTGGCCTTGGGTCTCCTTGCTAGGACCCGTGAGCCCCATCTAGCTCCAGAGGCCTCGGGAAGACTCCCGCGCCCATCAGCGAATTGAGCATCGTGCTCACATATGCCCCAACATCGGGCCCCTCCACTCCCTCAGGGAGACCCAGAATCCAAAGATTCTTCCTCCTCGACCTATTCTCCAGGTCCTCAAATCTTTCCTGCCACCTCTTGTGCAGCGCCTCGTGCGCCTCCACCTTCACTGCCAGGCCCAAGATCTCGTCCTCGTTCTCTGAGGCTTTTTGCCGCACCTCTCGAATCGCCGCCCCTTGGGCCTTCTGGGTCTCCACAAGCTTCTCAATCGCTGCCTTCATTGGCGCCAGCATTTCGGTCTTCAGCTCCTCAAAGCAACG